>NW_003804370.1:141903-497075 GCF_000255335.2 Galendromus occidentalis
TAATCTATAATCTGTCTGTATGTCCCCTATAGACTCGAAAAACAGCTGAACCGATCGTCGTAAAATTTAGGAGCGTGTTCTGGGGGATCCAGCGGTGATTATAGGGGGGTCAGTTCCCCGATGCGATGAGTCCTTCTACCATAAAAAAATTATTTGAGTGGTCCTCTTGTCGAGAATCAAAGATTTTATCAAGGGAAAGACGGGAATTCTCAGGATTTCTTATCGGCTGGACCGATCGCCATGAGAAGGTGGATACTCGGGAGCTCCCAAGAAGACTATCGGGGGTTGCCGTCATCAATGGCCTCTGTCTTTTTACTAATGAATCTCGCTGAAAATCGCTGTAGCCGTGAAGGGTATCGATTTTCCGGAGGACATATCTATATAATAAAAGCAGGGGCACGGGGAGGCGGGGAAACGGGAAAGTGGGAAAACGGGAAAGTGGGAAAACGGGGAAGTGGGAAAACGGGAAAGTGGGAAAACGGGAAAGTGGGAAAACGGGAAAGTGGGAAAACGGGAAAGTGGGAAAACGGGAAGTGGGAAAACGGGAAAGTGGGAAAACGGGAAAGTGGGAAAGTGGGAAAACGGGAAAGTGGGAAAACGGGAAAGTGGGAAAACGGGAAAGTGGGAAAACGGGAAAGTGGGAAAACGGGAAAGTGGGAAAAGGGAAATTGGGAAAAGGGGAAGTGGGGAACCAGGAAAGCGGGGAAACGGGAAAGCAGGGAAACGGGAAAGCAGGGAAACGGGACGCTCACCAAGAGCACGCGCGACCAAAGCAAGCGCACCCGAAGCCAGCGCACTCGGAGCCGGCGCACTTGGAGCCAGCGCACTTGGAGCCAGCGCACTCGGAGCTAGCGCATGTGTAGTGAGTCTAGCGATACCGAGTCGCCGCGAAGCGGCGACCGGGAGCGCTAGTCAGAAATATAAAAGTAAGAACGCGGAGCGTTCGGCCCCGAGTCGGTCGAGCTGTGGCATCGAGGAAGAATGCTACCCGATTCCTGCAGGGCAACGCCAGATGGGAAGTTTACAAGAAGAAGGAAGCAAGGCGAGCAGTCCGCATGGCTGCCATATTCAGAGCGCTCGAGCCCGCCTGCCCAGTCGCAATGCCCTGGGGGCTCCTTCCATATGAGCGTGAGAGGATGAACGCCTTGGCGAATGATGGCTATCCGAGTCCAGAGGAACAAGAAACACAGTACTCGTAAATTTCGCGCGACGCGTTCGCGCATACCGTCTACGACCGAGAGACTGGCTTCCTTGCCGACGGTGTGTTTCAACTGATACGTATACGAACTCTGCCAGATCATCGGAGTCGAGCGGCCGCGCTCGTTATGCCTGGCCTTATTTCCGCGCCTGTTTGGGCCATACCGGGCGAAATCGAGGAGTGGCGCTTATGATTTAATTATGTCAGGGATTTTGAAGTCGTAGAGCCCGAGGATTCAGAGATTATTCGGCAATTATTCACCTGGCTACCGTCGCCCCGGAGCCCACGTGTGCGTGTCAACAGCGCAACGGGAGATGCGTGAATTTATGGGAGATGATATTTTCGGAAGGAGATGCTCGAGCGGATGGAACGACACGCACGACTGAAGTCCCCGGTGACTGGATAGAGGGGCTACAACAAGTAACTGGACAAGCAACTGACCTGTTTTAGCCGCCACGAAAGAATTGGCCACTCGCACTTTGACGACCTGCAATCGAAACCGCGGGAGGATTTTGTGGTCGCCGTTTATCCTTTGCAGAACGTTATCAATCACCGTTGATGAAGCAGCGTCGTCTTCATCTAAAAGAGCGCCTGAAAGAGCGGAAAAGTGAACTTTTTAGAGGGAACAGGACAGCTTCGTAGCAGAGTTGGAAAACTCCACACAGCCCATTCGGTCCCCTATCGAGGTAGGTACTGCGGGTAACCTTGTGCACGATCCTATGAGAAGTCCGAAGCAGAATGCCGACAGCGAGGGCTTCTTTCAAAGCTCGAAATACAATTATTCCGTATTAGAATCTTAGAATTGGACATAGAAGGCAGGACGGAATCTCTCAGAGTTCGCCTCGATCATGGCAGGCGATCCTACGACCGAAGTATCAGGCGGAGCTCTGGCACCGAATCCTGGAGCTTCCTTCCAGCACGGGACCCTAGGGCCTTTCGCAGAGAAGAATGGCGTTTACAATTCCATTCCCTTGGAAGGTCTCCGCGCTTCCGCCTCCAATTCGTTCCGCTCTCCATTGTCGCTTCCGGGAGAGAGTGGAATTTAGCGCCGTGATCCCGTCTATCCCTCTCTATCTCTGAACGAGGAGGCGAAGCCGGAGTCAATAAATGGGCCAGGCGGATTCCATCTACAGCGGCCTTCTACAGCCATTTAGGGAACATTTTTGGAAAGGCCATTGAATCGCTCCGGCTACGTCGTCGTAGAGCCGTTAGCATCGTTTACTCGCCCCTCTCTCTTTGTGCCTGAGATTTTTTGCCCGCATCACCCCTCTTTCTCTACGAGCCGGATTCGATAATGTGATACAGTTTGTTTTTCTGGCGGCCGGTCGTTCGCATTTCAAGCTCGGCCGCGATCCCGGACGATTTTTGCGCCTGCGACCGATTCTCCGTCTCCTCTCCGTAAACTCATTATCCGGTGAGTCGGCCGCCAAACGAACAGCGGAGCGTTGCCGCCCCGTATTAGTTGGATGTGGTACTTCTGTGTTTCCCCGATCGTCGTTCGGTCGCGCGTATACCGTTCCGTTGGCTCGTTCCTCCGTTTGTCGTATAAAGATTAATGGAGTCGAAGCCGAAGGGTACAGTGCGAGAGAATCCAGCCGTCTTTGTTTGTAAGCCTCGGTATTCGGCTCAAGCGGATGCTTCGTTCAAGCGGCTGGATGAATTGGATAAGCATACAGGGTCGCGGGTCACAAAACATTCAAGTTGGTCTGCCCTTCCGTCGGGGGCTCTCCGGTTCGTCGTCTTTGGTCGCATCGTTGACTCCTTGCTTGCCTGCTTGGATGAAGTCCCTCGAGTGCTCGGTCCGGACGGACGAGGCTGTTGATCGGCACACAGTGGCCTTGGGGGGTCGGCGGGTCTGTCGCTTCCATCAATTTGCTGCCGCTGGTGCGAGCGGATATGCGAGCGCCCCTCCTCGTTGTTCACTTGACGTCGAAAATATCATGACGTGGAAATACTTCGCTTTTTACGGGGCATAAAGGCCTGACGAGGCTCGAAATCCATCGAACACTTCCCAAGCCATCGCGGACCATCGACGCCACGAGAGAAAGCCGACTGACCGTTGACACCATGAATAAATAGTGGCAAACGACACACGACCGATTGCGATCGCGATATGTATCATCATGAATACGCTGGGGTCCTGACTCTATCCGCTCAAACGTACTACCATTTCGGGCTATATCCGGGCGAATCATTGCCTTTTTCCTCCTTTCGAATTTCGGACAACAAGACCGACCACTCTCCGGGGCGAAGAAAGAACCAGCCTTTGAATCGTTGAGGCGACACATTCAAGCTCTGGGATCGATAATAACTGGAGCAAATTCTCGGAATCCTTCGTACACTGGATCACGATGCGTCTAAATTATGAACCTGTGCTCCTTCCGGAAATACAACGATAGGTGTCCCTCTCGATGGAAGCTCATCAACGCTACCGACTGGGGATCCATTGCGTGAAGCCGATCTCAGATGCGGCACCGGACGAAGAAGAAAACACTCGGCGATTCGGAAGCCTCTTCGGTCTCGGCAGTTCGGCAGCTCGAGTCATTGACTGAGGTCAAGCTCGAAACGAGCGCATCGCATCATCGGGGAACGCACATCAAGTTCGTTGAAAATGCCATAGATAGCGACGACCGAAGGCGAACTGTCTGATTGACTGGGAGGCGAACCATAGATGCTCCAGCCGCTTGAAAACGACCCCACTCTTCCCTTCCATTTCCGAGAAGGGGACTATAATTTATTTGACATCATCGCTCCGCTCTACATCACCCTTGGACTAGTCTTCGAGCATTCCAACGCAGACTAAGCATTGGCGACGCCGACGGTGCGGCATGTCATCAGATCCGTCCGCGGAACTGCTCGAAAATCCGAACGAGCGAATCGAGGGGCGAGAACGAACTCCAGAAGGCCCTGATCGCACTTAGATTAGGAGTGCGAATCCTCTTCGGACTCTCTCGGGACCGTCACCAGATGATCACAGCCGCCTATCTCCTGCGATTGAAACCAATTCAACGCATAAGGTCACAGCGGTGGATTCTCCAGCTCGTCTGCTCGGCGCAACAGCTGATCCGCCGCCATGGGTTCTATCCGTGATCGAAGATTCGAGACCGAGTTTCACCTAAGCAGCTGTCAAGAGCAAGCAATGGACGTTGGAGCGAGCGTCTCGTCCGAATCAACCGTTGACGGTAGACGATGAGGTGTCACAACTCGTACAATGAAACGGATCGGAGACAAGACTGTCCCCGACCCCGGCCCACGCATGGGGAGCCGTCGGCATCTGTCACTTTGCCCTGATTAGCCATCGGGGGACGGGGCGAAGAAAGTGAATAGACGGGATGGGCAAGCCGGAATAAAAGACGGCGGGCCCAGCAGACACGGTGTGGTTCCCAGTATCTCTTAATAGCGTTTCCAAGATGGACGCTTCCGCGCCGACTAACATGAAAGAGAGGGGGACCATGCATAAGAGAACACGGTCCGTGTGTTTTTGAGTGGCGTTCGTTGTCTTTGTACTTGGCGACGAGGATTTCAATTCAGGAGAACAACGCTTCTTTTTTGGTTTCGGAGTCACTCCTCCTCCTCTTTACGCTGCTGCCGGTGCGGCGCCTGTCTGCTTTCAAGCATTTCTTATGCGAGGAGCTGCTTCGTTTATCAGAGGAGCCAGCGGAAGATACACCTCCTCGTCGCTTTTTCTTAAATTTCCTCGTCATTTGAGCGGCGCGGCGTTAGGGCGCGTGGGTGAACCCATCGAGGAAAAGATTTGATTTACCTAATTCCATCACTGCAGAATCGACAACGGGGCAGTTTTCTCTGTGCGCCGGGGGGAGTTCGCGGGACGCTTTCTCTTTCGCGCTCTCCCTCCCTCACCACCAAAAAAAACGTAGACGAATATCTTTAAAGGCGTCGGAGCGTCAGTTTCTCGAAAAGGCTACAGTGTTGCAACTTTTCCACTGACCCCGAAACTTCTCAGGTCCGGACCCGCTGGCTCTGGACGTAAACAAGCAGTTTCCTTCCGGTCGACTTGCCCCCGCAGTTACTCGGACATCCAAGAGTCTTCCTGGGAGACGTTCAAGTCGTCCTTGAGTCTCGGATGACGCCGTTGGGAGAGCTCCGGAGAGACATCGGTGTTAGGGTTCTCGCTCGAGTTACAGCGAGAACAATGCGGAAAATTCGCACTTTCGCCGGTCCTGTAGCTGCGATCGGAAGAAAAATAAACGACAGAGAACTTCGGGTATCGTCGTGTATGACATTTCCAGCGACCTTGAAGGTCAAGAATCGCTCCGGAAGGAAAAGCGAGCGCATCCGGAATATTTGTCCATGAGAATAGAATGATTGGATTTCTTCTCTCGGGGAGGATTTCGACCAGGAGGGGGGATAAGTAAGAAAAAAAAAGTCGGCATTTGTTTCCCCTTGCCTCGGATCCACATTACTTTAAATTATTCACCACAAGCGGGAGCCCGAGCCGGTCTGCTCGGCAAGGATTTTCAAGCGGAATCGCTGCTGGGCTCTGGCCTGGAGAAAAAGGTTTGCGTTCGCTACAGAAAGTGCACGCATTCCTCCTACCGGTATTTACGTAATATGATTCCTTCTTCGATCGAGCTCGGATTCCACTTTCCGCGATCATACAAAACGCAAGTGGTCATTCGTGGGCGAATCCCCGGGATCGTGTTCCCTCAGCCGATGCAAAAGCGGGATCCGAATACGATTGGAAGATGGGGTCCCCCCTGTCAGGCATGCCCGGACGCGCCTATCCAGCCTAAGGTAAGCGCTCAGAGCACTGGGCATACTGCGTTCATAGTTCATAGACCTGTGTACATGACGAGCCTTGGATGTCAGATGTCACTCGACATCTGCTTTGTGCGGGTCCCATTACTTCTTCATTCATCAGTCGATTCGGACTTTCATTGATTAAGGGAATCGATCGATATGGATTACGGTTGTCTCTCCACCTCGCGAAATCGTTTCTCACTCACTTTTGGGAAACACGATCCAACTGTCAGATTCACTCGTCAAATTGGAAGCATTTCCGGACAGTATCTCTAGGATCCATCGATTTCATTTATGGTTCCCCCTCCCGCAAAACTACGCAACAAGGTCCGCCGCATGATTCCATAGAGTTTCCGGGCTCTGGGAAGACTGGGGAAGCAGGGGGCTGGTCATTTTCGGTACGATAGCCCGGCTCAAGGGTTCCCTTCTTCGGGGCTCTATTCTATCGGTAATAATCAAACGATAGCCAAGAGAATGTATTCCCGGAGGGCTGTATGGCGCGCCTTCCCGGCTCAAGGACGTACTCAAAGGAGCGGACAGCCAGGCCAATGCCTAATGGCTTCGGGCAAGAAGCATGCTCTCAGTTTCGTAGGATTAACTCAAATGGGATGTCACGGGAATCGGACATGACCTCCTCCTCTGTCCAGCGTCAATCCAATCCGCTCCCTCTCGGCGTGTGGTATGACCATGATGATGATGATGAAGTTCGTGATTGCTACCGTTTTTTTTTCAGTTGACCGACAAGCGATCTGAAAAAGCTAACTGCCCTCCCCGGTATGTTCCGCCAGCGACCCATCACGAAAAACCTTGAGTTCTTGTGATCGAAGCGCCGCGACGGCGGGATTGGCGGAAGCCGGAATCCGAATTCCTTCCCTGGATGGAAATCAAGGTTCCAATCGCATTATACCGCTCGTATCGCTGGACGTGTAACGACAGAGACAATACTCATCATCTCTTCCCTCGTACTACCGACCCGCTCGCCTGTTCCTGTCTCGGATTTGCCCCCGCTACCTCCTAGTCATCTTCGTTCCGTTCGCGCCCGTCGATGCGGGAGACCCAGGGAAAGAGACGAGTGTCGTAATCGAAAATCGATGTCGGCGTCCAAGGTAGTCAGCTTTCGCGGTTTACGCGCACGTCGAAGTCTCTGGGTGAGATCGCCGTCGAGAAACCTGCTCCGGGAACTTGCTGCACCCCTCTGAGTACGAAGTCTGCTGAAGGGTTAAAGCTCCACGGAATTGGCTCGTGTGTTTTACGGGGTGGGATGGCGCAAATGATCTCATGACTCGTCATGATAACTACCCGGCGGGATTTTTCAACTCCCGAGCCCCGCACGATCCGAGCGGGAGCGAACGCCTCGCAGGAGATTTCCCGGTCGACTTGTCCCTGAAACCAATTTCTACTTCCCGGAGAGAATGAGAATCGAAGATCCATCGGACCGGCCGGCGTCGCATAGCTTCCTCACCCGCTGCTGCCTTTCCTCGGCTTTCCAGTTTTTCATCGGCAGGTCCTCCGAAATTTCCCAGAAGAGAGAGAGGAGAGAGGAGAATTCCCACGGACTCCAGGACTCGGACCTCTCCTGTCGCGCTTTCTGTCTTTGCCCCTCCTGATGAATTTGCATGATCGGGCAATCGATAGCAATCAACACGTTGGAGAGGAAATCCGATCATTCAAAAATATTGAGTGTCCCGGCCGGTCGACGAGAGCCCCATTATTATTCCCTCTGGTCGTTTCAGCCTCTCGGCGCCCGTACACCGAATCATCTACTCACTCAAGCAGCTCGTCCTGCTCCGAGCCGGCCTGCCAGCCGCAAAGAACACAGAAGAAGGAAAAGCAGCAGAAGGAGCGGAAACGGAAACTGCGAATAGCGGAAGTCATTACGTCTGTCGAAAAACCGCCAGATACCCTCAGTCTGACTGATCCTCGCAAGCAAGTTCGAGATCGGCCGTTTGCCGCGGGGCAAGACGATTCACGCGCGCGCGCGCGCTCTCACCCTCTCGTTCCCGCAGCAGAACGCCGCGACGCCCGTCGCGAACGATGACAGATAACGTCGCACGAGTTGCATGTCAATATTGCGATTGCCCCTGCTCGAGAGCAAGCACGCGGGAGCGGGCCGTAGATATTTCAAGTGACTGTTTGGGTGGAGGTCCGTGCTGTCATACAGAGCGATCTGCCATAGGCAATTGAACCCACTATTGCCTCTAGCGGCCGCACGTAACAGGTCTTGATAGACAGCCGACAGACAATTTCCGCCGTCGCGGCGGACGTCTGATCGATTCTGGTTTTCATCCGGAGCCTCATCTTCTGTCCATCGTCCGGCATATTGCACGCGTCCCAGTTCTCATGATTGCAGGATTTTCGATAAGAGGTACAGGACGACATGGCTTGGAATTCTTTTCTGCCTATTCTCTTGTTCTCCCATAGAAGATATGCGGGAGCGGAAATCCCCACATGCTTCCGTGGCTGAGACACATATTCAGCGGATTTGGAGGAATAGCGTAGAAAACCGCAGCGTCGTCCCGGACACCCACACAGATTCCAATGTCTGGAATGATGTTTGATCCTCTTGCCGCGTTGATGCCCTCGAACCGAGAGGACAGAAGAACTCACTCAGCCTCGCTCACGCTGCAGAACGCTTCCTGAGCTGAAAAATATCCATGGATATTTCCCGGACGCTTTAGATTTCAGATCCATCTGTGGATCGCTAGGAACGCGTAATGCTCTCTTCCGCGAACGTTTCCACTCGTCGCTTCCGCCAAACTGTCGGAGACACACGTCAGCAGATCCCTCGGTAGAGATTCTGAATTGTTAAAATATCTTGCTCTATCACCCGGCACTTCCTGTTCCCTTTCCGAATTGTCACTCGAGTCCGAGACCGAAACCATTGCCAGACTTCTGGGCTACCTCATCGACTTCTTTCGGTTTGGGGATGACGAAGGCGAGCGGGAACTGAGTGAGGTCACGGATACAGTCCATTACAAAGCCAGTTCCGCATCACCGAATGGACATGAAGCTCCTCGGGGAGAGTGAAATCGAGGTGTACTGATAGCGGCTTGTGGAAGAGACGGACAGCGGCGGCGAGCTGCTTGTCCGGGGCTTCATTCGGGCAACAGTCAGTGGCGTCGATGAGGTCAATTCCATAGGTTCATAGACAGCTCGACGGAGACCTGGCGGCCATTGCCGTCGCAACAGTCGTCAGAGGAGATACTGCACACTAACGTATAGGTCTAAAAAGAATAGACTCCTCACTACAGAAGTTTTTGGTGGAGCTCTGGCGCCGTCGACTCTCTCGCAAACCGAACCTCCCGACAACAGCTTACCCAGCCAATGCACCATTGAGGGAACTGCTCAGGTGGAAAGAGCCCTTATCGGGATTTTTTTTGATGACATACCCACCCTCTGTCCGAAATGATTAGAGGTTCTTGGACTTTCCGGTGAGACACATCTCCGCTAAAGCTCCTGCCTCCTCTTGTCATCGGATTGTGACGCCATCGATGCCGCTATGTCAGCTCGGAGAGAGGTAATACAACGTCTCGCCCTCGAGACAATGTCCGGATCCTCGACAACAATAACCGAATCTTCGCCCTACCGTTTCCGAAAATTGCTCTCGAGACATTGCCTCATTCCATCTATTTATACTCATCCGTTCCCTGGAGTGTTCATCCACTCGAGAAAAATCGATACGCCTTACTTTATCTACCTATGATAAATGTTCATATACCTATGTGTTTTCCGGTTATGGACGATAGCTTTGAGCCCATTCACAGAATTTTTTTTGCCATATAACGCCCCGGGCCTCGGTCGGAATCTGTTCCGCTTGCGTACTCTCCGAGTCTGACGTAGATCGGAGGGGGGGGAAATGGTGCGACTGCGAATTTTCCCTGGCATTCGTGGCTGGGAATATGCACGGTATCCTCCGCCCCCGACGCTTCAGCCAGAAAAATGGAAAACCTCTTCTCATCAGTCGACAACTCCCGAGAATGTGACTGCCAGAGCGAGTAGACGGTTCGAGGTTTGCTAAGCACAAGCGTTCCGACAAATCAGTGAGACAGCAATTGTTTCTTTGTTTATTGAAGCTGACCGAGCCCGCTGGAGCGATGCAGGGGGAAAAACTCCAGCAGAAGACAGCGGCGAACGAGCTCGCGAATGGAAGTCCGAACCAGAGGAGGCTCTTCCCCGTTGGGGGCTGGCCGTCCTTGAAGCAATGGAACAGGATTTTCTTTTATTCTAGCGGCGGCTACCACGGCGGGTGGCCGCCGACTTCTATTCCTTCGAGGATGTTCGTCTTTTCAGAATGGGGAACGGGCCCGGCCCGGGAAGGCAACGGACAATGCTGATGGTTAGAGAACAAACTCCGAACGAAGAATAAGGGGACGAGGGCGAGACGGGATGTTTCACACGCAAGCTTCATCATGCTCGCTCGGCGGTAGGCTCACTGCTCGGCACTGTGTCGGCCGAGTGCAGCTCTAAGTAAACAGCTCCGTGAATTCGCTTCACCTTGTTGATGTGTGTTCACCGCGTCACTTCCCTCGCTTTAATCTGGAAGCACCGCTCTCACGTTCTGGACGTCCATGGAACAAAAGGTGCCAGGAAGTCTGCGATGACCCCGGACGCGAGCCGTCGCGGCAATCCAGGAGGTTCCGGAAACATTTTTCCTCACTGTCGTCCTTGGAGTTCTTTCGAGATTCAAAGGGACCACTAGGCCCGGAAACTCCCGATAGGAGACGCCCGACCGTCTCGGCGTGTATGACTTGGGGATCAGAACAATTCCCGAAAGAAAATATTTCCCATCTATCAACAGAGCCGGATCTCTGGGACATATCCGGAAAATCGGAAGGACACTGAGACATCAACGACAGGAGGCCCGATGAGAACGAACGAACCGTTGACCTCGTGTTGAGAATTCGCACTTGGAGCTCATTCAAGAGCTTATTGCCCTTAGGGGCGCGAGGAACGTCGAGCGCGCCGGAGCGTGCCGCCGTCAGCCGCCATTCAGTCCGTGAGGACAAACTTGTGGAAACGAGATTTCTCAGTGGCTTCCGCGTGCGACTGTCTGGGTGCGTGAGCCATACGTGGGCTGCTCAGTGCTGGCCTCGGGAGCCCACCGCCACCGCTCCCGGCTGCCTGACTGTCATTTGACAGTCTCTTAGGCTAGGTGGGTAGTCGGGAGGATGCGCGTTACTGTAGGCAATCCACTCAAAGAAGACAAAGACAGATCGCGCTCATATCCCACTGTGGCACATCGGTGGGCATGCCGCAAGTGAAGTTGAATCCAGGGCTGGCGGGCGGGCGGTCGCGCCCGTCCTCCCTCTGGGGGGCTTTAGCGGTTTCGAACGAAGCCACCGAGGAGTCGGAGCCGACCGGGTAGAGCGACACAGACAGGAAAGTCCGACCGTTTGCCCGTCGGCCAGTCACCACTAGGTCCAACAGCGAGAGAGAGCGCGTAAGCCAACAACTGTGCTCGTAAACGTACCGCCCGCATACTCATTCACCGCTTGCTCGCACTTTCGTTGACAGATGGTTTCCGTCTTGCAGGCCGCTGCGGCAGTGCAGCGCCGCGGAACAATGAACGGTCCCACGACACGGAGGAGAAAGATGTCCGAGAATCGAACGGAACCGTCGACGATGTGCTCTTGGGCTGGAGAGTTCCGGAATGAATGGAACATTTCGAGCTCGCGCCGATGCATAGGGAAACGGTGTCCGCACCGAGCGAGGGAGCTCACATGCTTGGACGAATGTTTTCGGTCAGAAGAGAGCGGGACGCCGACGCAAACGGAGAACGGAGTTTCGCAGAGGGAGTCTTCCTCTAAACTCTGGAACCGTCCGAGGAGAATGAGGCGCGAAGAGCATCCATGGGAGCAAAATACAAAAAAAATCGCAGAGCTCAAATCGAAGACGTCTTCGCTTCTTCGTCCCGCTATTCCCTTTAATGGAGTGGAACGTACGGCTCGATTTCAATGACAGGCCACGCTGGAACGACGCGCTGATGTGAGAAGGTGGCGTCCACCATCCTTTTGCGAAGCGCCGTAAGCGGTGCTTGATTAGCTTGTCGTCCCGCATCCGCGCAGCTACAAAAACTATGCGGCTGCTTACAACGTATCACACGCTCGTTTGAGAAACCTCACCGTGTAGTTCCATCAGCGAGAGACAAGGAAAAACTAATTCACAATGGAACGTCGCATTTTAATTCGGAGTCACTGTTTCCCTTGGTCGACCCGGCTTTGTGAACTTTGCAAAGGCCGCTCTCTATCGATCCGCCGGCCTCTGGTCGGGGGGAAATGGCCAGCTTTGATCATACACCGACTATTATGGTAGATCAATGTCCCGCTCCCAGAAGAGGCTTTGATTCATTTTCTGCTGTCCTTCGATGTCTAGGCCGAGTAATAACGGCATTCCCCACAGGACTCACGGATTTATTGAATGATTGGTGAAGAGAAAAGAATCGAACCTCCCTGGACAGAGGTCAAGCGCAGCCCAAGCAGAAACCGAAACCGATTGTACGAGACGTACTCGGAGTATTCTCTCGGCTTCGTTTACCTTAAACGAATCGATATCCAGGAATCAGAGGAACTCGAGTTCAGCATGAGAGGCGTATCGCCTCTACTCTCGGAACTGACTTCATCAAAACATTTCATACCTACACAGCTCCCTCGATTGCATGGTATGCATGAGCATGTGTAGGAGTAGGCTTTCGGTTCCGCCGATGCGTCGTATGCGCGGAGCGCCGGCGTACACTCCGCCGAGAAACAATAATCGGCCGCCGTTTTCAAATCAGGTGGATTTAGGAAAGGAAGAAACAAGGAAAGGACTCGACTGATGCCTCAACCCATTTCATCATGATTGACGCTCCTTACAAAAAAGGAGTCCGACGTCTCTGTCCCGCGCTCATGTGGGCTTGTTTCAAGTCCTGCTTTGCGGGTGAAGGCTCCCATCATAGGTGAGCGGATCCGTTCGGGGAATCTTCGTAGGCAGACTCTTGCCGCCGGACGATCCATGACGTTCCAAGCTTGTATGCTCCGCACCTCTGGAAATCCAGGCATTCAATTTATAACAATAATAATATATTTTCAAGAACACGGATTTCGAAGAAAGAAGGACCTGGGTTCCGGAAGGCATCCATGCTGTCTCGAACCGAATCGCGAACCTGGGTAAACTCCTGCACCCTTGGACCGGTGTTCAATCGTCTTCCAGAACGCTCTCCAGAAAAAGGTCGACAAGATTACAAGCTTAGAGCTTAAACTCCCTGCGACAGTGAAACATTGCAGGACAACGAGAGAATCGAAAACTACCTTGGAATCCCTAGAGAGTCGCTGACGTGTCGAATACCATTCGGTGCCATATCATAGACGTTAATCCTGGCGATTCAATCACGGAAACTCGCCGTCGTTCACACCGTCTCCCAGCTCGTTCATCAAGGTCACGAGTGTAATTCGGATTCTCTAGCCGAGGATCGTCAGTGAAGCTGAAGGGGAGTCTGTCTCTGTTATTCCCCGACAGCGAGAAGCTGAGGAGCGATGGACAAGCGGGCGTCTCCGCGAGCCCAAGAAAACAAAAGGCTGAGAAGAAAGGGTTCTCGACGACAACCGGCCTCCCTTTCGTCGTTTACCCAATACAACGTCTTTGACATGAAAGCTGGAAAAAAGTCCTGAACACTTTCATCAGTACGATGTATTAGGGTGTCCGACGGTGAACGCTGAGCGAGAAATAGACATTTCCTTCCAGACCGATGATCGAATCTTCCGAGTGCTCAGAGCCCCTTCCGTCAGAATGATCGTAGCTCCTCAGAACGAAAACCTGCCATTCATACATTGAGTTCTGCCGCGCATCAATGACCGTGTCCGACTACGTACCGAGTCTTCGGATGTCCGGCCGCTGAACGAAAGCTATCAAGACAGCGGGGGGGACCTTTGGGCCTTGAATCGCTTTCCTCCTGTGTTGCATTGAAATGGCCGTACACACTTAAACAAACAAACGAACCCACAAACAAACAAAGAGAGTGTTTTCCAAACCGTAGCGTAGAGTAGTTCGCAGTCGATTCTCGGCTCTATCAGTTCGCTTTCGTCGCCGTCGTCGTCCTCGAAGAACTCTTGCTCAAACCTACGGAGGCGCTTCGAGCCCATCGTCCGACGTCTTCTGCGGTCGCGGTCGTTGTTCAACTAACGAACGTTTCGTTGTTGGCCCTATCCTGTGGGAATCGTTGTTAAATGAAGAACTTGGACGCGGACAGCCGGCGGTCGGAACACAGCAGCGACGACTCGATTGGACAAACACAGTCTTCGAATGAGAGCCCCCGTCATCTTCGACGTCCGCCTCGCGGCCGTCGTTCATTACTTTTATCGGTCCAGGCTCCGAATGGTAATGCCCGTTCTCAGCAGCTGGAATTCGAAAAGTGAAAGCTCGGACCGTCGTTCGGCCAAAGAGTGCATCATGCACAATCACGCAAAGAACTCCAAGACGAGGGGTTACGAACTCCGTTTTGTGTCTCTGCCAGATCTCAGCTCCGACGTACTCAGCTAAATGGAATCGGTGACTGACTGAGTCGGGGCGGAGGGAGGGCAGCGAGAGGACACCGTCTTTTCTGAGATTAAGAAGTTGCGCTTGTCAGAACAGCGCGAAGAGGGTAACGATTGCGTCGAAGACGTCACGACGACGACGAGAGAATGCCGAAGGAGACGCCGCCCGGGATGAAGGACGGAGCAACGCATCTCTGATAATTCGCTCGAGGCTTGTTCGAAGGACATATATAGAGATAGACGTCAGTGACCCGGAGAGCTCTCCAAGGAGGATTTCCCTTCGGCGACCCACTTCGGAAATCCCTTCGGGAACCATTCCGCAACCCCTCCGGTACCTGACCCGCGTCGAGGACCCCCCGCGGTACCCCCATCGGAAATTCCCTACCGACAGCCCTCCCAGGAACTGCGTTCAGAAACACCACAACCCGCTCGAGTCCCTCTCGGGGAAGTTCCTCTGAGGAGTCCTCCGGAAGAGTCAAGAAGGCGTTGCCTGGCATCCTTGCCGAGTACTCCTCGGCTGCAAGTGAAGCGACTCATCCAGCGTCAAGATGAGACATCTCAATCGCATCGCCGCAATCGCAAGACGCCACTTGTAGGCAAGCAGACTAACAGGCCCGCAAGCTGGCCGCCGAACCGTCACGTGGGCCGGAGGTACGGTGGAGCACGCAGAGAGGGCCGGGCAAGAGCGGGGAAAAAGGCAGCAACCTTGCGACGGGCCACCGATACGCACCAATTGCCGCCGACATCGAGTGGTCCCTGCTCGGTTGGCCGACCGGTCGCTGGGCAGACCACCGCCACAGGACCCTTCAGCTGATTCTGAGCGAGCAACTCCACCGGGAGATCTGGATCGGGATGACTTCACGGAGCAACTCTGTCAGATGGAATTTTGTTCACTGCGAACGAAGGAACGAACGAACGACCGTACGATCAACCCAAGACCGCTCTGTCTGGTTTCGCTGCGAAACAAAGATAAGCAAGCCGCGGGAGCAGAGGACCGGCCGGACAGCGAATTTCGCTGACAGCTCCTATACAGCTGACGCAATCGTACGCAGTACATACATAGGGACCGAGCCAAGATTTGGAGGATCGAAGCGTCAATTGATCGAACGAATCAAATCGTCGCCCGGATTGTATTCGACAAGAGAATGAATTGAGGTCCTTTTTCATTCGAGGAGCGATGACACTTATCTTGATCATTCCCTCCTCGAGCGTTCGCCGTCTCGTGTCATCCCTCTCGTTGTGCCGCTTCATTTCGTCCTCATAACGCAGCACCTGAGCGCGCGGAGCACAAAAGAAATCTTTGTGACAGCTCAGTGGTTCGAAGTTCGAGTTTCGTCGAGATGTCGGCTCAGCTTTTCCACTTGGGCAAACACCGCATCACCTGGCTTACCTGGTGAAAGCTCCGGCTCAAACTCCCATCGACAGACAGACATACAGACACACGCTCACACACACGGCGACGCTCGCACTCAATCACACTATGACGCGTGCTCCCGCAGATTCCGTGATGAATGCGCGCGGAAGCTCGTATCTGGGCGGAACTCGTCGGGAAGAAATAAGAGGAACATTTCCCGAAGCGCTCGTTTCGTCGCGAAGACAAAGAGACAAACCGACTTCCCGCGTGATTTACGTGCGTGCCTCACCGCAGCGTGCGATCGACGACGTCGACTACCATCTAAGCCGGACGCGACACGACCGGCGATGCGTCCGTTATTCCTCTAATTCCTCTCGTGGCCGCCGTAGCCGTAGACCTCGTCGATAGGGAGAACACCCGACCGTGACAGCATGAAATGCTATCATTCGCTTAGTTGAAACATCCTCCGCTAGAAGAGTGGAGGCATCCATCACGGGAGCTGTCATGTCTTGTGTGGTAAAATGCGGATGAAGCCAGACAGGTTGGATGAGGAATCGGAGCTTTGTCAGCCGAACAGATTCCGCCTGATTGGTAGCAGAAGTTTGGGGTTTCGTATTCATCGTCGTACGGTACCCTTCGTCGTTGGCGTAAAGTGGACAATGATGATACGTACATAGATTCGTCTCATTCGACGACGCCTGAGCGTACTCGGACCCTTCTGGTCGTCTCCAGTGATAAGAGGTTCACTCACCGGAAGAACACAAAAGGAGAAGATCTAATAATAGGCTATCCACCAATGGTCGTCGGTCGACTCTTCCTTAGTTTTGCCTTTGGCTGCTTAGTTTCGGCATCTTCTGACTCCGCTTGGCTTAAAGCTCCTTCTACCACCTCGTCCCTTTCTTCGCCTCTTGGTCGCTACCATAATGTTACCACCTTGAACACTTCGATCGACCCCAAGAGATTCGACCGCCATCCGGTCGGCATCCGACGGACAGCTTTTCTCGCCATCTGTTCATTCAGTTACGGAGATATTTCTCTCCTACTCGCACTAATGCGGTTAGGCGCTCCGACTCCGTCAGTAAGAGTTGGCACGTTTCCCCGCCTCTGCTACGACCTTTCCCACGATTATTCCCACAGTTTATCCCGGGGGATCAGATGTTGAGGGCTGGAACCGGGGCTTGGATTCCCCGGAATCACCTATCCGAAAAGTCGAATCGATGAAAATCTCCCATTCCTTGGAGAAGGTGTCTCCCCGAATTACCAATGAGAAAGAGCTCTTTCAGACGGGAGCTTCGTCCGCGGGAAACTCCCCCCTCCGGAGAATCCTCCGGGAATTTCCCTCCTGGAAACTCAAATTACTTTTCTGAACTCACCTATTTTCATGACGGGAAGATCTCCCGCGTTGGCAAGGATCTGCAATCCTGCCAACAGAATCGAAAGTATCCACCACATTCCGTCGCGGAGGACGCGTCTGTCATCAAAATAACCACTTGGACAGAAGAGGGAATAAGAGCATCATCTCGATCGGCACAATCATCGATATCGGTTCGATAATCTTCATCAAGATCCTAATCTCCAGAGCTGAAAATCTCATCGGCCGAACTTTATTCCACGTGCTCACACGAGGCCGAAGTCTTCGTCGGCGAGTGCCGAACGCGCACCGGACGCACAAAGACGAACTGCAGTTCTTCCATTCTTATGTTCCGAAGTTTGTCGACGTCCTCACAGATGACAAATTTTTTCCACTCTCCCGAATCAACAGTACAACCGAAGCATGTTGAGGCAAACTGATCACATCGACAACACGTTTCCGCTTTCCTACATTTCCTGTCGACAACGCACCACCAGAAGCACACAATATCGTTTTCTCGGGTTTTGTCAAGCACAACGGGAAAAAAATTACATAGCGCGACTTTCGCCGGTTGCGTGCTGCACGTTGCTCGGTAGCTCTCTCCTGGTCGAGCGAGCAGCAGCAGTGGCTGTACCAGCGATGGTAGTCGTAGTAGTGGCGTTGGCGGTGCAGCCGCTGGTGGATTCAGCGAGTGAGTCGGACGTTCCTCGACCTCCCTTTCCCGTCGACCCTTCCCTCAGCAGAAGGCCCTCATTGGCTTTGTTCTTCTCGAAAGCAACGAAGACGACGATGTCGACAACAACGGCTGCAGCGGCAACGAGAGCGAAGACGGGACTGCGAAGCGAACAACGTTTCCTGCACTCGTGCGTCCGCCGTGAACGCGTTTGGCGCTGCCCTTGGTTCCTCAGGCTGAGTTTAGGCCCCGATCCCGGAGCTTCGACTCAATCCGCTGAACGACGCCAACAATCGCGACGACCGATTTTGATGATGGGAAAATAATTATCATATCAATGGCCTTGTCTCTGACGGAACAGCGAAAGCTGTGGTTTCCCTATAAGCCGCGATAGGAGCTCCTGGAGTTCGCGGCCAGCGGCAACGATGGCGCGGCGTTGGCGAGGTATGAGCCGCGAAAACTCAAGCGGAGCTCGCACCTCGTTCCTTCGCGCGGATGGAAGTCACCCGTTTGTGACAGGAGAAGAGCCTCCACACGAGTACACCATCAGACATTTTCACTCGTCCTACGGCAGACAGTTCTTCTCGGGACAGGATCAGGTTGCACAATTACCGAACCTGATACTGACGCCTGCGCGAAAAAGGGAAATCTTAGGTGGAATGGATGGTGTTAGGTTTGCGGGGCTCGAACATCGAGCGGGATATCGCCGGAGGCTCCTTCAATGTGTAGACATGATATGGCGATTCCTTCCATGTCGCCTTCATTCCTATCATTAAAGCACCACGGTGATCCTCCCTCTCACCGACGCGTTACCACCATGAGAGACGCACGAAATTGCGGATGGTTGTCTTCGTACGATGCCATGAAGAAATTGAGAGCGGAATATCGATGAGGCCTCTCACGGCTCTTACCTACGAATCCGAGGGGGTCAACGCGAGAGAAAAGATTCAGCGGTCCATGACCTCATCGGTGGTCGGACGTCAGCACGCCACAGGGAAACGTTTTCAAGCTCAAACAGCTCCTCGTTCTTCCCAAAGAGGCGACGATAGCGGTGAGGGTCGGATCTCAAGCCGCGGACTCATTTTACGATTTTGTCGAATCAACAGTCCAGTATTCCTCACGGGGAACAAAAGAGAGAGGATCCCGAGGTCTCGACCCACATCATGAGGGTTCCGGGAACGGGAACGCGAGGAAGGAACTAATCGGTACTCCTTTGAGAACTCCGAAGTACCACGGGAAGCGACCAGAGCCTCGGTGGGGAGCGCCGGGCACGCAAGGGGAAACGCGCTCGTCAGACTGACTGGGCGAGAGAAAGGAGGAAATTTGAACGCGGAGTGGAGGGAGTATCGGAAGGAAGAGAGTCAAGTGACAGTCCGGCTGTTTCCAGTTTTACTTCGCGATCACAACTGGCCGGCTCCGAGAGACTCTTAGAGCGATAAAGGAAGAGAACCCTATCACATTAGGGACCTTTCCCTAAACGACCTGGTAGTGCTTGGTCAGCGCGACGTACATCGCATCGTCGGTCCGTACGTCCGTCGTTGAGTCCGTTCGTCCTCCTGACCGCCCGTCTGTCGTTCCTCGGGTCGACCACGAACACCTCGACGTCCAGCGACTGACTGTTCCCTCGTTGTACCGCGGTCGAGACTTGCACCCAGTTCCTTGTTATGTATACCTGTCCAGGCTTGTCTTATACATATATGCAAGATTGAGTCAGGAGCTTCAGATTCCTTTCCCCGACTTCGCTCTCTATTCGTCAGGAGCTCATTTTTTTTTTGTCTTTGGGGCAGAAGCCAATTCGTCGCGGAGAAGAAAGAGAGAAGAAAAATGTTGTCCGGTTACCTGATATTCAGCATTCGGCATTTTTATTGGCGAACAAGTTCGTTAATCTGTCCTTTCGTTTTAATGTGATTTCATTATTTTTACACGTTCCGGAATGGCTATGGAAATTTCCTTCATGAAGTAAGCCGTCGACTCGATGCGTTCCCCTCGAGAAAACTCGCAAAGAATCCCTAATGACGTATGACACTAGTATGACACTGGTGGGCATTGTTTATTCTGTCTAGCTGTCGACCTGTCGTTTTGTGAGACTTTGAGTTCTGCGTAGCGTTGCCTGATGCGTCGAACCGTCCGTGCGTCGAGTTGTTCTCAATCCGGCCGAACCTCTCGTTCTCTACCTGCGGCGGCTCGGTTTCACCGAAACCACGGTGACCGATTTTGTTCAGCCCCGACCTCTTCCACAAGATCAGTTGAATGATTCGACAAGCTGCAAGCTGAAGCGTGGCTGGGCCTGGATGCGTCTACATCGATCCGAACTCGCTCATCCATTTCTCGTACTTCTCTAGATCCTCCCTCGACACGGACTTATTCACCTTGCTCATGGCCTCCGCGAAATCGCTGTGGCTAACGGGGAGCTCAAGTTCCTCTTTTGACAATGCCCTGCGCGAGAAAGAAAAAGAGAATAGACCACCAATCAGCATGACAGATAATCTTGGAGAGCATTCCGATAAGACGTTCACTTTCAGCAGGTCCCATTCAGGACGAAGTCGTTCAGGCCACCATTCGTCTGGAGCGAGCTTTCTGAAGTAGAGCTATAGCCCGCAGGCATCGTTCTAACTCCTCTTTCTCCCTTCTCCGTTCAAGCCACAGCTGTAAACAGACCGTGGCGGTGTCGTCACAATGGCATTAGGGCCACTGAGTTCACATTTCTCCGCTTCGATGGCCGATTTTCCCCAGCGTCGGGAGCTCAAGGAACTCTGCTCGGAGCTCCTGAATCCTCCAGGAGTTCTCCTTGGACTGCGGGCATATCGGGAATAATCGCCCTCTCAAATGTTCTCACCTGATCTGGTCGGGCGTAAGACCGGAAATTTTGCGACGCATCGACATCATCGACGCGTCTCTGCATACGTTGGTGATATCCGCTCCCGAGTATCCCTCGAGATTTTTGGCTGCCCATTTGAGGTCGAGGTCCGGAGCCTGCTCAACACCTGCAAGTGACCGTTCCGAGTTTTAAAGAACCGACCGATACGAGGATGATACGACAATCGGTAGCTGAACAACAAAACGAGACCTTCATCCGACCCGGCGGTTCAAGTATCTGCAACGCTCATTAAGAGCGAGCAGAACACCTTCTGCGAGCATAATTTTCTGCCGCTTCAAAACTCCTTGTCGGCTCGAGAAGCGTCCAATCAATTCTAGGAACGCTCCTTCGGAGATTCAAGTCGCGCGGGCTGCCATTTTTCCTTCAATGTAGCCGGTCACTTACTGACACCACTCCAATTTTTGGAAACGGGAGAAGGAAACTACGAGAGCTTACGAGCTTGAACCGCTGCCGCTAACGCGAAAGGCAAAGGCTGCGCCGGCCAAGTAGTCGGACGGAAGGAGTGCGAGCGGGGAACTTCGATAAAAATACGTCCGTTTTTCATCAACCGACGGGCAACCTTCAACCGGGCGAAGCTTCCACGTACTCTCCGTATGGGGGTGGCCCGTCCGACGACCCGGCCCACAGGCGAGGATGGAAAATGGCTCGCCGAACATTTTCCGCCGCCTTTGCCACCATGGAATCCCAACGTCAAATCTTCTTCATTGTAGATATTCCTCTGTCGGAGACCTCGGCAGAGCGAGGCGTTTCTCCTCGAGGAAACTGCCTTGTGATACCATTCGTCTTCGTTGTCCGAGATTCTCCCACCTTTTTCCGTCTCTCCCTCCGTCGGCTCCGCTTGCCTCACCAGTCAGTTGATTTGTTCTGACCACAAACAAGCCGAATCAGCTGAGCTCAGTTCGTCGATTCGAAGCAGATTCTTCACATTGATTAGACTTCCCTCTTGTCTGTTGTCCTGTCCTTGTTTTTCGGTCTTTCCCCACTGCCAGAGCACCTCGAGGGAGCAGCGTCCGAGCGCTACTACTCCGCCGCAAATTGATAGAACTGAAAAACCTCCCCCTCTCGAGCTATTCCCAGCGCTCATGCCGCCAACCCGGAATTTCCGGCAGAAAGAAAGCGCACAATGGAACTTTTTCGGATGGTAACTAGCGTGTAAATCGACGATTTCTTGGGTCGTTGCGCTGAACGACTTCTCTGATCCTTCCTTTGAATTCAGCCTCGTATCCCGATCAGAGTATGAAGACAAGCGGCGCCGTCCTCGTTGCCGCTGCGGACGAAAGGACCTACTCTCAGTCAACCAGAGAGCCGAACGAAGGGCTAGGCCAGAAATGGGCAATATTACAGAGTATGCGAGCGACGACGTTTTTTCCCTTTCTTCCTCCTCCTTTCCTTCGCTGAGCTCTGACCACGGTCCAGGCCCAGTCGAGGCCAATATGTCGTCGACAGTGTATGTTGGCTGGCATGGGGACAGGCGAGAATTTCATGAGTCGCCAATGGAGAATATCTTTATCTTCTTTCCCGTTCCCTATGTTTCTTTGTCCTTCTCTAGAGCCGTCAGCCGCTCTCGACAGAATTCGTTCTCCACGCACGTTCCATATAAAACACGGGCGACAAAAGCTCGCGGTTTGTCTTTCGGCCTATATCTCTTTTGTATCGGCCTCGCGGCTGGCCGGGCGGCCCGGCGGCCGCTTCGTCCAGGGCTGGGACACGATGAGAAGCATGTCGGACAAGGGCTGGCTTGCAAATCATACATGCTTTGCAAGCCGCGCTCGTTTTACAGCCATGGAGGCTAGATTACGCCGCCCCAGCCTAAAATCGGCTCCCGCTGCTTGGAAGTTCTGGCCGGGTGGCGAGCTGACATCCTAGTGGGTATCCATGGTATACTCGGCTCTAATAGAGGCACAAAAGCCTCAGTTGATACGCGGCATGGTAGAAGAGGAGGTTGTCGACTCCATCTCGCTCGGAATTCGAACGTTGTTCTACGCCGGCCGTAGACGCGATTGACATCAAGAGCAATAAATATTCCTCTACAGTCTCTGCACTACAACGCGCATCAGGATTCCGCGAGAATACGTTGCATGGTGAAGGACGTGCATTGACTTTGGTTACGGGTCCACGCCGAATTCGGGTACGATAATTCACGAGTGTTCACAAAAAGTAATTCACGGAAATGAGTAGAGGAATCATTCCAGCGACCATTCACGTCAGGGGGGGTTCGCGTCCGATTTCGACCTCGAAAAACGTGACCCCGACTTTCTAACATCGATTCCTCATGTCCTCCGATCGATCGCTGGCCTCTGAGTAGGTCCCAGCGACGATTCGAAAGATACGCGGTGAATGTGGGACCGATCTGATTGTGATCTTTCTGGGCTAGCGAGACGAGCTCAGTTTCCTTCTGAAAAATGCGAATCAGCACGATAAGGAATACAGGGTGACAAGTTACCGACCTCTGAGGTTGATCTCCAACAAGACCTCTCTACCGTACTCGCTCGGCAGCGGGATGTATATCCTCTTCTCGAGACGACGCCGGAGCGCCTCATCGATGTCCCAGGGAAAATTCGTGGCTGCCAGGACCATGACCACCTGCAAATTCGAAAAGGCCTTGATGAGTTTAGTGGAGCACACGAGGTGGGAGGAGCTCTTCCCAACCCTTGTCAGCATCCTCGCCGCACGTTCTCACTTTTCAACCAGCCGGCCCGAATGAGCGAAGTTCACGAGTTAAGTCAACCACGAGGTCGACTGCTCACTCAGTAGAGACTGTGGCCTGTATTCCTCGCCGTCGACTCCCGCCCTATTCCTATCAGCGCACTCCTTTCTAAATCGCATCGAGTCCCTTTTTATTGCCTCTCAACAAATAGTCTCGCCATCTCCAACCGCTTGACCCGTAGCCGGGTTGGAGGGGAGAAGGATACGCTTTCGATCGTTGACCTCGATCGTATGAAAACTTATACTCAGTCAGACTCTCCGCAGGAACGGGAATATCACCGATGGTATCTTCTACCTCCTCGCCGTCGGATCTCTACCAAAGATTAGAGTGGCCTCGAGTTCCGAGACAGTCATCATCAGATTTATAAACGTATTACGACCCTCTAAATCCGACAATCAACCCAATCCGAGAGGACTAACACGTAGACCATGGAAACTTCCTAATAGCCAAAATACGTAACAACTCAGAACGGTAGGGGGGATTGGATGGGGATACGGTTAGCGAGAGTAGCGAGACACTCAGAGACAGACTGAACGTGAGCCGTGCGAGCGGAGGGACGAAGTTGAGAAGGAGATCCGGATAAGATGACGCCGGCGACAATGACCCAGCGAGAACGCAGCAGGGGAAGGAAGGAATGAGAATTTTACGATGATTCCATTTACCTTAGTGGGATCCTCCCCATTAGTGACTCCGTCCATCTGAATAAGAAGCTCTGATTTGACTCTTCTGGAAGCCTCGTGTTCGCTGGCACTGCCCCTCCGAGAACAGAGTGAGTCGATCTCGTCGATGAATATAGTTGACGGAGCGTAGAATCGAGCCATTTCGAACAGCAGACGCACCAGCTTCTCGCTCTCGCCTCTGGAAACAGGAATAAGTCAGGAGGTGAAAGAGTTGTTGGCGATCTGAGGTCCACCGGAGTTGCTTTCTGTCTCTTGGAATTTAGCGAAGGAATCGTTCGTGTTCGAAGCAGCTCAATAGCGAGGAATTCAACACAATTTTCCCTGTTTTCTCGCTATCGGAAAAGTCTCAGCTCGGAACGGAGCGGAGTGATTTCTAACGATCGACTGACAACGAGTCGTGTAGTCAATAGTGGATATAATTTATCCGAGCCTCCGGTCGATTTCGAGCAGCGTTATTCTTTGAGCCCTGGTAGCTGGGGAAAACACAAGGGGGATGGGAAGGGCTGGTCCAGAAAACCACTTGAAGAAACACTATTCCGATCGCGGCTCGAGAAAGTTCCGAAATGCCGGGATCTTGGAGGGCTCTCCCGCATCCTACTAGGAATTCATCGTAGGGAAGCTCCCCCTTCAATCGGAAAACAAGTTGAGCTGCAGGTGCTGTTGAGTCAATCTTATCGAAATCGACGTCAGCTGGCGTTGACGCGGAGAACATTTAGTCTAAGGAGCGAGCCCCCATCCGCTCTGCAGCACTCCAGGTCGAAGGTCAGCCCGCTTCCTCGCTCTTCGGTGCGTCAGCGTTTCGGCGAGTTGTAGCTATGCAATAGCTCTGCTTTCCTGCATCCGCGGGATACGTACGTAGGTGCCTTCTGTTGAACCACCTTGCCGTATGAGCTTCTTCCACCGGAATTTCACCGCAGCTGCGGGGAGCGAGACGGGATCTGTTCGACGGGGACTCGCAATCCTCGAGCGAAGCTCATCGAGCGGGATTTCGAGGAACTTCCGGAAAATTCCATGAGATTTCGAATCGATTTCATCCGCGGCCTGTCCGCAGAATCTGGTTGCCGGGCACTCCGAGCCCGAGTCCGCCACGTCCGATTTCGACATTCCGAAAATTCGATTTTACCAGCAGTACTCGCTCGGCGAACCTCTGAGGGGAGAGAGACAATGCCCGGGTCCCGCAATCTATTGTTACGGATCCTCGTCGAGTTATCTCGATCAGAATTCAGCCAGAGCGCTGCAGCTTGATCCAGGGTTGAGCCGCGGAAAACGTTCTTGAATCGGACAGAGCGGCAGATTTAATGGAAGCCACAAACCCGGCGCAGCCCCGGAATTTTTCCGCTCGCGTCCTCAGCTAAGTTAACAAATCGCGTTTTGTCCCCCTCCAGAAGCCCGCGCTCGGCTTTGTCTCTCGTTCCATTCGTCTCTTCGCTTCCGAAGAAATAGGGGACTCCTCCGACAATGATGAACAAAACGGCTTGATGACATTACAACAGATGCTCGTATGGCTTAATTAATGGTGGCGGAGCGCCAGTGTTCCCTTTCCGAGCAGCGATCCCGGGGACGACTGGCGTTTCGCGAATTCCGGAACGCTTGGTTTCTGTTCGATCCGATGGCTTCGAGGAGGCATGTTTTGACTAAGCCTCATAGTCGGCTCGGCATGACATTCGCGTATCCACGTACATACATCCGGCGAGCAACATTGCCCCCACGCCACGTTTTTATGTTTCGCGTCATACCTGTATTTGGAAGTCAGAGTTGAACTTGACACATTGAAGAACGTCGTTTTGCACTCCGTAGCCACGGCTTTGGCTAACATCGTTTTCCCCGTTCCAGGAGGCCCAACCATGAGGACGCCTTTCCACGGCCGGCGGATCCCGGTGAAGTAATGGGGAACAAGCAAAGGGAGCACCACGGCCTCCTCCAGGAGCCTGCAAGCGGAGTAATACATCTCAAAATTGATCACTCTCCGATTGAAAAAAAATCCATCACTCTCCGATCGGAAAAATTCCATGTCTCTCCGATTGAAAAAAATCATCACTTCCTTCCTTCTGATTCTAACTTTGATTTGGAATTCGCCGGCACTTGGCGTCGCCAGAAGGAATAGATTCAATCATTCGGAGAGCGAGTATACTTCTATGAGAAGCTCGAGCGAGGACCACTGTCCGACCGATGGGAGTGAAGCGAAGTTTCGCATCAAAATAGCAAACGGTGTCGCTGAGTCAGAGTTTGAGAGTAAGATCTTGAGCTCCCAAGTTCATTCAATGAACGGCCTGCGTAGGTTCACCAGGGCAGCCGCATTCGTCCCGTACGGGCGGTATTGAGCCCGTTCGTTCGAGCTCTGCAGAGCACGGCCATCACGAGGAAGAACATATGCCTATTTGAGCGGTGCTTAAACGCGTCCATTATTATTATGCTGCGTTCAGGGGCATCCGGATAGCCCTCCGACCGAAAGGGCGGCCTCATCCTGCGGCAATCGAGTCTGCGGCTTCCAGAGGCTGCCTCGTTTGCCGCTTCAGAGAGCGCTCCATATCATGTTTCGAATCCTCAGAACTCAGTCCCTGTATCATGAATCATGATGGGGCGGGAGGGGTATGATGCGCGATTCTGATGTGATCAACAAGAGACCGATTGGCCATTGTTGAAAGCGATGAATGAGGAGCAATGAATTCCAATGGGAAGAAATCGATGCCGACCCCTCCTGGGAACCTCATGGGCCGTCTTCCCTTCTGTAAGAACCGAAGACGCAGAGAGATCAAGAAAGATCCGGCAACAACGGATAATCGAAGCTGAACATCAAGAAGCGGAACTTCAGAAACGTAATTTAAGAAGCGTCATGGGCGCACCGACGGCGTTCGATTCCGTCAACCCAGTGCCGACCTTATTTGTGAGTTATATCCGCTCGTGCACAGCCAGCAGAACTAGCTCCGACCAGAAGAGATTCGAATCATGGGGTGGAACACGGCCGGATACAGCGGTAATGGGGGATCTTGGTGCATCATGAGCTTTTATCGCGCCTCTCCCAATAGAATGTTGTCAGAAGCTCCTCGACGTAATAACTCCTCCTCCTACTCCCCAACGCTGCCCAGAAGCCGATCGACTGTAGAAAGTGCCGATTGTGGCGTACACCTGCTCTTTTATTCTTCTAACGATCGGATTTACCGCATTCTACGGCTGGAGAGCTATCTTCCGGAACACACCCGCGCTGCAACCGCATCGGACACTCGGGGTTTTATGGTCTCCACGGATGTAATCCGAGCAGTGTTGAAGACCATTTACTCCGGAAACCGACTCACAATCCAATCCGAGCAAGAGCCGATATCCAATCGAAGCTCGCGATGGCTCCTCATAGATAAGCGAGTTCTCGACTGGGTGAATGAGTCAATGGATTGATGAGATCGACTCAACAGAGCTAAAAACAAATCCGGGATTGATCCTCACCTCTTGGCTTCCTCGAGATCGGCGATGTCGCTCCACCTGACCGACGGATTCTTTTGGAGGATGTCCCTTTCCAGCATCTCGACTAACTCTTGATCCATGTTGCCGCATTCGAAGCGTTTCTCTTCCTCTTGTTGCTGCTGCTGGCCCGCGTCTTTGCTCGCCCCGGACTGAAACGAGGAGAAGAATCGGTCCCTTATATGTATATATCGTCGGAACGAAGAGAATTTCAAGAGACAACGTCGACCTGACACAATATGGAAAAAACGTCCCCGTCTTCCCGGGGATCCCGAGGAGGCCCGGTGACCGAATGATGATGTACCGGATCAGAAAGGTCCCTCAGTTGCTCAGCCTGCAAGGGCTCCTGGCGGCTGGTGTCCGTGCGTTTTTTTCCACGAGCCCTCGAGACTCGGTGTCTTTCGAGCAACGAGGCAAGGGCGCAACGGCCGCTTTGAATCGAGAGAGGTTCGCCTACCGGTCCGCGAAGGCCAGTCAGCTTCAGTCAAAGAGGTTGCCCGCAAAAGCTCAGAGCTAATCAGAATAAACATGAGCCCATCCGCGGCCTGGAGATGGAGCACGAGTAGGGAAGCGAAACCAGCTTCGTCTATCGAGCCCCTCAGGTAGCACTCGAACGACCGGCGGGAATCCCCACGAAGAAGTAAATATTGAAGTGTCAGCGGCCCTCCCAGGTGCATCTCTCGGTATCGCCGTGCGTCACTCTCGTTCCGATCGAGCGGCACAAATATTTCGCACGGTCGCATTGCTGAAGGAAGCTACAAGTCCGGAGGAAGCGGAAGTCTTGGCACGTGCGTAGTCGTAGAATATCGACATCAATAGACGGGAGGCAGAGAACCAAATCGACAACAAGATTCATTAGGGGGACCTCGTTGTTTTTCTCCGCGACAACATTCTTCACCCTCTGTCCTAGAGACCTCCGTCTCGTTCGTTCTCTCACCTTGCCATCCGGATCCCTCGTCTTTTTAGGATCTTGAGCAGTGCCCCCTCGGGTACGGGAGGCTCCTTGTTGTCGATCTCCCCCGGCTGCCGGTGCGCCTCGGCTGATAGTGGTGCCTCCTCCTCGACTGCTTCCCATCGATGCGTCCTTGGTCACCGATCCGCGACGCGACGTCTGTTGTCGGCTGCGAGCCTCCGATCTCCTATTGGTGGACCTCGCTCCCTGCCGAACCGACTGCCGACTGGAAACGATAAATGACAATCCATGCCAATCATTCGGTGAATGTTATGATAATAATGAACTCATCGTCTCGGGTGATAAAATCATGAATTGGTTATGATGGGGAATTTCGGCTGGAGAAAGATTCTAGCGAAGCCGGAAGCCATTCCGCTTGGCATTCCGGAGACACAACAACTCATTCAGTGCTTTTCCATATCGGAATGATTTTTCTTCTGAGAGATTCAAAATTCATCCAGGAGCTCAAATCACGAGTTGGGAGCTGGGAAATTCCGCCGAAAAAACTCGACCTCTGCACGAATTGCGAGTAGGACGAGAGAAAGAGACGCATCACTCACGGCCACGATTCGAGCGCGCGTTTTCCCACGCATCTCGGAGTGCTGGAGCTTGGAACGGACTTATGCTAAGCGGCGTGAAGGGAACGCTCATCGTCCGATTGGAGCGAAAACTCTGCTGTTCGTGATTCGCTCCCGGAGAAACCCGATTTCAGCCTCAGGACTTGGTCTCAGTTTCAGCATTCGGGTCAGGGAGCCATCCTATTCGGCCGAAGCCGTAAAACGTCTTCGAAAGTTTCGTACAAAGTGAATTATCGAAACGATCGTCTAGTCGGCTTTGTCGGAACTGCTCGACATTGCGGTACCACCGGAGCTCCGATTGCTGTCGTTGCCCCCCGAGCTACAACACCATAGATCTAACCTGTCCGAACTGATTCTGCTGACACCAACCACCCAACTGGTGGGGTCGATCGGTGGCCAACCGAGAGCCCAGACAACAGCTCGGACCAGCTCCGTTCGGGAATGTGCATCCATCCATCCATTTCATCATCGCCCCTCCGTTGGCCAAACAAGCTAAATGGCAACACATATTTCAGCGGAGCGACCAAACAAAGTGAGCGGGCGAGCAAACAGCTCAAGCGAGAGAGCTCGTCGGAGAAGTGCTCGGCGGCGCGCGAGTCGTTCGAGCTCCACGAAGAAGAAGAAGATGCCTGCGATCTTGAGATCACATCACCGGAAGAGCACGCCTCCGTCATGCCGGATCGATCTATTGTTGAATCCGCTTGCGTCAGTGGGTGTGCAAGCGACTCCACTCGGGCGACCGCACTCAATAGCGGTTACTCGGGTGGTCGGAGGGCCGAGCAGACGGACGATCGTATTGTTTGCTATTATTTGTTCGCCGTGTTGCGTTGTCGAATCCCGTCAATGTCATCGGATGCGAGTACACGCGACTTTCAAGACGCTCCGGAGACTCCGAGTCAGAGCAGATTCGTTCCATGATCGTGTCTCGACGTAAGAAATCGTCTATGGCCGTGGGAAGGAAATAATCGCTCAGGGTCGATGGAGCACGGGCGAGGAAGGAAATCGAGTCAATAGATCGAGGAACTCGAACGAGCTTGATGAATCGGTCGTAGCGAATTTATCTGCTTGTCGTCACTCCGCAGTACACTGCCAAAGCTCGTTACCGACCTGTCTTCGGGAGGCGGAGGCCAAACATCTGGATCGTGAGATTGCATCGGATTCTGATTCCCCATCGAGCCCATTGATAGCGACTGCATCTCGCCCATGGGACCGAGCGTCCAGGCCTGTGCATCGGGCATGCCTCCCGAGCTCCCGAGATTCATTTTGTTCATGCCAGCAACAGCGACACGGAGATCGGGCTCGTTCTTGAAGCCTGAAATCGTCGAGACAACTTCCTTGAGCTGGCCGTACTCCGTACTCATTTGTTGGAGAATCTGAAAAGCGGAATTGGAATACTTATTGATGGGAAGTTCACACAGTTGACACGAATCATTCCTGGATGGGGAAAACGTAAGCGTGACTCCGTGACGGCGGACAACACGGGGAATCAAGTTGTCCTCATTACGAGCTTCGGATTGTAATCGTGGATGGCGTCCGGGCTGAGAGTAACTGTCGCGGGCCGGAGAGCGGAAGCCCTTCGACAGGGAACTTTCTAATTGCCAATGGAAATGTCCGCTCGAGCATCTCCGCAGGTTACACTACGGAGGCTGACGTTCGACTCTCTTAGCGGGTGGGAGGTTTAACATTAGTATCCTCCCATTCGGGCAGATCTTGGACCAGCACAGCTTCCAGAGTCGGAGGAGGAGGAGTTTGAGAGAATACATATCGATCGAATTCCAGGGTTCTACAACGTCCGAGTTCCGCGGGGCAGAGGCAGAGCATGAAAAAGTTTTCGGACTCATCCGTGTCGGATTTGAGTGACCAAGCGTTATCTCGAACGAACGAATGTTCGACTGACCACGTTTTTCCGTGGCCACTTCTTCTCTGGTCGAACGGATCTTCGTGCGAATGAAGGGAAAACAATCATCCGTTGGCTCATCCCTCGTTTACAAGAGCTTCGATATCCTCGTCCCCGTCGACTTATCCTGAGCGCTCGACGAAGTTCAGTTCTTTGTCTTCCTTCTCAGGAAACGTGCGAGGATTCTCCGGCGGAACTCATTTGCGACCCCAATTAGACTGCCGTTCTTCGACGTATAGCCCGAGAGCCGAACCAGAGCTAGAAAACTTGACTAAGCGGCCGGTTTTCTCCTCTGGCACGGCACCGGGGCGGTCTCTCCGGTTCGGGCGAAGAGCTTACAAGGGAATTTCTCTGCTCCGTTGGATGAGCGACCTGGTTACGGAATGGCAGAGCTTCGCGCAATATGGTCACTCGAAGTCGCCCATCGCCTATGTGTCGACCACGGAGCCTGATGCTGTAAGCACTAAAACAGACGAACGCGGAAGATGGCCTCCAGCGGTCAGACATCGTTCGAAGGCTCGTCCGGCCCGCCTTCACCACGCGTCGTCAAGAGCTCCGTCTCAGAGCGTCTTCGACACATTTGGACCCTGGCACTGGCTGGAACCGATAACCCTTCGAACGATCGAATTTGCCCCACTGTTATCGTTCGAAGCTTTCAAATTAGGAGCGACACTCGTCATGAGACATTTTGACGCTCATCGCTTCTGATCTCAGAATCGATCTCCGATCCGGACAGCCGAGGGACCCGATTTTCGGGAATGGTCTGGGGCTCGAGCAGGTTCTCCGGTTGGGGAATACGAACTCTGTAGCAGATTGGCTCGGGAGGATTTTCATCGCCTTCGCTCAGAAAATCGCTGGATCTTTCCCTCAGCACAACAATCTTTCATCCGCAGCTGTTGGCAGCTCCGTTATTCGGCTTGTCTATTGGTGGGCAGTCGCTCCGGTCGGTGCACGGTCGCTGGGTATGACGTCGGCGGAGGGCGACCATCAGGTATCCCGACAACCTTGAAAAGGGTCATTGAATGACTGGACATCAATAACCAATGTCCGGAGTCGATCCTCGCGCAGGATAAATGTCACCTGTCTTCGCTCATTCGTGATGGTATCGAGCAAATCAGCGTGACCAAGGGTTCACCCTAAGATTTCATTCGCATCAAGGGGAGGAAGCATTATCAGGTTTAGTTCGATGCGAATCTGTCAAGTCACCACCAACGGGCGTTCATCCGATTTGTGGAAGAGAATCAGGCGAGAACGAAACTTGTAAAGCCAGTCGGGATTTCTTCGCGGGAAGAAACAAGTCGATTGAAACGTGGGAGTTCGGCGGCTTAGCCGTTTTTGAGTACGGGTAGTAATTCACGCCCATGGAATACCCGAATAGCCAAGCGCTCGAAAACTATATACCGAACTTGGAACCCTGTTTTCTTCATCGGATGAATAGAGATCTCACCCAGGGAAGGGAAGTAGAAGAAATATAGGGTAGCGGGCGAGAGAACCACAAGGAATCGAGCTCGCGGAGAAAAACAGGAACGAAGCAGAGAGTCGAGATATCGTCGACTCGTGGTCAGGGAACTCGGAAAGGGAGTTGCATTCCCGGCCACGTTGTTCTTTGGCGGGGTATCACGCAAATGAAATGGGCCAAACACGGAAAGCAACCCGCGTCGGAGCCGTCGCTGCCAAGTCCACTCCTAGACCCGGCGTTCCTTCTCGCCAGCCGTCCAGTTTGTCGCTTGCTTTGCGGTCTCGCTTCCTGCTCGAGCAATGTCAGATCCTGGTCTCTGTGACAGAGGCTCGCTTTGCTTTCCAGCCTGCGGTCGGCTCGAGATGCTCTCCATCCCACCGCAGCCTCTACCACGCCACAACCACCATCGCTGCTTCTTCCCGCTGGGTCCCACCATTCCCGCAACCGACGCCACCGTCCGACCCGAATCAAGCGTCGCAGTAGACCCATTTAGTCCCGAGTTTCTATGGAAGCTGCGTAGAGTCCAGGCTTGAAGTTGGACCCGAACTGGCGTCGCAAAGCTGCTTGACTAATTAGTAACAAAATTAAAAAGACGCTCTTCATTATCTTTCATTAAGTTCAGATTGGTCAGTGACTTCGCTCGCGTCGGTCTTGATGAATCGGGACGTTGAGATCAACCGGAGCAACCACCGCCGGAAACCACGACCGTTGTGTACTTGGGCGTCCCGAGCACAGACTCCAGCAGCTTATGCCACGGCTACGAGGGTGGACGCCTCTGGGATGAATTTTTCTACTCGGGGACTTCCGGAGTCCACCGAGAACGCTCCGTTGTGAAAATCGAGCTCTTTTGGCCATCCGGCAAGATCTTCCTCGCGGTGGCGGCGGCGGTCTGACTGAGATCGAAACGACGGATCGTCGAACGATTCTACAGGAGGAGCAGGCCGAGCATGGCGTCTGAATCCATACGTTGGCAGTCACAGAAGCCTTTCAGACTGTCGTGACATTTGCTCTTGTCGTTGCCAGGTGCAGCAGAATGTCACAATCGGCGTCGCGTTACAAAGCCGCCGGCACCGTGTGCCGAAAATAATGTTCCTAGCTCCGTTATTCGCTGGCACATGAATGTCACTGTTGCTCGAAGATGCGCCGCTGCCACACCAGCATCTAAACTGCATAAATGCGCGGGTTCGTCTCGGCTATCTCTGCGACAAAAGTCCCGTGACGTAAGATTGCGCCAGAGCGACTTGAATCTCGATCGGTCGGGCCAAGGCATGAAAACACTCCACGGAATTCTCTCCAAGGAGCACTCGGGTACCTCATCCGGTACCCGAGTGAGCAGGCCTCTCGATGGGATTCCTCTCCGCGGTCAGAGCATCGCCCCAGACTGAAGGTCTCTGAACTCTCCCGAAGGACGAGGTACGGAACTCGGATCATGGATGGATAGATCGGAGACGACCGCTGGTGCCGTCGTGACACCTTCAGCAGTCGATTCTTCCATATCACAAGCCCGAGTCGTCGCGTTGGGCGTCTATCAGCAGCAACAAGCCCATTCTCCCATGAAAAGGTCGGACAGCGAAAATATCTGTGTGGTAAATATGTGGTCTGCTTTTTTTCGTCGCCTAGCGCGGCACACGAGTCACGAAGTATTTTCTCGATGGAGCCAAGCACTCACAAAACAAGAGATCTCGGCTTCGTGGAACAATGACCGAACGAATAGGCAGCGGCCGAACACATGGATAACGTTCCTAGCGAACGTGAGATCATCACGGTAGCCTTTCGGCGAGTGCTCGAAAACTTGACATCCCCGGTCTTAGGTGGAGGAGAACAAGGATGACGAGGGTGGGCGGAATTAGGCTTCCCGCATCACCAAGTTGAGGAGGCCAGCACCTCCCAGGTGAGTCTTGGGCTTCCGTCCGAACACTTGAGGGAAAAGAGCGGGAAAAGGTCAAGTTGCCGAGGAGAAATTAAGAGGCAGGGATTGAGGGGAGAGGGTTCCACTCTGTTTTGGGAGAGTTTGTTGAACGGTCACTCATTCCGTCCACGATTGGGAAAATTCTTCGGACAGTGGAAACGAGGTCGCCGTCAACGTTGAGGTCGAGAGAAAAGCCAATCCCGGAGGGTCGAGGACCATCAAGCGGCGACCGATCGAGGGAGCGAACGACGATCCGAAGCTAAAAAACCTTCTCATTACAACCCTTCTCCATCGGCTCTCCGTTCAGCCGACAATCACACCTAACCCCCAGCCTTACGGCCGATGATCCTCGATTTGAATACCGCTTGAGGCAGCGCGGGGCAATCCTCAAAACGAATGGCCGATACTTTAATGGAATGAACTCCGTTGAATCCCGACTTTGAGCTGCCGGGGCAGATAATGAATTCGATCCGAGCGCCCTTCCGCTCTCGACGACATCGATCCCGATGCCGCTCAGGAGGCCGAGAGCCGTAAGACATCGGGAGGATTCCGGCGCTGAGGGAAAACTACCAAGGTCGGTGGAGCAGCGATTAAATTAGGCAGAGAAAGAACAAAAAACAGACTCGTCAGAATTTGTTCGAAGAAAAACTCTCCCGGGGGAGGAAATCGCTTCAAGTGATTTCGTCTATTCCGCTTCTGCTGCACGGTGCGGCGGAGGCAGCCGCAACCCTTTGCGAGCGGACGAGCGAATCGACGATCGTTGCATGAATCAACAAAGTGCGGGACTTCTGCTTTTGATGCAACCACAATGCTCCGCTGCGGGAGACAAAGTAATCAGCCGTCAGGAGCCGATGAAGGCCGCCGCTCGCTCAATCGTGCTGATGGGGCGGCGAGAACATACCGTGCAACTACTTCATGCGGGAAAAACGCCAAAAGAAATTCCACCAGTCGACTTCTGCGATCCAGCCGAACCGTGAGCCGGGAACGGCCGCTCACCTCGCAGCTCTCCATTGGTATGTACCCAGGCGATGAATTCCCTGTGAGTCGATTTGTTGCTGCCTACAGACTCAACAGCAGAAGCAGCAGCTACAACGACAGGGAAACGAGAAATTCTATATCGATAGGAGAAAGCGAAGTGAAGACGAAAGCCTTGGCGCAACGGCAGGCTCATCGCTACTCGATACCAACACGGCGACGTTCCCATCTCACTCGGTACAGTGATAGCCTGTGCAGCTCCATTCATCTCAACTTTGTTCACTTATTGCCTCCTTCTATCAACGACGGAACAAACGTCCAAGGCAGCGAATTCCTCCGACTGGATGCCTCATGTGTATTTGCTACCGTCACGAGCATCTAGGAGAAAGGAATCGATTGAGGAAAGAAAAGAGAGTCCCCGCCCGACAGGGTTATTCTTCCCCTCTCAAGTGCTCCATCGAACGATTGCAGAGTGCATGCATTTCGTCGCAGCCTCATCCACCACCTAGCGTATGGATCATGGGCTCATCGCGATTCGGGGGTATTTTGACGCGACGTCTGTGGCGTAAATACGTCTGGAGCATCATCGACGGGCGACAGACGCATGAGAAGGAGAAAGAAGAACAGTGAAGCACGAGGAGCTATACAGCTCGACGCATGAATTATTTCAATAAGATGAAAATAGAAGCTGAAGTATCGACGTTCCCCGACCAGCGGAGGTATCTCGGTCGTTTCTCGGGATCCTGCGGAACATTCCACACGACTGTGTACTCGGCGGTGAACGTCTCCTCGAATCCGGAATCATTGCCAATCTGCTCTAATGTCAGGCTTAGGAGGACACCTTATCTAGTTCCGCCGACTACACTAGTCTGCGATGCCTTAACCGGCTTAGAGGCCACTGGTCGATTCAGTTCCACGTGGCGAGCTTCAGAGCCATCTGATCGAAGATCCAAATCGAAAGCAATTCAGGTTTCCCGCCTTCCGAGAAGAGACCTCGAATCGGTCGGCTTGTACCCTTAATCCTCTCCGGAGATGGCCGCAAAAAGGAAACCTGAGGATAATTCACCATGACGTTCGCTACATGAATGCTATTCGCGGAAAGAACAGAAATTGAAAGACTGGACTTGCATCCAGGAAACCCTCGCGAGGCCTCCGGCAGCTTCCCTGCGGGCGACGCGTCCGACAGAGAAAAAAAATCGTCTCTAGGATGCAGGGCAGCCCGATGAGCAAGCTCTGAAGTGAATGAACGAAGGAAAAACTCTGCCTTGCGATGTCAAGGTCGCTCGCGCCTCGTCGAGAAGGGATCCCTCCGCGTCGTCGCTGCTGTGGTCCACCAGCTCCCGCAGAGAGGCAGCTGTCGTCTGTTCCTCGCTCTCCAGGAAACATAAACAGCTAACAGGAGGGCCATTGCTCTAATTGAAACAATCGGCCTCTTCTTCTTTTCCTCTCGCCATCTAGTCAATTAAGGAGTCCACAGAAGCTACGGCCGAGTCGATTGCGTGGACACGCGACGCCAGAACGACGACCTGGGGCCACTTATCCAGGGGCTGCGCTCGTACACAACGCTTCCGGTGATCTGGACGCACGCGCTCCCAAGCGTATATGCAGAAGGCAGGAAGCATACCACAAAAACTTGATGGCCGGCCATTTACATATAATGACTGAGGGAGCTCCATTCGCCTACGCCTGATGGATGGGATCTTTCAGACCTCGACCAGGTCGACCCCCACCGTAAATCCTCCAAAGATAGGCACGTGGGCCCCCGAGAGCATTATTTGAACTTGTCTAATTTGAAGCCGTGAAGATGACGCAGCGAGCGAAAATTCTCCGCGAGAATCGATGCAAGACTCTGAGAAGTCAGTCTCGGGAGAGCCGCAACCTTTGGAGCGATGTTGGTGGCGAGAGGGCTCGAACAACCTCCCCGTCCGAGTTTCTACCCCTCTTGTTCAGTCCAGAAGAGTCCCCGGACGAGAATGTTTCCAGACGCAAGAAAGACTGCGTCGAGAATCACTGGATTCAATTATTGTCTTGATCGCCGGGGTCAACCTCTCAATCGATGCGGGAGCTCTACTACGCCCGTGGTATGGAAAGAAAAGCTTCATTGTCGCCGCACTCGGGAGCATACAACGATGAGCATCAAGATAATTCGATAAAAACTCGAAGAATTCCGCTGCATGGGACCCATCTGTCTCTCGAATGACTGGTCAAGCACTTGTTCGAGATCTCATTATAAACTCGTTATAGATCGTCAGAACAGAGAGCAGACGACAAATCGTCGACAATATTCCAGGCCGTGGGAGATTTTCCCGGGGATCATACCAAGGCTACGCTGCCAGGGACGATTCCATCGGGCAGGATGCGGGAGTTTCTCCGCGAGACATCCAGAAGGCGAGGTCGGCATCGACAAGGGAGAGCTCTTCCAGCAAGAACATTGTATCGGGGCAGTCCGATGTTGCATCGGACGGAGGATGGGCAAGTTCCGTACAGGTCGGCAGATATCTCGCCGCCCGAGTCGAATAATTCGAGTATGGTCCCCGAAACCGAAGGAAGTCTTCCCGAAGTCATTCCTCACCGCGTGAGATCCAGCTCATTCCCGCGTAAAAGCAAAGTTTGACGAAACTTCGTGGGGATCGTCGAATTCTCCGTAGTGTCGAGTTGAGAATCTCATTCGAGTACGAGTGAGTGAGCAATCGGCAACGCTTACTAATGCTCGGTGGGAGACTCGCATACATATCACCCGCCTCGCTACGCACGCAAGCGTAATGAACACGCAGTTGAGGAGCGACCGAGACGACGAGGTCTCTCGGTGCATCGTGGAAACTGCGCTCCTGGAATTAAAATTCTAGCCTTTGGATAATTGTCAGAAATAATCGCGATGACGGGGTCACTCTCGCATCAGGCACTGCCAGCTTCGGACCGGATATTCCCCCGTTTCCAGGCGTCTCCAAAGAGAAATAATTTCGAGATTCGTCAGACTCGATGACCTCAAGATTTCGCTATTGCAGAAGGAGGGGGAGAGATGAACTTCGGTACGATTAGCTCGTTCGGTGCCGAAAGCCAGCGAGGCAGCTCCCCTCGGCTCATATCGAGTTCGAACCCTCCTAAGACTACGCCTACAAACTATTCAACCAGTGTGAGAGAGCAGAGTAGTATACCACTATACATCGCTCGCCGGCAGACCCGCCCGACTGGTTAGTTCGCCCGGCTGCCTGCCTGCCGTCGTAGTTGGTCCGTTCGTAAAGGGCTTAATGGATTCCCTGACCACTTCCTTCCCCAGTGGTTTGGCAGCCGCTGAGACGGCTGCCGCGGCTGTACTACCTGATCGGATCCCCCGCATTAGATTCAGTGCACCCTCGTGGCCGACCGGCAGCGCGCACTGCGAGAGCGCGTGAGAGTGCGTCAGCTAGCCGTCGTTGCAGCGGAGCCACAACAAGCCTCGCGCAGAGTGAGCATTCGCCTCAACGACCGGGCCACGGTAAGCGGACGTCAGGATAATGAGCTGTCGGTGCAAACCTGTCTACGTATCACTAATCTCACAATAGGTGCTTATCGAGGGAAAGGGAAAGCGAGGACGCGAGGAATAGATATCCACGGGAGGAGACGAAACGTCGGAAACCTAGGAACCCAGAGGGAAGCGATTGGAAAATGGAAAAGCAGATCTTGATCACACTCACCGTTTTCCATGTCTCGATCCGGTTGATGTCCCCGTCGGCGGGAATGGCCCTGAGGACTCCTTGGATGCTCTGCATGACTCCCTCGTAGTAAACTAGAGCGCTCTCGTAGTTGCCTAGGAGCGCTAGTTCACGAGCCATCTGAACGTTCTCCGTGATGGACGAGAAGTTGGGGGTCATCCTCTCCAACATCGCAGTCACGACCCGGGGTCGTGGACGAGATTTGGCGAATTCTGATCGGGATCGTATTCCTGGAACGGAACACGAAATTATTATTGGAAACTCGATCGGGTGGGTCGACTATATTCTCCTGACTCGACTGGCCGGCCGGCCGTCGTTTCCGCCTCCTCCCGATGCACATGGGAGGGAGAAGGGGCATAATCGCTCGTTTGGCAATCGCCAGCGTCTCTACGGGGCGTAGGAATATCTTTAACTGCTCTCTGATGGCCATCTTTCGGTGGGGAAAAATTACGACACCGTTGTTTAAAGTGATCGTCGCGCGAGCCTCAGAGCCATCTGCTTAGTGTAACGAAACTCGGTGAGTAAATGGATCTGCTGCACTCGGATGGCTACTTTGTGTTCGTGGGGGAAGGGACGCGATTAGATATTTCGCACACTTCCAAGAGAGAGGGAAGCTGATTTGAAGCCACTAACGCAGCTCGGAAGCGGACTGGGCTCAGTTATCTCTCACTTCGTGATCACTTCCATGCTCGGAGCGATTCACAGCTAGAACATGGATCCACGATTTTATTCGCTCCCCATGGAGACCGACAATGATTGCTCATTGCTGAGAAAAGATGACAAGTAGTTTTTTCCTCCTTCCTTCTTCTTTCCCATCTCCATTCCCTCATTTCCTCCCCCTCCTCCTACCGCTCCTGCCTCTTGACGTTTGTTGGAATAGTCACGACGGGAGAAAGCTAAACGCAAAAAGGGAAGAGAAGAATCGCTCCGAGCGATCTTGAGGCGGAAAAGAAAAGCTGAGAAATAGAGAGAAAGGGAGCGACCAGCTTGTCGGCATTAGCGCCGAATGACTAGGAACGACCGGGGAGATGACGAGATTCACGAACGCCCCGGAGGAACTCGAGTGCGCCAAGTCGACAGCGATGGCAGTTGGAATCGCTTTCCCATATTTTCCATCCCCTCTCCCGAAAGACAGAGAGGGGGCAAGGGGGAGGGGTTGGGAGCAGGGTTCGCCTCTGTTTCCGGCCGCGACCGCAAGCCTCGTTGAGTCCGGAGTCTCTCTTCATCTGCGAGGCGTCTGCCCCGCGATTCTTCCCCTCCTCCCGCTCGATCGAGTTTTTCCCGCGAAGATTACGCTCCTACTTTTCTCCGGAAAGCCGATGTCGCTGATGCTATTCCAGAGATCTCTCGCCTCCACAATCTGTCAAGACTTCGCTCCTCGATCGATTCCCACCAGCACGCGTTTCTTGGAAAGAATAAAACTTCGCCCAGGCTCAACCGCCTGAGACGTCCCCGATGAAATGGACAACGAACTTCTGAATTCCTCCAAAATGAAGTCATTGGAACGTCCTTATGCCTCAGATGCAGCGCTCTCGCCCTCCAGTGAAAGGCCGATCTGAAGTAGAACGCCCTATAAAATGTCTGCTTCCCCATTTCAGCCTTGAGCATACGCACGGCACTCAGTGACATAAAGTCAATAAATTTCATTCCTACCTGCACCGAGGGCAAGTAGTTTTGGCCTACAACGAAAGCCACTCAGCTTTTTGCGAGCCGTCTCCCACGTAACTCGCAGCACAATGACGCTGCTGGCCCCGGCCCTCCTCCTCGCGCCCTCCAATGGTCTCATCGCAAACTGCCCTGCATTTGAGGAAAGCTCCAAAAATTGGCGATAATCAGCCCCATGGAGCTCGAAGCCTAGTCTGTATTTGCTCCCGTTCAGGAAAGGCTCCTCACAGAGTTGAGAACATACGCGAATGAAACGGCGACAGGTCCAAGAAGGACATGGCTCCAGGATGTAGCGATCAATTTTCCCTCGAGGAAGAGATATGCGTCCACGAGGACTCAGAATCCGAGAGCCTCGCACGCGCTCAATAGAGCGGGATCCAGTCCAAGGAAGATTCGAATGCGAGCATTTCAAACAATCGTGGTAGGTTCTGAGCTCCGTATCTCAGACTCAGGTCGGTGAGGGCAGCTCGGAGTCGTCATCGAGGCTCCGACCGACGAATCCCCCGGAGATATGGTGAGCCGCACTTCGAAGGACAAGGAAGCGCTTGTATTGCTTATTATTGTGACAGTGTCGTGGCGTGGATTCTCGGACTAACTCAATCGATAAGCGACGGGTCCCTGAGTGCCGAAGAAAGCCATGAGCGTGGCACGATCAAGGGGCAGCGGATTTTGATTAACAGGCTTATGGAGCCCGAAGGGATGGAGTGGGGAGGCGCCACCCTCACGCCGGAGGGCCAATGCGGACTCCTTTAATTTATTTGACGTTCATTGAATCAAACTCTTGTCTCTTGGACAATCGAGTTTCGTCATCGAAACGCCCCTCTCGAGAGCAAGCCGGAGATCGCATAACGACCGAATGACTGGTAACCTGAGTTCTGATTGACGTGGCGCGGCCCACATTCGCCAGACAGGGTTCAACTCGAGGCTGGGCTTTCCATCGGGACGTTTTCGGCAGGTCAGCCCTGCTAAACCCGGAAAAATTAAGTCGCACGGTATCCGTCAGGAGCAGTATCTCTCTGGTTGGAGATTTGTTCCGGGGAGGATTTTTTTTTTCATTGTATCGATGCTGGAGCTTAGTGAGCAGATCGGGACCTCGTGAACGGCAAAAGAACAGATTTAGTTTCAAATCGATGTCCGCTCTCTATTTCCCGCCGTGTCGTTCAAATGATCAAGTATGCAAACACTAGATGAATTCGGGGGATCGCCCAAATGAATCATCCCGAATCAGTGCGGGTGACACGTCCAACTTATAGCCGTCTCGAATTTCTCGCAGCGGTCGGAGCCACCGGTTCTTCTGTCACAGAGTCGTCGCTTGCGACACTAGCCTTCAAGAGCTATTCATTTCTCGGAGTGAATTCCTGGCAATTCTTCGCCAAACCCCTCCGCCCAACCAAGAGAAATTGGATTTAGGCTCGGACCTGCGCCAGATCGGGAAAACGGGCGGTGGAAAGGACAACCCGACTCTCCCACTTTGTCGCGAGTAACCCGCGATAGATGAATAATCTTTGATTGCATATGCCCTCGAGGTAGCAAGGCCCGGGAAAGGGGGGGGGAGCATCCGACGGAGCGTGATCAATCAGAGTCGCAGGTCTCTACACCTCTCCGGAGTCCATGTCGTTTCCGGCAAGAAAAACTCGACGACATCATTCTACATCGAGGCGAAGATTCTGATTCCTTGTGCGCTTCTGTAATACACGCTCCGTTGGCAACAGCCAGATTCTACTTAGATAACAAACTGAGCCTAACAATCAAGTGAGCGAGTGAGTGCTGTTAATGAGCCAGCGGGAGATACATCAGAGGAGAGAAGCCCACGATGAACACTTTTGGCAACAGGTATTATACAATCGGAGAGAACAATTCGCTCTCGTGATTATCTCCTACATGCATGTGCGCCAAGCAAGGGACTCACTTTGTGTTTTCTATTGTGCTGCCTCTGTCGGCTCTCATAATTGACTTCTTGCGGTCTTTGTTCAAAGAGAACATCGGATAGAGCCCAGGACGATTGTCTTTGCTCCCATCTGCGGCTGCGGTGAGAGCAGCGTTCGCTTTAGCATCTTTCGGATGCTCAAGGAAAATGGAAAATTCTCCTCGCGAGTATTTCGAGCGCGACTCACCAGACGATACTGACCGGAAAAAGTCTGCGATATCGGGATAGCGAGACCTTCGAAAGTAACTTTCTCACTACTTGCTTCATGAGCCTCGGAATCCGCGGTGGAGGCAACCACCAAACTTTGACTTGTGAGGGAATTCCAGAGATGCTGGGGACCTTCGAGGGAGCCGAGGACCCCAGCGGACGCCGCCTCAGTCAGGATCAGTGCAGAGAAAGTTCTCTCGCTGTAGGATCCGAGTGTCGATGAGCTCCAAGTTTGATACGTCGGCGGTGAGAGGGGGCGGAAAACAGGGGAAGCGTCCGTTCAATTGGAAAGTTGAACGCGGCTGCTTCGATTAGCTCTTTCGATTAGAAGGAACCTCATCGGCCGTGTTCTGCGAGTTTATAAATCAGCGGGCTACTTTGGCTCGCGTTGAACCCCGAGGTACAATTCCGAAATTTTCACTCGAACGTCAGCCCAGCCGACAGGAATCCTCTCCCTGGGTGGGTCCGACGAAACAAACACTGCAGATGGAGAGCACTGCAGCTAGACAGAAAGTAGAGAATGCGGAATTGGTGCCAAGAAGACCCCACCGTGGCTTGAACAGACATGGCTGGCTCTTTTAAAGGGGCTCCTGCTGCTGGTCCCGAGTGTGACCTTAGTTTAAGGAGTCGAGTGTCCTCCTGCCTTCAAACTGGTTGGCTTCTCATCTGCGTCGTCACTTTTGGCCCCAGGCCACTTTGGATTTGAAGCACGACTTCGACTGACTAGTGAACCGGCGGGCAAGGTCTTGCTGGTCTTGCGGGTCCACCGCGGCTTCTCGTCGTCAGATTGGAGGGTGAAGCGTTCCAGTTCTCTTTTTCTGACTCCTAGTCCTCGATATCTCCTCTTTCGACCTCCTTGCAGACGGGATCTCATCCGACTTCATCAGAGGAAAAGCGCTACCGCAACCGCCAACCGACCAACAAGACCTGGAGCCGGCCGGCGAGGCGACCGCTTGTCCTACCAATCGGTCAAGCAAAGTAGTTGACCGTCGCAATTCGTGTCAAGTCACGGAGTCGACTACCTCCGATTCCTCCGGAGCCTACGAAGCTCCGACGGAACTCGAGAGAAGTCAAAGACACAGGAAGTTGTCGCGGGAGCAGATCGAGCGTTCGAACGAAAATCACGGCTCGAGCTAGCTTCAAATCCTTCTCGGAACCGCGGAATAGCTTATTTACGTCTCGACGATAAGATATGAACGAAATATTCCTCTCCGATTCGAGTCGGACGTCGGCTTTTCTCTCGATCGTATTCAGCTCACTCCTCGGACGAAAACGAAGGTAATCTCGAAATCCCCAAAATCTCGTCTCGATTCCTCGGCGAGGTTTACTTTCGGTTGTTTGGCCACTTCGGAGCGTCTTCGAGCCCTCTCTGTGGATTCTGCTCCCTGACCGAGCGCGGATTTCGCTTGCATTGATAAATGTCGCAATTACGCCACCCACCGCCACCACCGCAGCCAGAGCTACCGACCCCCACCACCGGCACGGCTGCCAGCAGCAGCAGCAGGGGAGACGCGTCAGCCGTAGGTTGCCTTTTTATACAACAATACTACTTTCGCCGGAGGAGATGCTGCTCAAATGATATCGGGGGCACAGCGTTGTTGCCATCTTTCGGCAGCAGCAGCCGATAAACTTTTTGTCTGGAGTGAATAACAAAACAGTACGAGCGACCCGCCCCTCCCGGCCTGATATGACGCGGAATCCCTCGAGGAAGCCGTGGCATGCGACAACAGAGCCGCCTTCTCTCCTCACATCCCGGCCCAGACGCTCGAGGGAGCCGCTGATCTCCTCGTGATGCCCCGGGGAATACGACGCTTTATTCCGATCGAGGAAGTCACCCAATTTTTCTCGGATGAGCTCCGCATCCATTTTTTCCGGATTCCGGGTCAATCACATGAATTCTTCGGGGAAATTATTCCCAAACAAGGTTTTGATCCATGATCCTCCCATCGCGACGCCAGTGTTTCCACCCGGATTGAGTCAGGATTGAGCTCCGATAAAGCAACGACTTCTGCTGACGTTGGAGCGCGACGACATGGAGCGGCTCGGCTAAGTGAGCGGGTATAGCCAAAGCCCATTAACCATCGGAACGGTATCTGATTAGAGAGCAAGCGGTTCCGCGTCGTTGGGGCCGATGGGGATTAGGGCGAGCGGGCCGGCGGGCGGGCGAGCGGTCGGTCGGTCGTTCTGACCAGTCGGCGACCAGCAGCGGGGCAGAAGGGAAAAGGAGGAGACCGGGAAAAAGACACGGGGAGTCTGCTAATAACAACAGCAACGACACTTGCACTCGGCATTCATTGATAAGAACCCCCTCGGACCTGCTTAATGAGCTTTTCGCGTGGGCCGAGAGGGGCATCACTCAGTTGCGATGCACTCGTTCGTTTCTCAATCGGATGAAGAAATATGGATCGGAGCTCGATTGATTCTGGAGGATTCCCAGATTCGCAAGAAGGAATAATGATAGCGAACATGTTCCTCGACCGCATCGCGCGGCCCCACCGTCTTTCGAAATAACAGGCTAACGAAGGTGGATTGGATGAGCAGCGGGCGGACCGGAGTACGATTTCCGCGAGCGGAATCGTCGCTAGAAAATGCACCGTTCGATTGTAACTCAATACCCAGGTGGTCTGCGGAAACGAAAATTGATTCATCTGTTTTTATATTAGTCTCGAATGTCAGCGTCAACGACGACATCCTGAGAGCGCTGTCGACCGGATACGATTACATTACGTCGGATGGCGGGAAAGGCGAACGAGGATGAAGAGGATGGTCGACGAATGGGAGCGAGCGCTGTGCGCGACGAAGGAAAAAAGACAGAAAGGCAAAGAACGGGATCACACCGAGAGTAATGCTAACGGAAGGTCTCAGAGGAGAAGACACAGGAGAGGATATATTTGGCCCAGACAGTGCAACAAGGCAGCGCTCGTTTTTCGACTCCCACTCAATCAGCAATTCGAGCACTGGAGGACCCAGAAGACCGCTCCTCCGGACTAACTTTCGAATTGTCTGAAACTTCGGAATTCGAGAGAATTCTTACATTTCACTCAACGAGCGGCTCCCGTCCATGAACTGCCTGGAACCTTCCCAACGGAAGACGAGCTGACCGAAGTTCCGAGGGTGCTCAAAGACCGCGTCTCTCGAGCAGCTCCCGCTTCGTTTTTCGGTCGCGAGAGCGCCATCGCCGTCCGCCAGCCTTGACCTTTTTATACCGGCGATGACACTCCGAAAAAATATAGGTATATATTTCATGCTCGCCCAAATGACGATGAAAAAGGGATGACGTGAGCGTTGAACACGGAAAAAATCTCTGTAACTATCCCTGAGACCTCGACGCCGACGTGCTGCGGGGGGCCGCACGTCGGGTAGTGACGATACGAAGCAGAGATAAACCGTGATGGTTTGCGCGCGATTCCGTCCCATGATCCAAATCAATGCCGAAGTCTACCCGAAATATCGAGACCATGTGAATTCTGAATCGACGTTCATCGGTTGAGTTGGACGTGGGACTGTCGACCTCTGGGGATCCTCATGGATTTGGCGCGGGCGAGCCCCTTCCCAGCAGCCCATCGCTAATTTCCTTCTGGGTGGGACGGACGTCTTCGATCTCCGAATGACGGCGCTCGGAAGCAACGCATCGATAGTAATCAGGGATGTTTGCGGGACATTGGCCGAAAGAGTACGAACTTCTAGTTCCTAGACACAACGACAGGAGTTGGGTGGACGAATCGACGATTACGGTGCGCAGTTCGTCGAGCACGTCCAGGTTTCGCATTACGAAACAAGCAATTGGCTAACGACCTGACGCGACAAACCGAGAGAGCCACCAGGTTAAGAGCGGAAGGACCGATGGACGCTCGGCTGAGGTGTCCCTTTCCCCGTATTCTGAATCGGTTGACTTGACTCCGGTGATCGCGGATTGCATAGAAACAATAGTAGCCAATGTGAGTGGAAGCCTTCCATCTCGTACCCTCGATAGAACGCCTCCCGGCTTGGCGGTGCTTTTCGGTAGAGCCTCCGTCGTCCCACTGTCCGCTCGCACGTTCGTTGCTTCGCTCATAGCATAGGAGCCATGAAGAAACCGACCGGCAAGCTCGCAAGTCTGCCTGCGTGCCAGTTCGCCAACCGACCGACCGAGCACCGAAGCGACCGGCAACCCAGTTCGTTCGCTGTAGCTGCGGGGGCCATTGATGTTCAGCGATGCAAAGCCTACGGTGGGAACCCTCCTCATGCGTTGCCATCCCGTCCTAGCTAATAATGAAAGCTTTGCACACAATGCTACTCATACATCTGCTTTCTTATGCAGCTGGCCGCCAGACAGGCTGCTACTGCCTTCCATATTTGCTCGAAATTCAACTGAGGCAAACTTTTTTTCCGGGTCGCTCCAATGAGCTCCGTCTACCGTCGGCATCGCCACCGCCCGCTTCTCAAAAAGCCCAAATTCAGAGAGTTAGCTCCGAAAAGAGGGATTGTTTGAAGCCGTATGAAGCGGTGACTGCAACGTCAACGATGCCAGGGAAAAATAGAACCTAATCAAAGGCTACGACGGGAAGCGATCGCGGAGGCTATCGTAGACGCTTGCTACCGACCGACGTGATACAAATGGCCACTCAAGCGAGTTGACACCCGCTGACAGGGTCTGGACAATATTAAAGTCCGAATGGCTTCGTCAGTCTCTCAAAGGGGCCTCTTTCAGGAAGGCATCAACATTTTTTTCACACCGGATTTGAAAACATACGCAGGGTCAAACGTAGGTATCTCTCTGGTCAGAGAGATCAGCGCGATGGGCAGACGCAAAAGCAGTGGGACGAAGATGTGGGGGGGGAGGAGCATTTCGTCTGCCCAAATGGGAGCGGTTCAACTTTACACAGTGCACACAAACGAAACTGATACAGCTGCACAGGGGACCGTGTTTGTATTCGCAGACCATTGGACAATTCAGCCGGGGAAACGGGAATTCGAATTGATCTCTGTTTGCTTAGACCCGGTGATGGTTTCAAAGAACGATGTACGAAATCTCTGGTCGTTTGATACGTAGATCAATCCGTGGTCGTCGGACGCTGTGTGGGCATAGGGGACAGCGTCACTTTTCTTCAGGTCAGAATCTGGAGCGATTCCACCTTTTTGCAGATCCGCGATCTCGGAGCAAATCGGTTTGGTGTCGGTTCTGCGCAAAATCTCCCGCAGATTGACGGTAGAGTCGGTTAAAGGACCGACTTCACTCGTCGGCCGCTTTTACTGCAACACGGTTACATTTACGATCTCGAGCTCTGACAACGTTACGGCTGAACAAATAAACTACGGAGTGAGCGGAGGATGCAAAAATGGATATTTCGCTTCGAAGATAAGCCACAATGACGCAATAAAGTACGAGACAGCAACACCAACAACGACGATGTCAGCGGCCGTAAAGGAAACCGCTTGTTGTCGCATACGTAAACCCTGCTGTTCATTCCAGGCGGTAGGAGAATGATCTATGCATTCTCGCCCCATTGTTTGTAGGTCTCCCCTCCCCCGAGCTTGTGTGAGTGTTCGAGTCGCTTGAGGGACAGCTCTCCTTCGCTACAACAAAAACGGGGCACGAGCGAAATTACTTCGTCTCACCCAAACGAAATGATCTCCTCTGGCCGCGAAAGACAGATTCCTAGACGATCTCGAAACCTGCTGCATGTCGAACGCTCTGGCGATGTCGACGATCCACTTCTTCAAAGGTCCTATTGGACGTGCTTCTATCCGGCAAATTGTTCAGAAGAAGTTCCGGACAGAAGTCCGTAAGGTATCTTCGTCGATGGCCCGTTGTTATCCCTCTTCGGCGTATACAGTAACCGCAAACATGGCCTGATTTGACGTGTGTCAGCCTACGGAGAGGAGTTCTGACAGGCAATACGTCGGATATTCGCCCCGGAGCATGTTATCAAGCCTCCCTGCCTCTTGTAGATCGAACGACGAGCCGAGCAGCATCCGAAACTCACTCTTGTTCGGAAAACTTACTTGCGCCCTGGCGTCTTTTGTATAAGTGTACGTGGTCTCGGACCGACTTTTCATTCCGTTTTCGATTCCGCTGCGCCCGTCCTTGGACAGCACATACGTTTCACTCTTTCATTTCTAACGGTCGAGTCTGTTACGGCGAGCCGTCTGCTGCCGACCCGGAATGAATTTTCATCCGCAGAGGCGGGAGCCGTCGATTCGCCGAACGGATCAGGAGGAATTGCCAAATGTCGAAATACGGCGAGATCTATCAGGTGTTGGAAGCAATGCTGCTTTCGATTGAGAATGTCGAACTCTTTTCCGTCAGGGAATAGGGCGCAGGAGAGGAATGACGAGCCGCTTCACCTCGAGCATTCCTTATTCCAGATGAGAAGGAGTCGCTTCCCGCCGACACACTGGGTCGATTCTCGGGTCACTTCATCGAGCGTGAAGTCGCTCGGCTTCCGGCTGGCTGGAGCTTCGGATAGAGTCCACAAAATTAAACTTAGAAGCCATATCCGTCACCCGGGACCGCCGAGGGTCGAGGGTAATGGACGGTCGTCCGTCAGATCAGTTTGAGGCGAAAAGTCACAGTCGGGAGCGGATAGGAAAGACGAAGAGAAAAACTCCAGACCATTTTCCCTCGTCAGCGGTCAAGTCAATGTTCTAGCCTCATATTGGAATCGCCGCTCAGCTGGCGCTCTGCTGTCTCGGCTCTTACGTCGAATACCCGGCTGACTAAATGCGTCACAAGTGTTAAACGCATGACGCCCGGTATTGCTTCGCAGCCTATAACACAAAAACTCGTGCGGTGCAACAATTGAAGCTTCTAGGAGAAGAGACGATGAGAGAACCCATCGAACATAAAAACACACCGATTAGAGGCATAGGAAGTTCACTATAATCCGCCGGCAAAACATGAGCGAAGGAAGGGTCTTATCGAAGTCGGCCGATACGTCTAATGATCTAGCGTTCTCAAATTACTCCTTGCTGGTTCTCATTCTTCGCTGCCGCGGAAACCATCAGATTATAAATGAACTATTAACATCCTCCATTCGCCCTCCATGACGCATCGACCCTTGAATCGGAGGAAATCAATAAAAGGAGCGAACCCTTGAAAGCGCTTGCGCTCCCAAGCGGTCATCAGGAGACTGATAATTCGAACATTTGGTCGAAACAGGATTTCAGCTCCCCGCGATCTCCCGCTGGATCTCCGCTTCCGGGGAGTCTGGTAATACCCGATGCCTTACGGTGGCTAATGCGAACAACTGCGAGCTTTCATGTGTTCACTTACGACATAATTTATGCCCGTAGCCCCATGCCGCGTGTTCCACATAGCGCCGCAGCGCGAGCTATAGGTAGCGAGTTGACGTTGCACAGTGGCCCGCGACCCCGTCCTGTATCCTGTTAAGGCCGTGCGGGAGGCGGCCGCGGGAAAGAGAAAGAAGAAGCCGGTTTACCGAGAAAGAGGATAACTGGTTCTGGGCGATTTCCGCTCGCTCGCTCGCCCACGGGCTCGTTCGTTCTCAACATCATAATCAGTTCTAGGAGACGCGGAGCAGGAGCGCAACCAAGAGACGAATCCACCGTCCGTGGGGCCCCGGTTGCGTACGGTAGCTCGTGACGCCGAGAAAGACGCCGCCGCACCGTTTTCTAAGCGCGAGAGGCTTGGAGCCCAACGCAGATCCGACGCGTTAATGAACGAGCACCGCTACCGCTGCTCCCTCCGGTTCTACATTTCTGACAATCTCATTGTCGACCGTGAGTTTTCTGTCGTGATCCGTATTTCGCGTGCACGCTCGCGCCCCATCGCCTGAGGTACTGACGAGTGGGACAAAGACTCGTTTTCGGTAGCAGGCGGCGAATGGAGCTCACGGGAAACGACAGCGGCTCGCAAACGGTCGCCGCTGGGACAAGGCAGCCGCTGGGGATCATTGCGAATCGCGCTATGCAGGCTCGCAGCCCGCAGCCAGCTCGTCCAAGTGCTGCGAAACGAAAGGAGGACTAACGAGAAGCGAGTCGGAATCCTGCCCCGCTCCCGTCACTTTCATTAGCGTTGCTCTCGTGTCTAAAATTTACAGATTCGTTATTGATATTCCTCGTTATACGCAAGTGCGAGTCAAAGCGAAACAAGGGGATGAGAAATTAGCGTCAGTTTGAATTCGAATCCGTTACGGTCAGTGATTCGATTTCCGATGACGTTGCTCCGTCTCTTGAGCTCAGAGCGAAAGCGGAGGCCCGTCCTCGACAGATCCCATATGTTTCTCGCGGAAAAATAACGGAAAATCGGGAACGTCGTGTCGTCAAGCGAAAAAAAGCGTCACGGAGCTCTTCTGTGAGAACTTTGAAGCGATATCCGCAGCTAAATATCAAGGGTCCCCGTTGGGAACTCTAATCCAAATGGAGGTCCGACCCCAACACATCGCAGGCGCAATCCTCTGAGTGAAAGTAGAAGCACTCCTCTGATTACCTACACACAGGTTTCACTCGACTTCTGCGAAAGCGCTTTCCAGCTTACCCGCCTACCCCTGTGGAATCCGTCGCGCGCGCACGTACGCGATACGATACGGCTTGGCACAAGCACGAGAGCTATTCGACCCAGAACCATCCGTACACGACCCGTTTGGAGTCGGCGCCGACCACGCCGCGCCGTGGCTTATTGTGACATCGCAACCAAGGGCAGCCATGGACTCTCGTATCGTTTATACAAGCTCCGGGTCACTACGTTATCTAGAGAAAATGGAGCTCAACGTTCACAGCAAGTGATAGGTACTAAAGTAACACCGCTCTGTGCAAGGAGCTTCCGCAACCAGACCGCAGTCGCTGTTCGTTGATTCCCCTCGGGTCCGGCTCGAGGGGAGCGTTTTTGTCCTACCTCGCCGGATCCCTCATTCTTCCGGAAATGTGCAGGATAATTTTTCTCTTAATCGTACGCTGTCGCATTCCCCGTCTAACTTCCTCGCTCACTTACTTCTGTCCTCAGACATGTTTAGCCATTCTCAGTTTCCGCGCCGCTGCGCACATGAACCGTCTACATGGTTCATTCACGCTTTCGTTCCCGTTCGTGCTCGCAGAACAGCTTTGTATGTCTTTCATTTCCGTCTTTTTTTTGTTTCTCCGACGAGCATACAGTGGCTCTCAGCAGGCCCGTCCCGAGCTAGGTTTCTGCCAAGGACAAGTATTCATTATTAGTCGAAAGACCAGAGGAACGAATCGGGATCTCCATGCCGTGCGTCGGAGCAAAATAACAGCAGGTAGTCCTGACGTACTACCGGTGGGATGGCGTGGAAACGTCACCCGTATCCGTTTTGAACCGTGATTCCTACTGCATTCGAACGATAATTGACATAATTGACCGCGGCAGACACCGCACCATAGTATCTACATCGACTGGCAAATTAATAATCTGGCCAACAATGAATTTAGGATCTCTTGTGACTGCGACGTCGCGTCGCCTTGATCTATACTTGCCGGAAAAGCCCCGACAGTCCGTGGCTCTGCCGGAGACGACGACCCATCTGGAGCATCAGAATCTGAGGAAATACATATGAATGTAGTAGCTCCGTCCCCGGTCAGCTCGGTGCCCGTATATTGAATGAACGCTCATTTAGGCTGAGCGATCGATGCCTTCGGCCGCTTACGTGCAGCGCCCGATAAAGCATTCGCCTGTCGCTTTCGACGATTCCAACTCGCTCGTTCCGGCCGTGCCATTGATTAGGGAACTACCAACAAGAAGGGGTCGTACCTACAAGAGCCAAATTAGAGCATTGACTTCGTCGTTCCAAATTTTCAAGGTCATCCCGAGGACGTCAAATCCGCTATGTTTTTCAACCCATGCGTGAGAACGACATGCTTTTCCACTGAAATGATATTCTCTGCTGGTGGGCATCGTTTCGGTGTACCGTATAGCGCGGATTCTTTCCATTCCGCATGATTTTAGAGCTCGTCGAAGTGATTATTCTTCGTATTCCCAGCGATTTCAGAGGGCTCTGCAGAATAGGTCGCGTGCGCGCCACAAGAGAGCGAGCCCAATGAACGTGAGGCTGATGAAAATGCCGTTTCTGAGCTATGATAAAATACGATCCTGGCACCAGAGTACGCGCGGGAACTGGGGCAACAAGCCGTCGAAGTTGGACAACTTCTCAAGGTCAAATGACGAAGTTCATTCGGTCTGTCACCAAGGCAAAAAAGACGTTTTCACGTCGAAATATATTCTCCTCTGTGATATTTTCCTATTATTCTCGGCGCCTTCTTCAAACGCTCGTTCTCAATAAAGAGCCAGACTGGAGACTTGGTCTCGAGCGCGATACTAAATCGATCGACGCCATAAAGGAGAAGTCTTCATTTTGTTCGCATAAAGGCTCGAATTTCCAAATGTTTACGATGTTTTCCGGCGGAGAAATCATTGCGTTCGCTCCCGGAACTTATTCATGTTGGTATTATGGAGCATTTTGCGACTGCGCGGGTCTAAGCTCTCAGTGAAGAAAACTCTGAAGAGATCACCGCCGTAGACACAAAAACAGTTGATCGCCGTAAGTCGGACCCTCAGCACCTTAGACCGAAAGTCGAGCAAGCAAAAGGTCATCCTCGCTCAATGGCAGCGTGTCTTCGATTAGCTCCATATCGTACTGTTGAAAAGACGCGCTAATCTTTCCAGGAGTGAAACCTGCCGTTCTTCCGATCTAGCCTCAAGGTCCGGCGTTCCTCTCAGACTTCCTCCCACGGGACAATGCCTTGGCGTCCTAAGTGTATAGATGTCGATGGGGGAGATTTGAGGGCAGAGTCCTCATAACGTAAGGGCGGGAGCTTATAATTCCTCCTTAAGCGTCTTGGAAGTAATTAAGCCGAACTGGTCTGTCGACACATTACGGATCCTAGTCAATAATTTGGGGACAATCGAGACCGATAGTGCTCCCTACCCGTTCGCTCATCCAGAGAGCTCCTGACCATGTGTCGGCTGGAGCTGTTTTCCATTTGAATCGAACGAGGGACGTACAGGTGTCTTCATACTTCCAATAGAGATAATCGGGACCAAGGACCCCGCGAAACAAGAGCGATAGGCCCTTCGGAGCTGACTGTCTGGTTTCATCTCATGCATAGAAACCATTTTTCCCGCAATCACCCTCTGCAAGGGAAAGCCATGCCATGGAACGACCGGCGTTCGTCCACGCTCGAGATCTTCAACGACCCGAATAAGCTGGCAGTGAAGTCCATTCCGGTAGGTACTCTCGAGGACTCTTCAAGCCCGTCTCCTCCGGTCCTGAATGCTCCTCCGTGTTGTCTTTCTTTATCTTTGGAACGCCGTCTCCCTAATGAACCCGGCGATCTCCAGCGGGCCACGAGGGGCGAATCGGATAGTCTTTCCTCCGATCGGACGGCCGCCTGCCACAAGTTTCTCGGTATCTTCCGATCCGCCCGTGCAAGTCACGTCATCATCCTATTTTCTCCTTGAGATAACTCCTGCTTGGCATTGAACGACGAACGGTGCTAGGAGATGAGTCCATTCGTGGCTTTTTTTCGTAAGTCGAAACGAGACTTCTTTCTCCCCTCGTCGGACTGAATAAGCCGCAGACTCCGCAGACCCACGTCATATCTCCTCCTTTCTCGTCCCGAAAGCCTGCCGGAAGAAGTTTCTATTCCCTCCAACGTCTGTTCCCTTGGAAACATATAACTGGGTCCGTCTCCGGTCGAATTCTGATTGCTCCATCTATTGGTCTGACAACGGCAGACCGTGACAGTCCTTACGCGGATCATGCCCAATGGAATGCGCGGGTCCCGGCACACGGGAGAAAAACTCTTCTCCCTGCTTTCACATTCAAATTCGCCCGATCCGGAGAGCTTTTTCCAGGAGGGATATCGTCCACTGCGGATATCGAGAGCGACCGACGCTGAGATCCCCGGAGCAGCGGGTCTGCTCTAGGGTCATTATATCGGCAATCGCTCATCTGAGTAGCGATTCGCGCGAATGTCCCTCGGGGAAAATTCCGTGCGGCAGAAGTCGCTAGAATGAATCTATCACCGATCTCTCTCCTGATTGAATAAAATCGCCTTCGAAAAACTCCCGTCTGACCAGAGCTTCCACTGAATCTCAGGGCTCAATTCAACTGGCGACAATCGATACGGAATTGTCACAGCGGATCAATGGAAGAGAGGACCGAGCCTTCCCACTAAATGAGCAACAGAATTTAACGTTCAATCGCTTTCGGAATCAGAATTCGGTCTTGGCGTCCAAGGATTACTCACGAACGGTAATTCGTGCATAGCCTTAGATCAACACCAACGCATACGAGCCGATGATGCGGCAAGCGACCTCCGATGCGACTGGCCGCCATTCAATCACTAATTTATAGAGACTCGCTTCCGGAGCGACTGGTGAAGGTCCGCACCATTGAAAATGGAATCGAGATTAGGGAGACTGCGAACCTCGATCCGAGAACAACGTGTTGGACGGACTAGAAATCGAGGTCAAGAATCGGGATACGCCGGTGAGTGTAGCTGTGTACGCCGCCGAACGGGGTCCCCGAATGAGGTCAACGATTCCTTTTACTTTTGGTTCATTTCTGAGCTCGAGCGAGAAACTTTCGGAAATCTGTGATATCCGGGAGCTCCAGGAATCGGCCAGATATTCAAGGTCTCCCCGAGCAAACACCCACAGACACGAAACCCATCTCTTCCGACTTCCATTCAATTCACAGAGGATTCTACTTCGATAACTTCAGGAAAACTGCCAGGGAGACATTCCCCATATTCGCCGGAAGGACTAAACTCTGAACGGTGAAAACGGTAGCCGTAATTCCCTGTAATCGGCTAGCGAGCTCCAACTCTTCTCGGACTGAGAATGCAGACGGACGTCACGTTTATCTATTTTGCTGCTTTTGGATTAGCGTTTCCGTTCACTAGCTTCTTACGACTCACCTCGGATTATGAGTACGTTGGGAGCTCAGAACGATTCCCCGCAGTGGAGTCAACTGTCGATGAATCCCTCGAGCGAAATCAACAGCTCGAACACGAGTTGTCTCTAACTCACTGCACTGAAAGTATTCCTCTTGTCAGCCCACGGCCGCTCAGCTGATACTTCTTCTTTTTTGTCGTTGTTCCACCGTTGCTAGGACGACATGCTTGACGTCACTAGCAGAGAAATAATTTTGAATGTCATCCGGCGGCAGCGATGGATTTGCAGGACATTCGTTCAGAGATCCATTTACCCGAGGTACCTGATCGCCGCAGTTGCTTTCCAGGTGGCCACCTGTAGAGTGCGCGCACTTTTCAAACGTGCGTTCAAACCAAGATGGCGGCGCGCACACCAGCTGCTTCAAAAACAGCTGTCAAATTCGTGAGGTTTCGCTGCTGAAATAGACCTGAAGATCGTCCCGGACGTCCTATAGGAGGGAGTTGCCGTGCTCCACCGGATTCCGTGGATACAATGCTCCCGGAATGTTTTCGATCCAGAACAAGGAAGGATGACTGTACGCTCTGTGTGGGCGTTTGATCACAATAACTTCAGCAACAATAACAGTTGGCGCACAGCTTGATGTGAGACGGAGCCCCGAGACGTCGAAGCCGGATCGGAGACTCTCCACCGCTCGTCTCACCGACTGTTTACCGATGTCATTCCGTTCGAGATGGAGTTTGTGGTCTGTTTAGTACCTCTTTACGTGATGCACCGGATACTGCCGTTTGCCTGTGCCACCTGTATTGGAGTCGCGTGTTATGTTGTTGTACGGAGATATGCATCGCGTCCCATGCATTCGAAGCTCTCGTGTCTGCTACACAAGCTTCTGAGAGCGCTCCGGGCCCACTGCGAAAATCAATCGTTCTCACCAGAGGAGCTCTGTCCCGTCGCGAGCATTTATCAGAACTCGGAGCCGCACACGCTGTTGCTGACTCCGGAGCTACACACGGAGGTTGCAGGAATCGTTGACAGCATCCTGCAGGGTTTCATCCAGCCGTGGTTTCAGCCCCTGTCCGGCGTCCAGGAGTTTCCCCGACACGTGGAGGGAATACTCGAGGACACATTCCTGGAGCTATCGCATAAGCTGACATTTATCCACCCGTCACGAGCGCTGCAGTTGTGTCTCGAGACTCTGAGTGGCCACCTGCAGCACTTACCGCGCTGTCAACAGTCCTCCGAAGCACTGGGTCCGGACCATCCGGCGGCTATTGATCGACACACTGAATGGCTTTACTTGGAAAGCCTCACTACGTGCGCGTTACGGCTCGTCGAGCCGGGCGATGTGCTCAGTTCGAGAGCCACACATATGTTAATCCTCCACCTGATCTGCCGCGATGTGTTCCTCCCGTTGGTAGACCTCATATCCCGACCTCAGGTCATCTACTACCTCATAGTTGTTCTCTGCACCCCTCCGCCGGCGGAAATTGGCGAAGAACTCGACACCACACCGAGTGTCGCCTCCGCCGACGATGAACTCGACGGTGTCGATCAGATAGCTGAGGAACCCAGCGTCAACGATCTCCTGGACGCGCTCGTAGCCGCGAAGAAGCCCACGCTGTCTCGCACGCCCCGCAGCAGCCCCATGCGGATACGGGCATCGGTCGACATCGAGCGAGCCGTCGAAGCCGACAACTTCAACGATAGTTCCTGCCTACATAAAATGAACATCACGAAAACCGAATCGCGCAGCGAACACGGCAAAGGAGTGTACACAGTCTACTGCATTGAGTATCAGCCCCGATTGACGGGTCCCACGTACAAAGCGAAGCGTCGCTTCAATGAATTCCTAAACCTCCAGACAGCCCTCAGTAGAATGGGCAAATACGATCAAGTGCTCCGCGGCATCAAGGGCCCGTCGAGGTGGCTGGCCAACCCGTTCATGAACGATAAGAAAAATGTCATGAATCGCGTTATCTATCTCCAGAACTATCTTCGGCAACTCTCCGCCATATCGGACATCGTTCGAACTCCACAGTTCCAAACATTCACGGGGATGATGGGCGATCCGAGTACTTTCTTCACCGGCGGCATCAACTCGGGCCACAACCCCCTACGGATCGATCGCATGCTGGCTGAGGGGGTCCGCGGAGCCCTCGATCTTTTCAAAACAGCTCTACCGAATGAATCTTCGAGAGACCTCACCGATGGGAATGTTGTCTCGGGAACGCCGACCCCCCCTTGGTTTGAAGTGACGCTCCACAGCAACATCGAAATCAAATACGACGTCGATGCGGGAAACCGAAAATTGCGTCAGGCCATTTTCAATTATATCGACAATTTCGATCTCGCCTCGTCTCCGGAGTTCTCTCCCGTCCATTCTCAAACGCCGCTGCCGGGGAGCAAGCCGGAGTCGGAAGAGATGCGAGACTTCCTGGACACCGAAAGCCTGAAAATGGCATTCAACTCGTCGGGTCGGGGCTCTTCGCAAAACTCTCAATCGTCCACTATCGCTGATCCTTTGACTAGGGCGATTTTGGACGTCATAACTGTCGCGCTGGAGAACCATCAGAGTTCCCGTTTCACGTGTCTTCTGACGAGTTTCGAGGGTCTCGTCGGCGGGCTCTTCGAAGAATGGCTGAACGAGAAGCTAGAAGAATGTCTTTCGCCACATAACTGTGCCACGGTCCTGCACAGACTCCATCTGCTAATCAGCGGACTCGCCCAAGGTATGTGGGGAATGAGTTTTCCTATTCGGATTCCACGAATCCCCATCCGAATGTGAGGTCTACCCGAATGATGGCTGCGAATTGATATTCAGATGCTGACATGTTTCCGGCATAAAATTCTGACGAGGAATCTCTATACAGGTGGTGAGGTTTCGCCAAGCGAGCGAACATTGGAAGAGGCCCACGAGGCGATCCGGAACCGCTTACCTCCTTGGACCCTCGCATATCTACCGGTTGACGAATTCATCCTGAGCATGCTGGAATCCGTCAAAGAGGAGCGTTTCAACCGGGCTCTCGTCTACAAGCTCGCGGACGCCTTACTGGATCTCCTCGCGTCTGTCGACAACATTGAAGCGTGGACCAGATAGAATTTAGAATGGAAGAAGAGTTCCGAACTAGTCCCGTAGATCGGCTCGATATCAAGTTCCTGCCTTCCTGGATGGAATCAATGAGAACCACAATCATCAATTAGTATACGAATTTTACAAGAGTATATCTGCATTCCGTGTATCGACAAGGATCACTCGTCGTATAACTTAGATAATCATCGTGGGGATTCCGGTCTGAACATTGTGAGGCAGAAACATTTTGCCGTGGGAAGAGAATCAGCGGAATCCATCTATTTTCAGGATGACAGGAGACGTTATATGACAGGTCTTGTTTTACGCTCTCTGCTGAGTCAGGCGTTGTTGTGATACGAGCCAGATATCTAATTCTAAGCAGGGGATTGAGACCAAAGACTGGTTGTTGTGGTGTGAGTTATGGACCCGATTGTTTTCGACGCTGTTGAATATTCGAGAGAAGTCGTGGCGAGCGAGAAGGGTTGAACCGATCCCCGGACGCCGCGGTTATTTGGAAAAGGGCTGATGGCGTCATCGCCAGGACATGCAGCCATTGGATGTTAACCAGAGAGATATTATACATACATCATATACATACATCAAGGATCCTCGTGTACACCTTTTGTGAAGCCCTTCCAGTTATGATGGGCGAACCAAAATGGTGAAAGATCGGCCATCTCGGCGAGAGAGACGTCGGCAGTGCCATAGTCTAAGTCAATTATGATGAGAGTCTCTCGCTTTGAACTTGGCTGATTCCGAATCAATCGAACCCTCGCATATCAATCGGGGGCGGCCTTACCACGAAGGTGAGCAGTTCCCAGCATTGTACCCGCTGGGGCTATCGACGACCCGATACGGCTGACTATTAAACATACAATAGTCTTCCTCATGTGAGCATGTTCCCGTCCAAGATGTAGAATCGTGTCACGAGGCGAGTGGATATAACCGTGGGTATCATAGTGGAGCATTTATTTTCGAATCCAGACGAAGAATCAGGTTCCGCCAGGAATTTAGCTCACAAATGAAACTCGTCATCGGAGTCATCGAATTTTAATCCCGCGAAGAGGCGGAAGTTAGCTTAAGCTGCATGGATTCAAGACTGTCACATTGTTGCCCTCCCGATAAACGATGATGTATCCGCATGCGGCGATGCGAAAGTTTAAATTAAAGAAGGACGTATAAGATGTCGAGCCTATTATATTCGAACGGGGAGTTTTGCCGTTCTAGCTCATCTGGAACGGCCTGAAATTCTTGAGGAGAAAGTCTCTTGTTCTGTTCGGAGTTTTTTTATTAGTTTCGGATGTATCAACAAAGATCGAGCTAGCCCGACCGTCGCGCGTCAACTTAACCGGTTCCTGAGGTTTTCAAAGTACTTCAGTTTCGCCAAACTCTCTGACGCCTCGCTGAGTTTCTTGTTGGCAAAGTGCTCCTGGAGTTCTGCCATCGCCAATTCTTCGAACTCGGCGATCTGTCCAAGCAGCTCCTCCCTCTTCGAGTCATCTGCTCGATCGATTTCCTCGTTGAACTCCATCATCTCCAGAAGGAATTCCTGTGACAGTTGCACTTCGGCCAACGATATGCCTTTCAACTGCGAAAAAGTTGCTGAGTATCACGATCCACCCATCCATCGGAAATCGGATTCGAACAAATATCGCAATTGGAGTGATCGAGTCATATCAACGTTAGCGTATGATTGCACGCACCTGCAGCAGATAGGTCGCTCTCTGGATTGGCTTGAGCAAGACCTGGTAAGCTTGATTGACTAGTGCCGACTGATCTGCCGAAAAGTTCTTCTCTTTCTGGGGGAGAGGATCAATTGAGGGGCTTCCGTAGATCCACTGCTGTGAAAATTGATGGGAGACTTCCACTGAACGTTCAATGATGTCGACTTACCTCCGAGCAATTCGCGAATTTGTCCGGATGCAGAACTCGTTGCATGTCTCTGAACCTCTTCTGCAGGTCTTGTGCTCTCAAGGTGAACTTCTCCTCCTGATGCAGAACTTTGAAATAATTGACCTCTTGCTGAGGAGGCTGTATCTTGCCGCACTGGGAGCAGATGACCTCTTGTGAAGCCGCGTTGCACGACCAACACGAGAGCAAGCGTCGTAGTTGCCGTGGAGTCAACCAACTCCTCACGAACAACATCCTGCCGTGGTTTAACGACGCCCAAGCACGTACTCGTGAAAAATCATTCTGCGAACACGGAGCACTCTCTGTGAGAGCAGAGGGGTAGCGCGGTCATCAGCTGTTTCGGCTCTCTGACCGCCGATATGCCGAAAGCCTCTCTCGCTTTCTCCTCCGGCGATCACACACGCGTGGGAAGGGAGAGAAAGATCCGAGCTCGTCCCATCCCCGCGAGCATTCTTGCTCACGAGGTGCTCCGAGACTATAATTACAGTTTCCTCTATCAGCAATACTTCTGCAGCGTTGATGGATCCGAGGGTTCGGATATCACAACACGCTCAATTCGAAACTTCCCGCCAGCTAGCCATGTGTTATGCGAGGCTGTTGCTCTCCCCATATTTGACAGCTCGACTCAATCTTAATGCTTAAAGGGAGCTGTAGGTTCCAAGCTTTCTCGCAGCCTTCTCAGGTGAGAGAGCTGGGCAGGAGAGCGTCTTCGGGTTCCCCGAAATCGAGCGCTCCGGCTCGAAGAGTCCATCGGTTGTTTTTCCGGGGGACCGGAGGGTGTCTGTCACTCTTTTTAGACCATAGGCATTGCGGAATCGCTCTAGGACTTCACGAACTCGTGCGAAACTTTGCACTCCGCTCGCGCAAGCCGTCAGAGTCTCCCGGGAATTTTCCAGCTCAGGGAGCGGTCCGAATGCTCTCCGTCTCATTTTCGTGCCAAATAATCTGCTGGAGAGTGAACTAGTGTCTGAGTGAGTGAAAGAGAGTATCTCCTGGCAATCTCGTTGTTCCACAGATATCCCGATGGAAGTCTGCCAGCCGTCTCGCACTGACGACAGTCTCCAGTAGTCGCGTTTCGGTGCCGGCGAGCTCTACCGGCGGCGTCCATTTCGAAAATGGTTCTCCGATCGAAGATCGTCGAGTGCGTGCCAAACTTCAGCGAGGGCCAAGATGCTTCGGTTATCGATGCTATATCGACGGCGATCCGGCAGACGACCGGCTGCACTCTATTGAATGTGGATCCAGGCGCATCGACCAACCGCACCGTGTACACTTTCGTCGGATCCCCCGATGCCGTCATTGAAGGCGCTCTCAGTGCCGCCCGAGTGGCTCACAGACTCATTGACATGAGTAAGCACAAAGGAGAACATGCCAGGCTCGGTGCTCTGGATGTGTGTCCCTTCATCCCTGTCCGCGGAGTCGAGATGGAGGAGTGCATTTACTGCGCTTGTAAGTTCGCCGAGAAACTTTCCTCCGAGCTCCGAGTCCCAGTTTATCTGTACGGTTACGCTGCGCGTCAAGATTACCGGCGAACTGTACCACAAATCAGATCCGGAGAGTACGAAGGGCTGGCCAACAAACTCGAGCTGCCAGAGTGGAAGCCCGACTACGGACCGAGTGAATTCGTACCGAGCTGGGGAGCCACCATGTCCGGCGCGAGAAAATTCCTCATCGCCTACAACGTCAATTTAATCTCCACGAAAGAGCAAGCTCACAAGCTGGCGCTCAACATTCGAGAAGATGGTCGGGGCCCCTCTCAACCAGGCATTTTCAAGAAACTCCAAGCGGTCGGATGGTGGCTCCAGGAGCACAACATCGCCCAGGTGTCCTGTAACATTCTGGATAACGATATAACGGCATTTCACGAAGTTTTCGAGGAAATCACAAAGCAGGCAACCGAAATGAAATTACCGGTTACCGGCTCTGAGATCGTTGGCCTAGTACCCCTGAAAGCGATGCTGGATGCGGCCGAATACTACATTAAAAAAGAGAAACTCTTCATACTCGAAGATAACCAGAGAATCCATCTCGTCATCAACCGGCTGGGTCTCGCTTCTCTCTCCCCTTTCGTGGCGAAAGAGAGAATTATCGAATATATGTTGGACGACGATACTTCAGATTTGCTCATGCATAAGTCGGTGAAGGAGTTCGTCCATCAAATCGGCGCTCGGACCGTGGCTCCAGGCGGGGGCACAGTCGCAGCGGCCTGTGCGACCATGGGCGCGGCTTTAGCTGCAATGGTCGGAAAACTCTCGTATGGTCGCAAGGCGTGGGAGCACCTCGACGAACCAATGCGAAAACATATCCCAATCGTTCATCAGGCGATGGAGGACCTCATGCCGCTCATAGACGCTGATTCCGATGCTTACAAGGGGATCGTCGCAGCCAATCGACTTCCGAAGACTACAGCGGAAGAAGAAGCGATGCGGGAAGAATCTATACAGGCCGCCGTGAAACACGCGATACACGTCCCACTATGTCTTTGCCGTACAATAGATAAGCTGTGGCCGACGGTTCGCGAATTAGCTAAAATCATAAATGTTGCCTCGCGAACCGATCTGCAGGTAGGCGTTAAAGTTCTGGAAACCGCCTCGTTCGGCGGTTACTTCAACATTCTCACGAATTGCGATGATCTCGCCGATGATATCATCCGACGCGACATCATAGCCGAGGCCGAACGGCTCAAGAATAATGCGCAGGCCATGTGCTCCACAGTCTTGGGCATTCTCGACCACCGGGCCAAAACCGAACTCAGCCAAAACTAATCCATCGTGTTGCGTGGGAGGAGCTTCTCCCAAACTTACGGAAATACCGTGCGGGAGAGTTTCCCGACTCGCTACACCGTACTTATGACCACGAGACGAATACATTGAACCGCTACACTAACCTGCATTTCGTACCTCGCTCTACATTCTCAAACCCTCAACTTCATCGTCGCTGTGATTCGCGGTGAAGCGTGCCTTCAGAGAGGATTCCACTCTTACACGACGCATTTATCTACACGCTATCGAACGGATCATGTGATACACTTTCCTCGCGATTCGTGGCTTCTATGAGCCAGATATCACGTTTGACAACTCAGAGAAAAATTAAATAGGTCTTCCCCAGGATTGTGACGACTGACACTTGGATCTGCACTCGCCACGCAATAAATTATAAACGAGAACCCTAGCAACAAAAAATATCCAGGGATCGATGTCACTCGAGGCTCTACGGTAGAGGGAGCGAGATTTTGCTTCCATCTGTCATGTCTGTTTCTTAGTTCCCCCTCGAATGTGTCGAAATAAGGCTGAGTCATGCTGAAAAATTCCGGGAGGCAACTGGTTGCGGGTGACAGAATGATCCGTGTTTAACTCTTTATCTCATACAGCTTATATATGAGAACATGGAGGCCGCTCCAGGACATATTGTGGAACAGCGAAAGATATTAATCCCAATTACACATGTCCTTGATTAATCCTTCGACGAAACTTGGGTTCAGAATACCGTGATCAGCGAGCTTAGCTAAGGCAGCAATTACGTGGGAAATACTGAGAGCAATTAGTCAGTAACACCCCAATATCTCAACAAGTCAGTGGTTTGCGCTTCTGTTTCTCTTCATCGAATATGCTGAAGATTTTTGATCTTCGCCTGAGCTCAATAAAATGAGAGACGACGGAGAACCGTCTATTTTGCCGCGGAGGGGGAGCACGAGACTCCAGGATCGAGGATCCAAGGTGACTAACTCATGTCTGGAAGCTCGCTAACTGAAGGAGGAAATCGTGCTGCTTTCACAAGTTTAATCAATCCGAGGAAACGCTCAACTGTATTTACGAGGAACTGTGACGTTTGCCTTTCGGACTCTTCGACTTCTTCGCCGCAATAGACATCTTGGTCGGCAGCGACTTTCTCGCCGAAAGCGACTTGTTAGTCGGAGTCTTATCGAAAACCTTTCCCTTCGGTGTTTCCATAGATGAACTTTGCTTCATCTCGGTGCTCGGGGTACTACGCTGTGGTTGTCTCAGACTTTTCGTCTTTCCCGTGGAGTTCGGTGTAGCAGTCTGAGGAGGTCTCGGCTTTTTAACTCTCTTCACGGTGTTCGGAGGCCTTTTGAAGTGGATGTCCTCATCGCCGGAATCAATCAGCGGGGTGTGTTCCACGCAGAGCTGTGCGCCGCGTCACGGATTCGCCGCCGATCGCCGCCGCCGAGACCGGGGCACGGCGCACGACGGCGCAGCGGCACGCCGGCGCGCCGAGCCCGACTTGCATCACTCTTTATGGGATAGAAAAAACATGAAAGAGTTCACGAGACACAGTGAAATTCATACAGCGCATAAGCGAATAACTCGGAACGATCCAGAACAGGCTGCGAAGGATTGACGGAAATCGAAGCAGTGAGAAAACACAATGACTCACTGTTTTTTGTGCACATCGATTACTCTCTCGGCCCCCTAGGAGAGATTCTCTCCTTGGAGCATCGGATCGTTCTAATTGTTCGGGGTGGTGATTTCCGAACGTTGAGCCCCCAAACACGCGTTGTTGGGACGGCTGATTTTCACGCTTTGGTAGCGCTAAGAGAATGTGTGGGACTCGTGGGTCTTTGAAGTGTTGCAATCTATCTCTCCCTGGCGCCGAAGTTCGTAACATCGGGTAATGATCACTTCGTATCTGTCGATCAACTCAGGTGCGGCGTATATTTGGTCATCTCATTTTCACTCCGGAATGAAGCAGAGCCAGAAAAGGTTTTTTTGCAAACTCTGTCTCGAACAGAAGGAGATACTCTGCGGTCATGGTCAAATCACGAAACCCTGCTCAACCTTATTGCTCGCCAGCATCCAAGTGTGACGGAGACAGGTAAACGATCGAGCACACTGCTGGAGTCCTGGGAGACGTCGTTTCGAAGAAGGAAGCGTCTGTGCCCGCTAAATCTGAGAGGGCAAGAAAGTTTAATCTAGCCAGGGATCTCGCCATCTGGATGAGCGAAGATTTACTCCCCTTTTTCTTCGTCGAAGCATCAGGGCTGCGACATTTCTTCTTGCGCAAAAAACTCGTCACAGACGCTTCGGAGATTCCCGGGCGCAAGACTATATCGAGGGGAGCTCTGAATGATGCTTTCTGCCATCTCAAAGAAATCATCACCGTAGTGATACCTCAAGTTTCATGTTTCGACCGAAACCTGGACCGACAGATACCGTCAACTTCCCTACATCACTGTCGTCGTCCATTATTTGGACGAAAGTTTCAGATTAAAATGCATTCCTCTGAAAACAGATCATTTTGCCGGACATCATACTGGTCCCGCCATTCTGGATGAGGTAATCGCGACTTTGAAGGACTTCAAACTGGACGAAGAACTCATTGTGAACTCAAGAATGTCCCCACTAAATAGGCTTTTGTCTGCAGATTATTTGAGTCAGCTGCTACCTCCTACGAGGTTCTCAATGAGGTCCTGAGGAGGATCGGATCCTACGAATTCCCTCTGAGGATGAGGGAGATGCGATTACTATCATCGCGAAGCACTATAGAGTGAGTTGCATTTGTCGCCCTTCGCAAGTCGGAAAAAGCTCTGACGATATCACAGACTTCAATTACGATTTATGCGACCTCATGCAGACATTCTATGGGGAAAAACTAGTTCGCAGCTCCGCACCACTGCAGCCCGGGCATTATTTCAGGTAATTCTCGATCTCATGCTTCTCATGCAGTCATTGAGAAAACCCTCCATCGACGTAGTTGTACTCGGCATAATTGACGTGGATGAGAATCTCCGAAAATTGGGAGACGAGATCACTGCAGATTTGAAAGATGACGGAATCAAACTCCGACGAGACCTGGCAAATGAGTTACGGCGCTGCTTAACAGCGAGAATGCGACCTTTCCACGACATGGAGCTTCTCGGAGCCGTGTTGGATCCCGGAATGAAAAATATCTCGAGAACCAAAGCAGAGATACCGGGTGGGAATGCTGCGGACTTTCTACTGAAAGCTATCTATGAGTATACGGATGTGGCAGACGAACGTGAGGATGACGTTTTGATCGTGCATCGAAGTCCTCTTAAGAAGCAAAGATCTTCCCAAGTGACGAAGTAAACCGCTTCTCCCGCTCCCGCTGAGAGACTGGCCGATAAGGTCGCTCGCTACCTCGCCCTCCCGGTAAAATTGAACGAAACAGAATTCGGCGACGACAGAATTCTGCAATGGTGGCAGAAGAATGTCACAGTACTTCCTAACGTGACGGAGCTCGCGCGAAGCGTTTTGTCAATTCCAGGCACGTCGGCCGAGGTCGAAAGAAGATTCTCATCCGCGGGGAACGTTACGAGAGAGAAACGCTGCTCGATGGATCCGTCGAATATGACTAAAACTCTATTAATACATGACAGTAGGGAGTTTTTAGAGTTGTCCTAACTCAATAATGAAAGAAGCAAGTTGTGTTCTCAAGTACTGGAGCTCACTCTCTTATTCTGAATGCGAGAAACCTTTCCGCGGCGCGCCGTGGGTCTATCGGACCGCCGAAGATTGCTACGGCGTCCGCCGACTTTTTTTCGCCCGTCGCCGCCGCCGCCGAAAATTCTACGGCGCAAAGCTCTGGTTCCGCGGTCGCTTCCTCGCTCGCTTTACGTGGTTTCGGCCGTACGCTCGAGCCGTCCGAAGTTTTGAAAGCGGCCTCGTAGCTTATACCGAGGTCCTGGAAAGAGAACCGTGCTGATACCGATATACGTTTGCGAATCCCTCGGATCCCGGGCGCGGGAAAGGTAGATACTAATTTAATGCCGGATGGAAGGGAGCGAACACGATAGTTTTACCTGAAGATGCTTCAACTGTTTCTTGAATCTCTTGACCTTTAGTTTCTTATTCCTCTTATCACGGGTCTCGGTTCTCTCAGCGTTGATGAAAGTTCTCGTGATCTCTCGGTTCAGTGGGAAGGGGTACCGGAGTGCAAACATGTCTGAATGAACCTTTTCCTTGGGCACGACGTTGACCTTCAGGAGTCGATCGAACATCAAGTAACCATTCATGGTGTCGGCGGCGATCGCAGCAACAGCGTCATGCTGGAACTCGACGAAGGCGAAGCCTCGGGAACCCCCTGAATTCAGAGAAGGAAGTCAATTGCGCCGCCTGTATCATACCGGGGAACCCGGTTGGTGCCAAACGTATCGTATACTTCTCTCGTGAAGACAATATACCTGTTTTCCTGCTTCGAGAAACTCGGACCCGCGTCACTTCACCAAACTGTGAGAAATATTTCCTCAGCTCGTCTTCGTAAAAACCGTGCGGGATGTGACCGACGTAAATCACGCCTCGCTCCTTCGCGAATTCCTTCTCCCTATCCACTCGACGCTGTTTCCGAGCCAGGGGATCGTCATCGACCTTGATTCTCTTTTGAACAACCTCTGTCTGAAACATAAATGATAGAGTGAAACATTGACGCGATGTGCGCTGCTTACATCCCGAAGATGAGGCGCAAGCATTCTTCCTCGACTTACGAATCGCTCCTGCTCGCCCTTATCCTCGAGAGCCTCGGAAGCCGTCCGCTTATTTTTCTTCATGCTGGTTCACGCTTAGAATACTTCCAACAGCCGAATACCACCGAAATCCGAGAATGCCGACCTCACACACGTGAGTCTGTTTTCGTTCCAGGGCCTCTGCTTGTGATCTCACATTCGCCCTCTCCCACACAAGCAGACGACGCACGATCTCCCTCCGACATCCAGAGTAGGTAGCAACCCTCATAATGCCCGCAGAAGGAAGAGCAATAATCATTACTTTCTCCATGACCCGTGAAACGTCTCCATGAGGGAATAAACTCGGTGACGATCTCTGCTCGCCAGGGACTTGCGATCCGCGTAGTTCCACAGCGCAGCTAAAGCTCCGAAAGTGAGTGGTCAACGCAGGATGTTTCGTCTTGTCAACCGAGTGTTTCGATAAGCCGGTTCCGACGGAAAAAGATCACTCGCGCGAGTTCCACTGAGCGGGCCCGTCTCCCGAAGCGGGGAAGACCCTGCTCCTCACAGATGGAATTTGTGACCAAGGGTCAAGCTGATTCTCATATTGAGTTCTGAGAAGCTGCTCACTCTATCGAACCTAAGCAGCGTGCTCTTACAGATGTCGTTCCCGCTTTCTCACAAAACGGTGATGGTCTTGGATCATGGGAGTGATTTTCTGGCATCGAGTCAGCAGATGATCGACCTCGATCAGATCACCAAAACAAGAACGTTGATCCCACTAGCTCCCATCTCGAAGTCTCTCTGGAGTTGTTCCGTCGAGAGCTCAGTCGAGTATTGCCGTATAGTTTGGGACATCTTTCCCTCAGGTGAGCCCATGCTCTGTTCGGTTCAAAAAATGAAGAGAGCAGGCTCAGCCATATAATTCTTACAATACTTATATCGATCGTTTCATCGTGTGAAGAATGCTTCCTCTCCTAGGTCGTTTGATCAGATTCGTGATTGGCGATGGGGAAGACACGCGATTCCTGAACACATGGGGCGAACAGAGTGTATCGCAAGTCATGGCATCGTTCGGAAAGGTTGGTTCTTGCCGTTTCTCTGACAGCCGCAATACACAGAGCTGATCGATAAATTACTCAAAATCTCCTTGCTCAGATCCCGCCGCCATCGACGGCGAAAAACAAGTTAGACATCGTTCGCGCGGTGGAGATGGCTCTGGGAACCTTGTGCGAGCCGTCGGAGATTCAACACGAGAGGAGGACGAACCTGGATCTTCAAACCGAAGTCGTCAACAGAGGTCGAGTCATAGTCATCACCCAATTGCAAGGAGAAACCGAGGTGCGCTCATCCTATTTGAAAACTCTATTGCCCCAGCGGACAAAACTATTTCGTTGTGCAATAAGGATAGCGTCATCGACACTGAATATGCTTATTGTATCCAGACGGCATTGAGAGAGCGAGTAGTATTGGTGTGACGAAATTGATTTTATTGCAGACTCTGAAACTCGAGAAGAAACTTAATACGACCCTGGACATCGTGAACAAGGTCGCTACACAAGACGACAAACAGGTTCCTCTACAAGAAGTTGAAATAATTCTGATCCACACTTCTCCTGGCACCAAGGAAATATCGATAGCTCCCTCGCAGAGAAAATATGGGACCCTCCTCACCATTGAAGCTCACAAGGTTACTTCGGGTTACTTCCTATCGGAGAAGCTGTGTGAACTCGTACAGGTGCATTACGATCTCGCCATCACTACAGTAACAGGTAAGGGTCACATGGATATCCAGGATATGCGAGGCGGCGATCTCGCCGCTTCATCGAGAGATCGCGAGGTTCCGGGCGGGGTACATCCGGGTACTGCCTCTCTCGACGCCCGTGCACGGATGCGACGGTGCCCTGATTTCTCCATTCCGTTCCCAGGCATTCCAATGAAAGAAGAACAAAACGCAAACTCATCTGCGAACTATGACGTTGAATTACTTCATCCAGCAGCTGCGCATTCAGATTTCAAGGTGGATCAAAGCGACGAGAAGCACGAGGTCACCCTGAAGTGGTGTACCCCTCGTACGGCTCCGGCTCACGAGCTCCAGTACTGCACGGCGGCGTTCAGAATCACCCCGGTCGATATTAACTCGAGACCGTCGTCCTGCCTGACCAATTTCCTCCTGACCGGTCGGACCGTGATGCTGGAGCTACCAAGGAAATCAGGATCCAAACTACTAAGCCACATGCTGGCGAGTCACGGCGGTGAAATTTACATTCACACACTGGGAACGGGAAGATCCGCCCTTGAAGACCCTCCAAGCATCAGCGAAGGAACGGGAGGCCGGGTCACCGACTACAGAATCACCGATTTCGGGACTTTCATGAAAGACCACTCCCTAGTTCCGTACGATACAAGTAAAGGACCCACCACGGAGAATCCCCTCGACATGACGCTTGCGAGCATATCGAGGACGACTCTGTACTGGCCGCTGATAATCAGTAGTACCTCCGTCTACAATGCTCAAAGTCATCTGGAGCCGCTCCTGAGTATCATTGTCAAACCAAGCATAACCCTCGATCAAGTTGTGGAGTGCAAAAAAGTGAGTGATGATGCCTCCGTTTGAGTTGTTCCGTTCGTATCGACTGGGATAGCCCAATCCACGTCTGCTGTAATGAGCTCGTGCATCGGGTGGTAGAATGCTGATTCGAGACCTCGGGATGCTCGCATGCAGAAGTATCAGTGTCCCTTCGACATAACCGGAGGAGAACTTTTCTTGATCATTTTCATTCTCGCTCAGAGTCTCATCGAATTTGTCGGACCAAGGCTAAGGCTGTTACTTTAACGCAATACATAGTTCCATGACATTCAGCGCTGAAGCCTTGTTCCCCCGACAGGTGATACTGAACATGATGCATATGGAAACGAAAGGGAGTACTCTTCCTCTGTCGTCCGGCTCTGCCGGTCCACGCGGGAAGAGCGGGCTCAAGAAAGAAGAACAGTATCGGGCCTTGTGGGCCGAGCTCGAACAACTGGTTAGACTTTACTGCACGACCGCCGAACATCAGCAGGTCTTGGAATGTCTTCTGGAATGTAAAAAATCGGAAACAGTCGGTAAGTTCGCCCTTCAATTTCGTCTATACCGAGAGCCAAGCTCGATGGTTCACGAGATTCCCACAGCTCCTCACCGGCCCGAGGACCTTGCTAAAACAGCAAATTCTCGCTGTTAAAGATGTGCCCGGCTAGCTCAGTCGGTAGAGCATGAGACTCTTAATCTCAGGGTCGTGGGTTCGAGCCCCACGTTGGGCGATATTTTGAACCTCCGAACTCTTCCTCTTCCCGCTGGCACATATTTCCGCCTTCGCCCATTCCGGTCTCTAATTCTGCGAAGGCAAGCCGTAGATGACTTTTTCGTGAAACGCAATCGACAAGGAAATGTACCACCCGATTCATGTCCAAGCAGAGCGCCAGGCCGGCGGCCTTTCGATGATCGAGACCGAGGCGCACTTTTGGCGCCAAAAGTCGTCCACCAAGCGTCCCCCGGTAACACGGGGCAACGCAGACTTTGCGAGCCATATCGATACCGAATGCTGAATCGTTTATCATAAAAACCCTATCTGTATACAGCGCTCTTCCTTTTTCGGAAAGGAAGACTGGGATTGAAAAGAAAAAAATTGTAATAATGGCGGCGGCTCGGTCCTAACGCTCGGTGCTTCGCTGTTTTCCTGGGGGGAAATCTGATCGTCCCCGCATCTAGACGCTCAGAGTTTTCCTCACTGGGGATTCTCCGTTTGATTATCAACTCTACGCCGGAACATTCTCGCTCGTGCCTAGCGTAATCGAGGAAAAACGAGTCCGGCAGGATTCGAACCTGCAATCTCCTGATCCGTAGTCAGGCGCGTTATCCGTTGCGCCACGGACCCCTGAGGGTCGCGGATGAAAAACATATGCCTGAATTCAAACACTGGGCTGTGCCACTGAAGAATGTTTGATCGAGCGCTCCGATACTTCGACTTTCTGCACTGAGTTTTCGAATTCCTGACGCGTGTGCTCGGCGATCGGTGCAGTATCTGCCAAACCTTGTCGTTGGTTTCTGAATGTGCCTTAACCCTCAAATATCATTTTCCCTCCAGCTTCCCTCGACGCGCCGAAATCGGTTAAACTTGAGCCGAAAGCGTCGCATTCGAGCGAAAATCCGTCTCCGTCAGAGGATATCAAGCCAAAAAAACTTAGAGTGGCTCCTGATCTTCTTGGAAAAACGTCTCTCCTAGGATTGATAAAGGTGAGCTCCTGAGGTATAGAGGACATCTGTTGTCTAGAGAATCTCTCGCTCAAGTCGTTATTTCGAACCCATTCCCCATTCCGAAGTGTTTCGAACTATCGGACGCAGCATCCGATTCCGACCAACTAACTGACGTCACCTTTCGAATTCCTCACCCGCAGGACAACATGAGCAGGAGACCTGCCACAAGCATGTGGTTAGGCTACAACCCGGACACAAAAAAGACTCAGTTGTACCAAAACATCAAAGATAAGGCGAATCGAGAGGAAAATGTGCCAATGGAGATCCCCTGAGTCTGAACCCCTCGCTATGTGCAACATATGTTCTTTGGGTCGGATCACACGCGCAAGTCGATGTGTTTTCTAAGCCAAAGTCGGTTGTAGTACATTCCGAGAGGAGCACTGCCTCGAATCATATTCGAGAGATCCATCTCTGTAACAAATTCCGGATATTTTATTCACGTCACTTTCGCATGAGTTTGCGCATCAGCTCGAGCGCTGATGGGAACATTGTATACTTGTGGATGTCTGTACAGTGCCAGAGATCGGAGAAGCTCTCTCTGACTTCCTGGAATAAATGTTGGAGTCGATGATCTTCATAACACGTATCATCATTCATGCTTGATGCCCGCTTCTCTGAGCCAGGATCGAAGAAGCGATTTGTTTTTCTTGCAAAAATAATCAACGAAAATTTATTGGCTTCGCATATCTCTGTTCCCGAAGTCCCACTTCGCTCATCATCCGAACATATTCACCTTGAACATGCAGTTTTAATTAAATAAATTAATGAGCTCACGCTGCTCACCGGGAAAACTATTTGCATCAAAAGCAGAGCATTATTCAATTAGCTCCCAGTACGAAATTTTTTTGGGTATTTGATCATATTATACACACACGCCAACCCTAAAAGTTCGGTTGAAACGCGCAGCTTTACCTCTTGCGCTGCTCTTACAGGTCTCGTTGTCTAACAACTTCAGTGACGGAAAGCGGAGCCAGAAGCTCCCTTTGAATTACAGTGGATCTGAGAGGGAATTCTCATTTCTTACGGAATTTTGTACACGCGTCGCGCACGACGGAAGACTCACCATCTTTCACGTCATCGATTCGAATAGAAAAAGCATTCTCTATATGTAACCGCTCGTTACTAATATCGCTACGGAGAGCAATCCAGAGTGCCGTCTCCGACAGGTTCAATCGATTTTTTACTTTTCTTCTTCTTTGACGCCGACTCCGTACTGTCTTTCTCCGCCTTAGGGGATTGGTCCACGCTCTCATCTTCGGCGAGGTCGCTGTCGTTTCCCCGCGAGACAGACTCGCTCATCCGCTGGTATTCCAAAGCTTTCGGTGGGAACACGAAGTCGATTACAGCTACGATTAGGAGTCCGAGAGTCGCTCCGATGACAATCGTAGCGAGAGCAAACAAAGCATAGCTCAACCAATAGGGCAGCCCGGTGTGGTCGACCAGGTGGGTGTGTATAGCGCGGATCTGGTACGACCAGCGGAAAAACTGAGCCACAGTAGACATTTGAATAGAATTCGGGTGTTTCCAGTTAGAGATCGGCTTCACCTGCGACCATTTCTGCTGCTGAACAAAATTCATCAGCGAGTCGCGATCTCTGCCGCCCGAATATTGTCGGAAGACTCCATCCTTGACATGGTATATCGTTGGGAGCGCGGTGACCATGAATCGTCCCGAGAGGCCCGGATTTTGCGTTATGTCTACCTGACCAACTCTGATGTTCAAATGCGGAGCCCAATCGGCGAAGTCATTCCAGACCGGCACGAGAGCCTTGCACGCCGGGCACCAAGGCGCATAACTGAAATATAATTCGCCAAATGAATGATATTGTTCTCGAGGAAATCCCTCGATGAGGCTCTAGTGCTTCACGGCAAAGAGCTTTCCCCGGATTCGATCACAGTGAAATTTGACAGGAAATGCAGTCGGTCACGCACTGCGCTCTATTGGCAGTCGATGGAAGGCTCCGAATAATTTTTCGCGCATCTCCGGTTTAGAGCGTCCGTCTGAATAAGTCGTCGAGATCTCTGCAGCGATGGATTATTAGGGATCTCACGGAATGAATTTGAACTCAGAGGCTTTGATAGGAGCAGCAGAGGGAATCTCTCGGAGTAATCCGTCCAGGACGATCCCACGTCACTGTTACAACTTGAATGGTAACAGCATCCAAAATCGAGGACCGCGACGTTTAGTTCGGACTCGCGTGGGCAGAGCTTGAAACTCAGCGCCGTGGCATTCCGAGGCACATCAAAAACGACACATGACGAACGCCACATAGATCCACGATGGATATGCGAAAACATTCGATCCACGTGATATCCCGACATACGTCTAGAGAGATTTCAGTGATACTCAGCAGAATCTCTCGATCCGAATCTCTGACATAGGTTTTCGCCTCATTTTTCTACCCGGAGATTGCGATGTCACTCGAGGTCAGCTGACTTCAAGCCTATCGGCTTCCTTCAAGTATTCTAGCACGCCGCATCTTGGGTATTTCCATGAAGACCAATACCGTAGAGGATGTGAAAATCAAATCCCGCATCGGCGACGGTAAGCTTTCCCCGCTCTCGGAGCCCGGAGTCGTGCCCATCAAAACCAATTTGATCTCTCCGTCGGAACAGTTCCACGTGACCCGAGACAGCTAGGATGGTAATTCGGATACCATACATGGCATTCTTATCGCACCTAATACGTGCTCTCGTAAGTTAGAACTCGGGAATCACGTGCTGATGCGCATTCGTCGTCCCATAAGAAATCTATTCGACTGGCGCTGACTTTCGTCTAACGTTCACTCACAATTCGACCATCCACTCGTCTTGGAGCATGTCATTCCAAGTGCTCTCGGTGAAAACGACCGCATTTCCGTAGGCTTCTCCACAGATTAAAGCAGCCGCGAAAACGTAAGTCAGCCACGCCATTCTATGCGTAGTTTTTTTTCTAGATCAGCACTCGTCGTCGCACACTGCTCTGTCGGCGGCTGGTCGGCTGTCTGGGTAGCGGCTGCGGCGCTTTCTCTCCTATGGGAGGCAGACAGCGGCGGCACAATGATCACCATTATCATTACATCATAACACAAACACCTGGCGGCTGGTGGCGGGGCGGCCATGTTTCTCCGAGGGAGAGAGCAGCTTGAAAACTCTCTGCCTCTGCCACTGCGTCAGCGGCCGAAGGAGAAGTCCGCTGCCGCCCGCGAAGATTTGAAGCCAATGGCTCCGGCGAGACCAGGACCGCGAAAATCCTCAAGTGCTGGAGCAAAAATAGTGTCGGATTCGACGGCGACGGACCTGCGGAGGTAGGCATCGAAAATCGCTGACTGCTGCCGTCCTCTGGTCTTCTCCTCTGGTTGTAGCGAAGATTCGTGCAACGGTAGAGATCTTTTTTCCAGGCCGAACTTACGGTCCGGGGTCTCTCGATTGCTTGATCAGAGAGCTAGTTGTCCGATCTTCCTTAAGAACCTATGAGAAGGATTCTCTTCTCAAATTCGGAGCACGCACTGTATGGATCGTGCTGCGGTAATACGCGAATTCCGTCTGATCTGTATTCTCTCAGGGAATCAGAGCTCGAAGCTCCCTCCGCGATCGCAAATGAGATAGCTTCGATGAGAATCATACGACGCAGGTCCCCCACTGAGATCGAGGACGAAAGCCAATTTCATCGAATCCATATACCCATGGAGGACCCCAGCATAGTTCTCTTCTGCAAGACCCCACAATGTTCTGTGCGGTGATAATCGTCTACGAATCCCTCGGATACGGATTCTTCGCGGCTTGCTCGCGAACTTTACGCTCAGCACAACCTTATCCATCAGCCAGCGCCTCACCTTACCGCAGAGCGTACACTGAGCCTCATTGCCGTCTCTCAAGAACCACTGCAAGACCCAGCTTTTTGCATTCTTGACCGTCACGAATTTCCTCAATGGCTCTTCATTCTCCATGACGAAGCCTTCGGAGATGATTCGGGAACTATTTCCAAGACGTCGCCAATACCTTTTCCTCTGGCTGTCATACCTATCATCGAGGGGGGGGGGGAAAGGATATCCAGCGAGGGGAGTGTCTGACGTCACTGGGAGATCAAGTCCTCTAGATCTAGATCTAGAGTCTACAGTGCCTAGAGTTTCTTGATTGAATGGAACTTGTGGAAAGGAGTTGAGACGGTTTTCGCCTTGATTTACAGTCAAATTCTCGAAGATACTTATCTCAAAAATAAAGTCCGATGCTTCACTGGGACGCGAAGCGACTCCGTCTTTTTAAGGATTTGTTGACGCGGATTTTCGAGCTCCTATGATCGAAGAATCAGCATTGGAAAAGTGCCGAAGCAAGCGCCCGATTATGCTCAAAATTTTATCAGAGATCATGGAATCATCCTTTACACTCTCCCATCGACAAATTCCAAATCGGTGCAATTTCACCCCCGTTATTTTTGTACGCACCTCCCATAGACTTAACATACAATTGTACGCTATCTTACGCACACGTAAAAGCGCAAAAAGTACGCCGTTCAAAGCGTACAAGGGCACAAACCGAATTTCAAATAAAAACACCTGCACCGTGCCGCTGTTGCAATGATTAGGAATAAAGTCTTCGGGTAACCCTGAATTATACGGAGCGTCAGTCCCCGTCCTTCGGAAATTATCTTCCAAACGGAAATATAGCCGATCTCTTCGGTTTCGAATGCGCCGCCACCACCACCGCTGGCGCTCTTGTTGTCTCGGTATCCGGAGCTCCCGTCGCCGCCGCCGCTGTAAATGACTTCGCAGCAGCAGCGGCCATCAGGCAGACGAGCAGCCAGCGCTCGTCAACGGAGAAGACGACGACGGCCGACGGACGACGACATTAAAGCTGGAGTTGTCCGCGAACTCCGTCGGAGTGTGACCGGTCCTTAGTGTCTTCGTGAGTCCAGTGAGCTAGTGGCTGTGTCGGTGCCCCTGTGTCGGTGAACTCGTCGGCATTCCATCGAGTTTCAGCCCGAATCTCGAACCATTCAATTCCAGGTGAGTACTGTGGCGGCGGCTGCCGCTGCGGCCGCTGCTGCCGCCGCTGCTCCCATTGGTGGTGGTTGTTGTGTTGGTTGAATGTCCTCCTTACTGGCTCAGTGGCTAGTCGCCGTCGCTCCGTGAGCTGCCAGTAGCCGCGGCCGCCGCCGCTACTTCCACCACCGCCGTCACCGTCGTTGCTTGCCGTTCATTCGCAAGATACAGGTGACGTTATTACATGCCGTAGAAGCGATCTCGGACGTGTGCGAACATTGTTCGGCCTGCTGTGGACTCTCAGGGAACAGATTGTAGTCGCGCACTGAAGTTTGCCCGTCGTCGCAAACGCTGCGTTCAGAGATCCGCCCGTCGCTTCGACGCCGGGGTGGTTGAACCCGAGCGAGCGAGCGAACGAACGAACGACCGAGTGAGCCAGCCAGACAGCTAGCTAGCTAGCCAACAACCATCCAACCAACTAGCCAACAAACGCTGTGCTCGCTTTTGCTACGAATGTTGCGGCTGCTCATGTCGAAGCTGTTCAAGTTGAGTCCCCGTCGATCTCGACGCTGCTTCGTACAAGACTTCTAGCGAGTCGACGACAGCGGCGGTAGCTTCGTTCGGTCTGGCCAGTGTATCCACCGTGAACTAGGGTCTTGCTCGGTGACTTGAAGGTGTTCCCGCAGCATCGTTCATTAGCTGACAGACGACGTCGTGCAGCTTTACGGCCCTCGCTCCTTCCCCTGAGAGTCGTTGTTGGTGCTAGTTTTTGTGCGTTAGCCGGGAGACTCCCGGCTACCTGTCAATAAGTCTCACTGACTGTCGGACTGACTGTGAGGAGTGACTTCTTAAAACCGCTCCGAGACACCTGGAAATGGCGATTGTTACGCCGCAAGTGCAGATCCGCTCGTTCGAGTTGACTGATTGAGAATCGAGAAAGAGATCGACAACGGTTCAACAACAACTGTGCCGTGTGCTCAGAAATAAGCACCGAGAGTAGGTAAGACCCGAACGGAAATCAAAAGTGTATGACGGGCCAGGGAGCTACGCCTCTCACCCACGGCGTAGGATACTGTGTTTGTGGGAGATTGTCAATTGATTTACAATGCCCGGGTTCGAATCTAGAACTCTCTAACGGACATCGATCGCCAGCGCAGAGCCTCGTCTCTTGTAATTGCGGTTCAAACGGTCATCGTTGCAGCGTTTGTACCAGCGGTAGCGGCACCGACAGTGGTGGTCGAGCACTCTAAATTTGTCACAAGTTGAAAACACAAACTCGAGGTCGAGTTGCTGCTGCCGACTCCCTAAGCGCCGCCGCCACTGCCGTCTTCATTGATTTACTCGACGAGGTGTTTTCCTGAATACTCGCGCTCGCCTTCTCGTTAGCTATGGGCTAGCTGCTTCGAATCCAGCCTCAGTATCGCTACAGGTGCAAGCTCTTGAGGAAACCGCTCGCCTTGCCGAGCTACGAATGCCTCGAATACTCAAGGCGTCCTTTGTGCGGAAGGCCCTACCGTATGAGGAATCTTGGAAGCTCGATGCCCTTGACGTAATTCGTTCCCGTAATTGTTTCCGTCTGCACCGATGCAATTCTCGGTGGTATCCATGGGGTGGCGAATGACGCGGATCTCCGCTCACGCAGTCGCGGTCCGTGCGTGCCGTCGGAAGGCTCGGGCACAGGCATATTGCACCTTGGCGTGCCACTCGTGTCCGAAAGTCGTCGTGGCGTAAACACACAGACCGATATTTCCGGAAGAGAGAATGCTGCGCACTGGGGGCAAACAGAGAAAACCTCCATTACCCGGAGCCGTAGATGTAATCATTCGATAACCAGACTTACCAATATATTTCTCAAAGGCATTGAATCGTTCGTCAACCGCTACCGCGGCTTTTCAAGCGACTCTCGAGTGCAAACTCATGGAAGTCATTTTGTAGCGATATGAAATCGTTTCTTTCCGACTCATTCTCAAGGAGCTTTTCCAACGAAGGCCCAGAGCGACGAACTTTTCGACGGATCCGGCGACTTCGTCCGGAAACTGTAGACTCGACTTTCTCGGCGTGTGACCCTGGTGGACTCGAAAGGCAGTCAGTGACGGAGGTCGGAAATAATCTCTGCACCGCTTCAACAGCGTCTGGAATGATTTTCCTTTCCCTAGCGCAGGAAGCGAGGTTACGACAATGATGATGATGTTGCGGTGGCTGCCGCTGCCACGGTCAAGGCACACGGCTCTTTGAGACCCAAAGTCGAGCTCATAAATGAATGTCAAGCCCAGAGTCGGCTCGTCGGATGTCCTCTGGCGTCCCGATGTAGCGAAGACACCCGTCGGTCGCGCCGACGGGATCTCATTGATTATTGAACCGGGTTCGAGTGTAGCAAATTTAGAACAGTCGAGCAGCCGCCGTCCTTCCCTCCTCTTTGTTTTTACATAACAGAGGGGTGTTCTTGTCCCGGAAAATCTCGGACGCTCGGCGCGCTCCTACTCCTAGCTCCTCCGCGACATTGTTGCCATGTGGTGTTTTATCATTTATTATTATTCAGTATTATTCAGTATGACTCGATTACCTACATGATTATGGTTCGAAGTTCGAAGTGAATTTCGAAATCCGAACTGAACTGGTCGACTATGACTGGGCAGTATTGCGATGTTACAGCGCAGCTTCTTATGCGTGAGCATAGAGCACCGAATCCCTCGATGCGTGCCCGTAATATTTAGCCATCGACTCCATTCTCGCTCGGATTACTGTTCCGAATTCGGGATGGGTCAGGCTGCGAGGATGTTGTGAGCGCTGCTGTCACGGCTTCTTGACAGCGACAGCAGAGGATTCCGCGTTTTCCGCGGTCAGCGCGGAGGGAGTCGCTCGCAACGCCCCGCTTCAATCAGGAGCTGGCGTTGACGTTGTCGTTGCCGTGAACTGCCAGTTCAAGCGATTCAGCCATTAATTATTACCAAGAAAGCACCGTTTTCTCCAAATATGGCGCAGGACCGCTGCGTTGACCGATTCGATCGATGCGATGGACACGAAGTTTTGAGGCTATTCCGAGACTCAGAAATCTCTCGAAAGAGACGGCTCCACTCACCTCGATGTTCTCGCGGTGCTGTGGGCCGGTGCCTCTGTCTATTTGTCTGTCCTTCGGCCCCCTTAGTCAGAGGTCGTCCGCTCGTCATTCCGTTCTGGCTTTTCTAGCTGATATATAGAAGAACACGCCAAGAAGGCTGAAACAGGACCCGGGGGAGTTGCGGAAAGATATTCTTGTGCCCGCGGATTTATTCCGATAGGAGCCGAGACGCATTTCACTGAGTGAGACATCCACGACCTCAGAGGGAACCGACGAGGCTGTTCTGTCCTCACGGGAGACCCGTCCCCCGTTAAGGGTTTGAGCGGTCGAGAGACACTCGATATTCAGTCGGGCGTCCGTCGCTTCCGTATCTCCTGCGTCGGCGCCCGTCATGCAGGAGGAGGAGATTCAATTAGTCCATCCCATGGAAGCCGATCGGCACCGTCGGGAGGAGACCACCGCGCAATTCGTATCGAGAACAATTTCACATTGTTGTGTTCAGCCGATTGCGATTGCTCCCGACCTGCCTCGGTGATGCGGCGTCACCTGCGCGGTCTCACCTTCTGATGGGCAATAGGCAAACCTTGTGGATGCGCACCCCGCAGGCGGATCAAGGCCATTGTCCCAGACCTTAGACTAGCCGCATTCGAATCCCTCATCCGAGCGGCTAACTGAGTGAGCCCAGCGGTGCTTGAGAGTTTCAGACAACGGCAAGCCAATCAGCTTCACGTCACTCCGATGAGCACCGTCATCGGCCTTCTCAACGGCGTTGTCGACGTTGTTCAACAGTTCAGCTCGGACATCAAAATAGCCTTCTCAGTCTTCGATCAATCGAGCTGTCTGTCATCTTCGTTTCGGGTGGTGTTCATCCGCGTTTTGCCGAAGCTCGCAGGAGAGTGAGCGTTCCTGGAGAATCGAATTCGTGTTTTCAGTGAGCTATTGGAATTATTACTGGCTGGACGAATGAAGGATCATGTTCTCCCTCCGCCTGCCGTTCGAGGCTTGTGTGCCCGCCGACGGAGATGCCGTTCGCTCAGCCGTCTGACCGATCGACTTGACTGTCCACTTGAGCGAGCGCGTATAATAATTCAAACTTTCCTCATTTCGATTCGGCCGTCAGCCTAAGACTGTCTCTGTGCAGCAGCATCAGAAGCTCGTGCGTGGGAGAGGGTTTTCAGAAACAAAGAAACTCCCGTCCCTATCGGTGGCACTCCGCATGATGTAGTCATCGTCGGCAGTACATACCTAAAAATATATAATGTTCGGATTCTGACCCCGAGAACTTCATCCGCGATGTATTGGGGCCGGAATTCCTCCGAAACTTACGACTAGTTCGATGAGAAATGCTTGCGAGGGGGATCGAAATTCCAAATCCCGTCGGTCGCTGAATCGGACAGATCCAGATGAGTCCCTGGTATTACGATGAGGTGTCCGCTGCGCAGGTGCGCTAGAGGTAACTTCGACCTTGGCGGGGGATTGCGGAGGGAGAAGATCCCTCCGGGCAAAGTCGAGGTAACCTGTTTTTGCCGAACATCGAACATTAGCCTGACGTGCGACTCGTCGACCGCCTTGCTTACCTTGTTTGCCATGGCCGTAGTCTGCCATTAGGCTCCCGAAGGGATCGGGATACTCTCGTTTTCCCATGTTGGAGCTGTCAATCGTGAAATATTCGCCCGGGAACACCCCACATGAAATTCGCTCCCCGCGCGTTCGCCTGTTAGAACTAGCTTTGAAGTTCTGAAATTACGAAACAGAACAAAGCGAAATTTCCAGTCTCCGGGAATCGGGTCGACTCTGTTGTCAAAACATCCGACGGAGCTTTCGAGTCTTTTCCGCGACTCGGTGCGGGACTCTCTCGAAAATTCGACGACGACAACGAGCGAGTCCAGCCTTGTGTAACTTTGAAGGACGTTGTGAGGGCACGCAATCGGCTTAGCGATGCAGATGTATTACTCGCGGGAAAGTAGTGGCGAACCCCGTCCGGTACGGGCTTCCGATCGTTGCCTCGGAAAATTTTTCCTTGATCTCTCTCGAAGCACCCCTACCGACCGGCTGAGCTGGCAACGCTGTTGGGAAAAGAGACGTAGAGGAATTATTTGGCGATCATCTGGAAGCGCCCAGACTAAACTCTTGATCGCCTTTTAGCTATTCGTAACTATACTTGTGACTCGATTGATACGCGTTCGCAAAGGGCGCCACGCTGCGGTCGAGAGCGGCACTTGACTACTTCTACCTACTAGGTGTCAATCAGAATAACTGCCGTTGCGTTCACTGTCCACCAAGAGCAACGAGTTGAGCGAGGTCCTAAAACTTCGTCTCTGATAGAATTCTTTTCCGGAATTGCAGGCACAGATGGTGTGCTCCAAAGCAACGGCTCTCGTTGGCTGCCCACCGATGAGTTCCTCGGGGGCTTTGACGCTTTTGACCGGAGTCAACTGCGACGGATGCCTGCCGACTTCGCCTTTGCCGATCTTGTCTGAGAAATTGACGGTGTTCCCTCCGACGAAATCTCCCCGTCTGAGCAAACAGCATCTCGTGGAGGAACAGGTGAGTAAGCACAGTCTAGTTTACCGACAGAGCGCTCGAAAATCGCTAGCTAGCCGTCCGCTGATCGGCCGGCCGGTCGGTCGGGTTGGCAATCGTAATGGTAGGAGTAAAACATTCCGGTCGCAATCGGCAGCGGTGACCGCGACGGCTCGATGAATTTTTTTCACTTTTGAGCGGAAGGTCAAGCATACGCTTGTGGATATCTGAGAACGTTCCCCACAATAAGAATTATTTATTCTCCGGTTAATCAAATGATGGCGAGAGCCTCGTATCCGAGCGAACCGACCCGATCTGGTCGGCCGCCCAAGTGTTCTCGGTTGATTGTTTCCGTTATCTAAGCGAAGAAGAGCCTTTGGCGCGTTGACTAACGTGATTACATGCGTGCTCGCTATTGTAATCTCGTTACCTAAAGATACACTTTTGATCATGCATCGGCGACGGATACTTCTTCACCTAATATCCGCGAACGACATTTCCTCTACTCAGCATAAGAGGTTCAAGACTCCATCCGGGCATAATACCCACACAAGGAGAATTTGCTCGTGGGGCGTCGGTAGTTCGGAAAACTCTTTCTGGGATCTCTCGAGCGGTGCCGGAAGTCGTCTCCGACCGACCCAGCCGCGGGGCACGTGTGCCAATCTGTCGGAAGTGGACAAGACCCGCGTAAGCTCGACTGGTGCGTCGAGGGTGGAGCGGAAACACTTTCAAAGAATCCTTGCCGAGAGTTTCTTCCCCTCCCCCAAGACCTCACGCAGGTGTCAGAAATGCTCAGCTTTTCCTTGGATAAAACCCGTCCAGAGGGGAACTTGGGGCTGATGCTCTCAGCCCGGGGGAATCATCTGCGCACTTGAGAGTTTTTCCTCGAAAGTATTCCTGAAGAATCAGGGTCGCCTCGGTCAGAATAAGCTCGAGCTCGAGGAGCCGCGGTCGTCATCGCGGCCGATACGTTTTACATTGTGAGAACGATCCCGACGACGACGGCAACATCAGCAGATCTATATTCGGAAAACATCAGAGCAAGCTTCTCCGCTCCAGTAGACGAACGGTTCGCTCGTTCGCGAGCGGACCCGCCGCTGCGTTCGAATGGTTGGGTAGGCAGGATGGCCGACCGAGCGACCGTCCGTCCGTCCGGCAGGTCAGCCCCGCGGGTCCGCCGACGGTCCGCCTCCTCAAGGGATCGATCGGCCTTGCGTATTACGGTTTGCCTTTCCGTGTGCCTATCCCTAAGGCGACGGCTGCTGCGCGGAACTATTGACTAGGCTCCCGCGCCGAGCGTGGGGTCATCGCCGGCGAGAAAACAACTCGGTCGCGAACGTTCTCGAAAGCTCAGGGATTTTCTCCGTTACGTCTATTCATGGGCTCAACGTGAGTGCGGTGAGGGAGCGAATCTGCCGCCCAGGCTACTGATCTCGATACCACGGTGGCCAGAAACAGCACCGGGCTGGGTTTCCCCGGAGGTCACTGTCTCTGAAACGACATAACTGACTGAAGCAGACCGCGCACACGCGCCTCGAAATGTGGGAAACGAAATAATGAATGTCGCCGCGCCAGTGGCAGGAGAGAGCATTCTCGCGAGCCCGCGCGAACTCTCGAAGTGCTTTAAAGCAACGATTATCATCATCGGGGATGAGGCGCTCGGGACGACCTCAGCCGGCCGAGTCGATCGAACTCTCGTTGGCAGGTTTCCACACGATAACGGAAAATACGATGAGGTCGACGCTCACCGGCACTACACAGCGGCTCAGATAGACTCTCAAGCCGTGTATAATTGAAAGCCGAGAGCTTTCTGCGACCCGTACCGCATTCCAAAAAAATCATTCTGTGATGGAGACTGTGTGAATAGCGTAATCCTCAAAAAGGAACCTCTGCCCGTCCTGGATACGCTCAGGCTGAGTTTTTCGTTAATGAAGCGTAAGAATGAATAGCGACGACTGTCGAGTTGCATCCCGGCTGGCAGATCGTTAATGCATGGAGGAAGAAGAGAAACACGAGTCTGCGAAAACGAACGGAATAATTGGGGTTGGGTCGAGCATTCCCATTCACGATGTTCCGTGAATGGAATCGATGTGGTAAGGTGAACGAAACCTTCTTCTTGTAGTGAACGGCGGCTGCGGCGGCGCGCTAACAACAACGGCGGCCGCGGCGGCGGCGGCGGCTGCTATATCCCTACGTGGGACATTGAACAGTCAGCGCCACTCGGTTGGGGCCGTACAGCGTTCGTTGCACCCGGACCATTTTCGCCAGTTCCTCGGTGGCTTTCGCTTCCCGCCGTGACTTTTTGGACCTATTCCGGGACGGGCTTAAGACAGCAGCTGCTCCGGCCGCGGCGGGAGGATGAGGTCATTCTCCTTAACAAGCAGGCCGGTTAAATGAAAAGGCTAATTTATCAATCCATTTTTCATCGCACACAAGCTTTCATTGATTGCTTCCCCACTTGAGGTTGGATCCGACAACGCGAGCGTAGTATGAGACGTTTTGTCGCTCCATTCGGCTCCGACGTACGAATCGATCGTTGCAATGCTCGCGGTCATCTGAAATTCTGAGCGCCTAGTTCCAGCTGGAGAGCGACCTAGACTGGCAATCATCTGGCGACGCAAGAGCCCTCGCATCGAACCAGGGTCGAGTTAGTGCAAAACGTTTTGTGGAGGGCGGGGAGCCGAGGATTCTCCCGTCCAAGACTGTGGCGATGCTGACTCGACTCAAACTTCTGTCCCGCATTTTTTCCTTCGCCGTTCTCTTCGGTCTAGAAGCCACACGGCAGACTGCCCCGTTTGCTACCGGTCCGATGTGGAATCATTACCGCTGAGCGCCCGTAGTGGCCACGTTATGGACGAAGGCCCCCTAGCCCATTCAGTGAGACATCGTTGCTATCCCTGTTCGACCATTCGTTCTCTTTTGCGGTTTGTAGAGTCACATTCGAACGAAGCGACTGGTGGCTCGCTTTCGGACGAGACACTTGCAGTGACCGATCGGCCGGTCCGCTCGCGTCCTCGCAAAGCATCTGAACTTGACCCCAGGACTGACCTCTGAAGGACATCGCGCCCGTCAGACTCCGAGTGAGCGATAGACCGACAAGTCTCCGATGATCATGTGACGCCCAACATACCACGGATACGGTGGGAGAGTTCCTGAAATCGTTCCGCTCTCGATTCGGAGCGGTGCCGCGGCGCCGTAGGGACAATGCACATCGGCAGAGAGTTCCGGCTTGGGAGAATCCGATCCAGGCGTGAACTGGAATTATTGGAAGCATAGTGAACAACGGCTCCGAAATGGATGAGCTCAGCCGACACGATCCTTCTCGGGTCGGGCTCCCTCGCCGGTACCCATGAAGGAACGGGAAAACGACATATTCCGATTGGTTTCTGCTTCATTCCCTTCCGTGAGGAAAATAAATCGTTTCGACTTGGGGATACCGAAGAAACGAGAAATACGGTGCGAGTTTCTCCTGTTCGATTGCTCGTCCCATGAAATCTCTGATTGATTGTATTCGACCCAGTCAGATATCATTGCGCTTCTCTTCCGCCATCTCAAAGGCCGGATCGAACGTTCAAAGGTCCCGTGTTCTGCCCGCAAAGAGCAGATTTTCTGAGGGAGGAGGAAATCCAAACAGTCTCGACAGTTCCGAGCAGTAACTCTGCTTGAGAAGGAAATGGTCGGTGCTGTTGGATTGTTTCTCTATTTAGGAACAAACTCGGCTCTCCGGTATCTTCGGTCCGAGCGAACGTCTCGGTAACTTTCGGTTCCGTGCTTCAACATGAGTGTGTCTGTGAGAAAAGAGGGACGTTAATTTGTGATCCTGTGGGGCCCCCCGGAGGAGGAAGCGGACGGAAAAAAATGCGCCCGAATTTATGAACCTTCAAAAGAAAGAGGTCAAACTAACAAGATCTCAGCGTTCCATCCACACGGCACCACTCCAAGAAAAGTCGCTGCGCGGTCAATCAAGGCTGATTCGGCGGCCGTTCGTTACAGCGTCGAATCGCTTTATTACTCTAGATGATGATGATCGCTCTCGCGATACTCGGCTCTTTAGTTCCAAGCCGTTTTTTCTAGATTTCTCGGGAACCTCGAGACGGCGGACACTCTTTCTGAGCAGTGCCGCTGAACTGTTTCGGGCTTGATTCCCTCAAAGTTCCTTAAAACTCCTCGGGAAAAGAATTCCCGCGCCGCGCCGATATCGGTTCCTCGCTCACGTCGATGACGCTCTGATATACGGCTGCCGGCAGGGTCCCTCGGATCGTGCGTGATTGACATTTGCATAATCGAAGTTTGTCAATGATATTAATATCGCTTGGGATTGCTGTGGTTGATGTTGTTGCTGTTACTATTAGTATTGTCTTTCTGGAAGGTTGTCCGCGAGCGTCCTTTCTGTTTTGACGGTGGTTCACGCAGCCGATGGTCGCCGCGCTGATTAGATTGCTCGCTCGTTTGTGAGTCCAGTTAATAAAAATGCTAATGTCTCCGCAAGCCCTTATCCATTCAAGTATGACGTCGCTTCCGTCGTTTAGGCCGTCGGCAGTGTCAATCTCTGGTCCGTCTTTGTTCCTTACTGACGATTCGTCCCGTGTCGATTTTCGAGCGACATCCCCGTCTTCCGGGTACTATCCGATGAGGAAGCGTTGGAGAACTTTCCCGGAGGAAATGTGAGCTCAGAGATCCGATGTGTTCGTTCAGTTCGCCCGACTGAGTGCCGATCACCACCGTCAGACTCTAGAAGTCCCAGAGGCGGACGTTGCGCGAGAGGCTCCTAACGGTTCGTGAGGTGGTCTTGTTCCCATCTTGGAGACCGGAGTCATCCAGACGTTCACTGAGAGAGCGAGTTTACGAGTCTGAGAGATGCGCGTCTGGAAGTTCGTTCATCCCAGCGACTAGTATCGGATAACGAGTAATCCAATCAGCCGGCTCAAAACAGGAATTCGTTCTCGTTCCCAGATCTCATCAGCCGGGGACAACGCTCCGTTCGATTCAGCTGGAGTTCATCTCGAAGATCCCAAATCGCAGAACACGTGAGTACCTAGGACAATTCTATGGAGAAAGCTCCCTTCAACTCGTTCCGAAAGTCGACTACCCAGAGAAAAAGCGCCAATAGGTCTTGCCAGTTGGGCAGTCTCTTCCAAATCTCTGTCGGACCGTCTCTGGTCTCTTCTCTCAGAGTCTCAGAGGGTATCGAGCTTCGTTAAATGTGACGGAGCAGGCATCTATCGTCAGTATAATCGTTTTATAGAATGCAAACGGTCGCGAACGTTACAGTCAAGATAAAGCAGAAGCTATAGCAGAGGGGAGCTGGTGTGAACTGGTGTAATTTATCTCCGTTTTTTACAACGATTTTCCCTCGCCTCGCGACACGACTTGGAGAATGAGCACATTCAGGCGATCGTCGACTGTATTCGAGCTCAGACTGCAAAAAACCGAAACGCTGGATCGGCGAAATTCTGTCACGAGGTTTTCCGCGCAAACGATCCAGTTCGAAATGCTGAACATGGCACGTCTCCTCTTCCAGAGTCGAGGAGAATCTCACAACACACAGTACTCCGATCAAAAAGTTCATCTACCAATGCCTTGAAGAAGCCTGCAGCTTCAAGTCCATTCACAGAGAGCGCTTCATCATTCACTTGAGATGTCTGCACCACATCGAGGTGGACGAACGAATGCTCGAGTTTCCGGACTGGACCAAGTTCCAGCAATGGAAAATGTCGCTTGAAGCTGAGACCCGTGCGGAATTCGTTAAGGTATCGAATCGTCTTCTTTCTTTTTCTCCTGTACCTAGCCGTCGAAGCAATAGATATGACGGCCTCTAGGCTGCGCCCAGTCCAGCAGACGACAGTATTCTCTGGGATTCTCCCGCTCGACTGTGTGATCTGATTTCAGTATTTTGTTCCCCAGCCCTATCCGTGTCACAGAGTGCAATATTATCAGAATCAGAATCTCGAATCGCAAGTTTTCCATTGCGCTTGGTTAGAGAGATCCAAACAGTTTGATTCGAGCAGGTAAGTCAACCATGGAGCGTCCAGTACTGACCAACGAGCTCATTTGAACAACACGAAGAAAAAACGAAAAACAATATTTTGAACAATCGGCGAACGTTGCAGGTGGAAACCTTGTATTGGCCATATGATCGCGCGGCGTAGCGTGCATACCGGAAAGGTCTCCGTGTATTGTATACTATCTCACTACGGCCATGCATCCAACCTCGATATTGACGTCGCGATACCACAGGTAAATATTGCACTTGAGGGTTATGGTCTGTTGCTCAGGACCCGGGAGTCGAGTTAGCCCAGTTAGCCCTCCCGACCGGGAATCTCAGACGCGTTCACTGGCGTCCCTTTTCTCGGCGCCTCGGCCGAAGGTCGCGAATCGTTCATTCTCCGTCTGAGTGAGGATCAGTCCATCTAGCGATACGACTCTTGCACGAACTTCGAGAGCGGCATCTGATATAAGCTCTCGTTCATTATTCAAGACAGCTTACCGTATTGCCGACGAAAGGAGGCCCAATACACTTGTCGAGCGTCTAGTTTTGAGACGGAGAATATTCGTGACGTCGATCTGGATTACGGTGGCAACAACAACGTTAGAGCGACCGCCGCCCGTCAACCCGACCTGTTTCACACATGTAATGCATCGTTTTCATAATTTTCCCGCAGGGCCGTCGAGCTTCAGTAGCGCCGAGAAACAAGAAGATGTCATCCGCAGAAGCGCCCTCTCTCGGTCAAAAATCAAATTCCGCTGTCAACTCGGATAACTTTGCCGGAGATGATCAATCGATGGTTGTGCAGGAACGGAACGCTTCGCCGAAATGTTCGGCCAGGAGCCATGTGACTTTGTTGGTCAATCGGGATACTTCAGCGACCGCATTCTCGTCAGTGAGAGATATGTCAGTCAGGTAAGCCAACCGGAGAGAATGGTGAGGGGAACGCATTTAACTCTCGAGGAGTCCCGACGGCCCATGGGTTCCGGTTCCCCTGTCGTAGTTTTGATAGAGAATTCACCTCGTACAGCTGAGAGGAATTTCTAACTCGCTCCTGATCTTTCAGTCTTCAGTTCTTGCACAGCAGCCCTGAAGATCAGAACGAAAGCTCGCGGATAATAAAGGTTGTTCGACCCGTAACGTTCGAGAACACATTCCCAACTCAACGGTGAGCCCTCGATCCTGGTCAGGATCTCTGAGGAGCGATGCTCAAGATATCGATCGTCGGAGGTCGTCTCCTGCTGAACAAAGGAGCTGACATGTGGTCGTTTTGCAGGGACTCCGATTTCGAGGTGGATAGCGATTTCTCTATCGAGAGCTCCGAAGACGAACGTGAGAGCCCACGCTTCAAGTCCGTGCTCCGGGTTGTGCGGAAAGATGGAAAAATCATTCACGAGAGGACCAAAGTACTGTTGGCTGATGTGAGTCTGCATGTCTGGAACCCCAGAGGAGCATACGCTGCCAAATCGGTCGAGAGAGGAGCGAAATGACACAGATAACATGGAACCATCTGAAAAATTCAACTTTCTCCCTTCTCCTAGAATGAACCAGCTCCTTTGCGACGCGCGAGATCGATCTCCCGATTCCAGTGTATCGATTGTGCCTCGCAAGGCTCAGGATTTACCACATCGAAGCGCTTGGCGTTCGTGCGTCACCTCATGGAGAAGCACACCGTGAAGCCAGAAGAAAATATTTACGTGTTCAACACATTCTCCAAATTCGTAGCTTTCAAAACTCGTATGGAAAGTAAACTGAAGGTGAGTTGGTCTGACGGGAACAATTCTCTGTCCGCTCCGCGTCCAGGGGCGACCTCATGGAATGATGAGAGTTTCGATTGTAACGTATTTCCGCTTCTGATCCCAGTGTGCATTTGTCCTCCGCCGGAAGTGTGGGAAGGAGTGGTTCTTCGAATGTTCCCGATCGGGTCGATACCGAATCGAGAAAGGTGCCGTAAAGGCCAAGACCCGCTGCACAGCAAGGATCATCGCGTCGACTAAACGAGACGGTTTATGGGAGGCTAAAGGTCAGTTCGATGCATCTCGCGGCGATCGCCAGTCGAGCTTCTTCCCGCGCCACATAGACTTGGTCGCTATCGTTTCCAGTGGCGGGTTGGTCCAATAACATGGCTATAGGGCGAGCACGAGCTGACATCTCTCCAATTCATTCCAGTCTGCGCTTCGCATTACGGACACGAAGACGAGATCGGCAGGATAAATGTTTCGAAACGTCATGCATCAAAAATCGCTCAGCTGGCCGCATCGAGATCCTCACGGGACATATTCCAAATCATGGTGGCTTCGGGCGCCAAGCAGCTGACTCGCGATGCGGTCAAATCCGTTGTGGGCTTCATGCGGGCTCACGAGGGCCGCTTCGACTACAAGGCCTGGCAACGTGAAGTTCTCGACAGCGCTGTCCAGTCCGGGAGTTCTCCGGCGAAGGACGACGACGGACTCCGCCGATCCGTTCAGAGTATCCTGCGCAGCGACGCGAAACTCCAACAGAGACTCATTGAGGGGCTCCCGGAGCTCCTCGTTCCGAACGCTATCCGTTCGGGATGTGATAACGTGGGCTTGGGAGCGGATTTCGTCGCCGTCGACCAACTGGGTGATTCCGTAGTCCCCAGTTTGGGGCATCTACCCCCAATGTTGAGACGACCCCTGAATCTCCTCGAAGGCGACGACAGCGATTGGGAGGGCAGCGATACCTCGGTCACAGGCAGCGAATGCGATGAGGATCTTTTCGATCCGCGTAAATCTCGTCAGGTCACTCATCATCAACCACCGCCGCCGCAGCAGCAGCATCATCTTCTTCACCGTAATAATCATAATCATCATCGGTATGTCGCTGTCAACGACAACGTTGCGGTTTTGTCGAGCGCAACTGTCAATCCCGAGGACGGTATTCAGAGCGTAAGCGCCCGGGATGTTTTGCGAGAAGCTCTGAGCACCCTGGCCGACGAGGAGGCCGAGGAGGGCAGGATCGAAGACGGGATCCAGGATCAAGATCTAGTCGATGAGAGACTGGCCACGGCAGAAGCCGCGGACGACGAACGAGTAGAACGGCCCTGCGAGGATCTGATAGGCGATAGGATGGGCAACGTTCTCATCGAAAACGAAGACGTAGCCACCAACCTACTCCGGAAAATCTTTCACGACGCTTCGTCGAGTCGAGCCCAGGACGGAGACCACAACCACAGTTCAACAACCTCGTCCTCGAGCGCTACGAACAACAACAACACCAGCAGTAGCAACAACAACAATAACAACAACGACGGCGAAGCCAGCAACGGGCGATCCGAGAGCGACACTCAGGACGGCGAGTCGGAAAAGTCCGAAAACGAGTCCTCGACTGCCCAGGGCCAGGACGAGGGCTCGGCTTCGTCCAAAGATAACATTCACGCGAACATCGGAATCGCGAACATCATCGAAGCTCGACTCAAGGACACTCTTCAATTGACCGACCAGGAGCAAAAGCTGAAGCGAAGCATCGAAGAAGCTATATTCACGAATCCTGTTCGGTACGAGATGTCTCGAGGTCCGAGTCGACTCTCGCAGCAGCGGAGAGTGTCCACGAGCGAGGACGATAGTTCAGAAGGCGAAAAGTCCGAGGGCGACAAATCACCGAAAGTGGCCACCAAGTTCCACAAGGCGCTAGCTTCGGTGCGGAACATCCAGAAGGAGAAAAACGAAACCCACAAACGGAAGAATCCCGAGCCCGACTCCCAAGTGCCTTCGAAGGTCAAGGTCCTCGTCATGGCGAAGCGGAACGAGGAGCCCTCCGAGGCCCAGAGAGCTCACGATTATCGAGATAAGCTAATGGGAACGCTCGCAGGGCCCTCGGTTGCGCGGCACGATCCCAAAGCTCCGTCTCCAAGCGGTAGCACGCCTCACGGCAAGAAGAAACTTGCAGTGCAGGCTACCGATCGAGGGAATAAGAAATAGCGGTTTTATCCGGTGTTATATTATGACGACAACGTATTGAGTTGACGTATATGTATGAGCTCTCGATTCGAGGGAACGAATTTGTTAACGATACTTTTTAGACGCGAATTAAGACTCCGAGATTCAAGACCAGACCGTCTTTACTTGAACGAAAACTTGACTGACAGAAGTGGAGAGAAATACACATACCTTGACTGCGAGTCACGCTGTGCCGGCTCGACTCATCAACTGCGCTGTGCGGCGACTCGCGAGAGATCCGGAGGGTATTCCGAGCTGGAACCCCCCCCCCTCGAAAACGTGGATTCAGTCTCTGTAATTTATCCATCGCTCTCGGATACTTAGTGATTCACCACCGGGTCCACGTGCTGCCCGTCGTCTCCCGCACCGCCCGACCGATCTGCTGCCCGCCTTTCTCCGCCGGTCGATAAGCCCAGAATCAAAGGACTGACTGAGCGGTGTAGGACAAATGAGGCAAGCGTCGATGTAGCCAGCGACCGACCAACGTAAACCACTGTTGTAAACTCGTAAATATTGCTGGAAGATTTTTGAAGTTGGTTTTCTTGATCTTCGTAACTATCTCCCTCACTCTATTCTTGGGCGTCATCCAGAATAATCAGATGATGCAGATGATTACCGACCGACGATTTTAAAACTTATACTATTGACGATGATATTAATTATAATATTGATGATGATGATGTCGATGATTATAATAAATATGATATGAATATATCGAGCGCAAACAAAAGCAGACCATGGAATACTACCCGAAGACTGCTATGATATTATCTACCAGCCACTGTTAGATTTTGAACAGATCCATGAAATTTCACATTTCGAATCCACGATTCCTGATGTGACCCATGTTGCTGTTCACCGCAATGACGATGATGCGGACCACGGCGCCGGCCGTGGAGGTTGAAAAGGAAAAATATTCCAAGTACCGAGGCAGAATAGATGATCACGGGGATGCCCGGGACGACTAGAGAAACTCGCGGCGAATACTTACCACGGATCTGAGATCGGAGATCAAGGAGAAATGTGCCCAGGAGGAAGATGACATGATTCACTATAGAGCCAGCAGAAGACGGCGCGGAGAGTCAGCTCGTTACGGACGGATGTTCGGCACGGCACACCATAACCGAATATCATCGAGCGGTCACGAAAATTGTCCACATCCTCCGTTCCAACAACGAGCATCGTAAGATACCAGAAATCTGTGGTGAGCTAAGGAAAGGCACACCGAAAGGGTGGAATTTCCGGGATAGCGCTGTCGGAGAGATACAGTGAACTTGCTGGAAACGGAATGGAATTTCAGCGAGAACGGAACGCAGACACGAAAGCCGAAGAGAGGATATTAGTATTAATTTATTAGTCAAATGAACACGCGGAAGATCCCGTAGCCTCTCTCCTCGACTGATGCGATATTCGAATTCAACGAAGATCGACCAAGGATCAAATAGAGCGAACGTGAGGGTAGCCGACACAGAAATCGGAATCGTCGGAAACTTCTTTTTCAGGCACCCCATGTAGTTCCCTCAATCAATGTATACAATGATTCACATATTCGATTGAGCCCATGGCTGCTGATTTTTGGAATTGGTCTCCAACAATCAATCGGCTGCGAATTGGAACCACAAAAGAAGTTGACAGGAAAAGTCAACGTTAGAAGAGACGAAATTTCGTTGTAAATAAATTCTCGTACCTGCACCGGAAATATATTTGCAGTTTTTCGATAAGCTCCAACGGTCCTGAGTGTTTCCCCGGGGATTTGCTTTGCACTCTCTATCAGTCCCGAACAACTCTGCTCCTCTGTCCCGTTCGGTCACGCCTGGGATCGCCATGCGTGCAATTTTTCGCTGTAAGGGATTTCCGAGCGTTTGAATTTCACCGAGCAGTCGGACATCAATCTTTTCCACGCCGGCGCTCGTCAGTCTCTTCGCTTCCGCCTTTCGCCACATGGGGTGGTTTCCATTAGACGGAGAGATAGGGATGTCAAAGTTCCGGTACATCTCATGAAACTCCGGCTCGCTGATAACCCGAGCCCCCGGCTCGCTGTGAGACAAACTCTATTGACGGGGAAGCTGTCGGATAAGAGTACCGAAGTGCGCCGAAGAGATGTGTAGGGTTCGCCTTTTGCTGAAATCTTCGCAAGAAGATCTTTCGTTCCGGAACATGATGCTAGGATCCGTAGCAATCTCCGACTTGAAAATGCTCATTCCTTCCCCGTGCGTATTGGAATGAGAGCTGAGAGCGTCTCTATGAGCGGAGAGGAGGTTGCTCGCTGCAATGTCCGCCTGCGCTGCCACCTATCGAAGGTCTGACCGGACGAGTCCTCTCATTATCAGGAGCAATTCCAAACTTCGAATCTGGAGGCTATTCAAGAGAAACGACGAACCGCCCGTATCAAAACCGAGACTCGTGTCATGTTTCGACCAGAGCGAACAGCCGCCTATTTTCATGGTGAATCTTGGAGTACCTGAACTCGAGGGGTCGCCTCACATCTCTTTCCGCTCTCCGTCAAGGAACTTAAGGCATCTGATCATCTCACGGCGACGTTTGACCGTAATCGAGAATCGCCAGAATTCCGTTTCAATCCGCCACCTCCAGACGTAGGATACTCCGACCTTCCCGGCACGGAAAAGTGGTTCCGATGATTCACATATCCTTTTCCACTTATCCATTCCAGCGTCTCTCCGAATCCGGGCCCAGGTCGAGCTATATCCTAGATGATCGTTCTCAAAATCGGAGATGATCCCTGTGAAATCATTTGAGCATGCTGAAAGCAAAGTAGCGCTGCCGGACGCATCCCCTGGAATCATATCTTCTACACCGGACGGGGAGACGCCGAGTTCGCTCAAGACTGATCATTTACGGAGCGGAACTCCGGCTTCCACATCGTCCTATGCCTTCACGAGAAGGACTATGAAAAACGCTCTTGCCGCTCTCGCTTTCAGTTCCTTTGCGGTCCTATTGGTTGTGGCAAGAGCGAGGTACGCTAGAGCAACTAAGCCGACGATACCAGATATTATAGACTTCGGCGGCCCGACGAGCTTCTCAGTTGAAGGTACGCGAAAAAACTTACTGGAATTGGAACCTAGAAATCATTGCATCTAGGCTGTCGCACCGCAGCCCAGCGATATTGGGTCTGGTCGGCTGGTCTCCCACCCCTGCGGAAACGATGAGGATTCCCCCCAGAACCTCACCTCCACCAGCAGCCCACCGAATTTACCGCACGAATCGGATCGTCCGACGTGGGATACCGTGCCGTATCTTTACGTAGGCTGAGGCAGCGGGAAAATCTTCGGAGATTTGCCTCCCTGCACTCTACCCTGCTCTCCGAGCGTGGGCAGGCCGAATCTCGGAATGAGCCATGCGGCGGAATTTCCAGAAGAGCCTCACGACTGGGAAATCCGAAATCTGAGGCGGGAGCACCGCAGCGAGCCTCCTTCGCAACAGGCTCTATCGCGAGCCTCCTGTGAAGTACCCCGGCCTTACGTGAAAGACGAAGCGCGGAGCCGGATCGATGCTATGCTCCGAGGGGCGAACTCATTCAGCTTCAAGAAATTCCTTGGCCGAAACCTGACTCATCATTAGGAATTCGGATCCCGGTCCTGATCCCCGAATGGCATGATTCTCCTTTCCGAGCATGTCCACTCGATTACACGAGGCCGGCAAGCATCGATAAATCCTCCCTGCGAGAGCTGAAAACATTCGTACAGGTTTCGAGTTACAGGGAATTCAGGAACGCTTGGATTCGTCTCTCGAAGCCTATAGTATGCACATAAGGAATCTCTCCCAAGGATTCCACTATCCGTCGATAGAAACAGACGAGCGGGGTTATGATATGTTTGGTTTCGCTCGCTTCCACCTGATAGGGACGGATAATATCAGGAGACACGGAAGCCTCTCCGTCCACCCGGAAGGTTCGTATGAACCAAAGAGCCCTTTTCGTATGAATGGCATTGGCCAGGGAGCTGAAATAAGTTCGGATTCGGATTTCCAGCCGCTATTCCTTTCGTCCAGGGGAGCTTGCAAATGTCAGGTGCGATCTACCGTGGTACCGCTAAATGGAGTTGGGCTTTCGCCGCTGAGGATTTCACTTGCAGATCGGGGGCATACAACTTCGACTTCTCGATGTCTTTGCCTTCACCGCGAGATGAGTCGATGTTTCTGCTCCAGATGAAGGCGAGTTTCTTCGAGCATAGCGCGGACATTACACATCGCGGACCCACGCCCTGGAGAAGGAGGCAGGGTGCAAAGCGATGATCGAAACCTAAAATCGTGATGCTCCGTTTCAGTTCCCACCGCCGCTCAACTTGACGTGTAATAAGTTCTACAGATATCCCAAATACACTCGTGCTAGAGCGAAGAATTACATTGCTAGGAGCTTCCGAGAGCTTGTTCAAGAATTCGCTACGAAATCATTCAAACCCGGCTGGCAACGTTTCCTCAATCAGCCCATGCAATGAGGGTAGACAACTCCATCGCTGTGGAACTCTGTAAAGGAAGAAAACTATAAACCCTCCAGACTCTTCTGAAAACTTCCGAAAATGCGTCGTGAGATACGGAGCTCTGATTCCACAGGCGCCTCCATCCCGCCGATGCATCATGAGATCATGACATGGACCGATCTGTATCTCTTCGGGTTCTTCTCTCCGCGATCGGGGGACTGGTTTCGGGAATGAGAGAGGAGTCGGCGCGAGGCATGACTCGAGAATCGGGCACATGTCGGCGAATTCCAGATTCGAGTTGCCCCTCTAAACTTCGTGCCTGAGTCGGTCGTCAAGTGGCAACCTAAAGGGGTAGATTCGCACTTGTTCCGGAACGGCGACCATGGATCGTCGATCTCCAAACTGGAACCCTCCACGACAGCTTGAGATCGGCACATCGGAACCCCTGGACTCGGAATCATTCGAGTTCCGCCGGCGAGATCAGTCACCTCTGAGATTGGAGGGGCTTGCGCAGATTGCGAGGGTGGGAGCTAACGCCAGTTCTCGGTCCGGTCGCTCACCGTGCGAACCTCAGGGATGGCCTCCGGAAAGCGATGGAATGCCGATACCGTAGTTGGAGCTGCGCGTTTCCAGGGAGAATACTCGGTTCACGAGTTTCGTCCCATCTGAGCAGATGAGCCTCGTTGTAGGAACGGCGCACCAGTCAATCATACGGACCGCGCAGAATCCTGCTTGTATCAGAAGAAGAACCATCCTCTCCATCTCGGCAGGAAGTCCGAGCGGATACGCGACAGGAGGCATCCTCGAAGAGAAGAGGATATCTCATTCTTCAGAAAATAAGTAGAGATTCGCCGACGACCCGTCATGGAATCATGCTCCACGGGACGGAAACGTATCCTTCGACTAGGAGATGCTTGCGCTCAGTCTTTGGGAGAGCTTACGGTTTGAGTAGAAATTTGCCGCCTCGTTGACTCGTTGAAGTTGAGCAACGAAGCTCCATCCCATCTCGTTCCTCCGATTCAAAGCCATCTCCTTGATTCTTGACGAACAAAGTGGCCAGGAATGGTGATCGATGGCCCAATGGAGCCTTATTCGGAAGGTATCAGAGATTCATCCCAGTCCGAACCTCGGGACAATTCTGAAATGGATCCGAGAGACTCCGACATCGAGGAAAAGCACGAGCTAAGGGGTGGGTCCCGTTGGCCGTCGAACCCTGATCCAAGATAGCCATTCTGGAGGGAGAGCCGCACGTATTGGGAAGAATGTGGCGATATCTCCAATCATATGATATGAGCTCTGCGAGAGCTCATCCGGTGGCTTGACGAGGATTTAGTGATATCTCGAGAAGCTCTGTTTGAAGTTCTGATCTAAGCAACTCTCAGACTCGGGCGGACTTAATTCCACTCTTCCCTCAGAAAACATCGCAGCTCCATTCAGCTGGAATATTGGAGAGGAGGAGTTACGGAGCAATTTGACTTCCGCTTCTGGTATGACGACATCGGGGTTACTGTCGATGTCGAGAGCTGGCGATCTTGAGGATCTGAGGGACGACATGCATACTTACCGCAAAGAGCGACACCGCGTCACGAGAACACCCACGGCAAGTCGGCGCTTTTCGCGTGGATTCCCCCTCTACAGTGAGAGAACAGCGTTATGGATCTGTTTCACAATGGTGACCCTCTTGTCAGTTTTCCTGCTTTTCGACTGGATGAAGGGGAGGAGGGAAAGAGCCGAAAACCGTGAAGAACAAATCATGCCTAGAACCAAGAGAAGGAACAGCACCCCGAGAAATATGGAAGACTACTTCGAGGTGAGATCGAGCTCGACTCCCCAAGGTTCCGCTCATACTATTCTAGGATGAGATGAGTTCGATGCCTGATCCCTGTCCGTCAAGACGCATCGATGTGTAGTCCCAGGGAATTGGACATCATCGTGATTGTTACGTGGGAAATCGCTCGCAACGCGTACCGGAAGCGGGCACAGAATACGTCAGCCGGGGTCCTCGGGGGCTCTGAGAATGAGCTGTTCCCAGGCACACTCGACTTCATCCCACACCGAACAGCTTGAGGGGACAGATCCATATCTGTCGTTCTCACACATGGAGCTCATAGTGATCATTCCGCAATTCCAACCAGATCCCTCTATAGATTCTATTTTCCCATTTACGAAAATTTGAGACAGCAGCAAAGCTTTCATTCCTATGAATATGGAGCTACATCCTTTTCTACCGTGAACTCTTGGGTGGTTTTTGAACTCAAAAATCATTTGGAGATGGAACGTTCCCAAGAAAAAAACAATCAGGTTGACTCTTCGCGTAATCATCGACGCAATGCTAGGTCTTCGTTTCTGATTTGCAGAGAATGCGTTCGCTCATCAGGGAATACACCGAATGCATGTTGGAGAAAGTGCCCTTACGAGGCCTAGACTTCCGGATTACGCAGGACAATCCCAGGCATCCATCATTCGTAAGCTTTGACTTCAGGAAAATCAACCTGAGCCGCATGGTCAAATATTCTTTGGAGGACGTTACCTTCTTCGAAGGCGAGTCTACAGTGCTTGACTAATCTGCCAGTACTGGAGTGCCAGTGATGACAGTCGGGCTGGTCGAAGACACAAGGGTTCCATTTCCCAGGTCCGCCCGAGCATGCTCTATGCGAATTGACCATGAGCGAATTCCGGTACGCGGGAATATCTAGTTCCAGAGAAGGGCATTATTACTGGATTTTTCGATGCGAAATCCCGTCTTGCACCTTCGAGTTCAAAGTGAAATTACCCGTGCCACCGTCAACTCAGCTAATGGTATATGATATCAGCGTGAGTCTCCCATTTAATTTTTCTGTGAATTATACACTGGTGGCATCACCCATTGAATACCGAGAGGAAAGGCGTGAGCGTATAAGAAAGCGGCTCTCGATGAGCCTACCCAGTCCGCGTTCGACTTCCCCTTCCAGGTCCCAGTACTGGACGAAACAGCTATAGATTGTCCGGATGGAAATTTTCTTAAAGTTGGAGCGATGAAGGTCCTGCCGTTACTCCTGCGACAGCATTTGACGGAATTCATAGAAGGGGCTCTCATGCCGCTCTGGAGAGAATGCGGCTATTCGAGGAAATCCTGATAAGGGGGAAAATATTGATGATTGGTCTCCGAATCTCTCTTCGGCTTCTGATGATACTCACAGATGTTGTCACTAGCCGCTATGAGAACTTGAACCTTGTGATGACAAATACTGGCTCTCATCATGCGTTCGCGGCATCCCGACGCGGAAAGTCTTGGAACAGGCTCGACGCATCCCCACGGCGCGGCAGCGGATTCCTCGCCGCGTGGGAGCCGTCGAGCGATTTGTTCAATATTGCTCAAAACTTCTAATTCAAATCGATTGCATCCCTGGCATGGGGCACATATCTCAAAGGCTCACATTCTGGAACGCGATTCTCGCGGAGCGGGCCGACGCCTCGGAGCCGGAGCTCCTGCTCCACGTATGTACTCGGGCTACAAGAGTCTCTCCCAAGGATTCCACGTCAGAGAAATTATGCACCTTTTTCCTGTCCCAAACAAGAGTGCTTTCGACGAATGGAGCCTCAGTCGGGAGTCGGAGTGCAAGTTGTCGAGAAGATGATAACTCGAGTCGACGAATAGCCTAGAACCATGTGTCTCCGTGAAGAGTCATGCCACGGAATCTCATCTCGAGATCTCCGAGCTGATCCAGGGAAATCCAGCTGAATCCATTCGAAATATTTCCCTTGTGTGAGGTTATTGCCTTCCAGGCCTCCGGAGCCAGTCTTTTGCTCAACTCGGAAGTGTTCCGGAGAGCGGAAACTCAGAACATGAGAAATCGCCCCATCCGGCTCGTTCTGTAAGCAAAGATCATCGCCGTCATTTAGTCCCTCCTCCGAGACTATAACCACCGAAACACCGATCAGATGTGTTGTAAACGTCACATGGAGAATCGAATGCCGACTTGTCTGGCCTAGGCGAGAACCTCGTCCCGAGCCTCGATGCTCCGGAAAAGAGAGGCTCCGCCAGAAACGAGTTACGGGAGTGAGTTGACTCTCCTTCAAGGGTTTACCTCGGTGTGAACTTTTTCTCAGAAACTCGGCAGATCCGTAAGGCTTGAACATTCTTCAACTCATTTCCTCTTTGTCGCTTCATTTCCCGAATAATCGTCTATGGCTCACAATTCCCCTTCCCCCAGCTGTTCCTCCTTCACTTTTTCGGAGCGCCGAGTCGTGACTCTAATTTCCGCATTCGGTTCTTCAGACGTTGCAACACTCGAAGATGGCATCGCTCGAGAGCTCTCACTTGGAGCTTCTCTCAGTCTTGAACAAAGCCGACTTGGCAGAGAAATGGAGCTCCGACTGTGATGAGTACATGAACGAGCTCAGCGGTATGGGTCTACAGCAGTGAGTATCCCGAAGAGCGGAACGGACCGACCTCTCCAAGAAATTCCTACAAGAGAAAAAGAAGGCGGGAAACTGCTTGACTTCCGTTCCGTCATTCTTACAGACTGCTTCAAGAACCTCAACGTTTGCGCGAGGAGCACACCGCACTCGTCGACGCGACCCAGGAGCTGGCCTTCAACAATTACAAAACCTTCGTTCAAACCGCTACGTGCAGCAGAGACATTTACGCAAAGTTCCAGTCGGTTGCCCAGCGGCTGGATTCCCTCAAACGAAAATTGCCGGAATGCTCGACCTCGTGCGATGAGTTTTCCTCGAAATGCGCTCAAATCACCAATCATTGGAAACTCACCTCACAGACGTTGACAAAGCACAAGAAACTCGTCGAAATTCTCGAAATCCCTCAGCTCATGGAGAGCTGCGTGAAGAACGGCAACTACGACGAGGCTCTCGAGTTAGCGTCTTACGTGAAGCGTCTCGAGCGACGTCACTCTCCGATCCCGTTGGTCGCGGGCATTGGTCACGACGTGCGCCATTACCAACAGTACATGCAAAGCCAGCTCCTGAGTCAATTACGTGGCAATATCCAGCTGCCCGCGTGTTTGAAGGTGATCGGTTACCTTCGTCGCATGGAGCTCTACACTCAACAGGAACTGAAAGTGAAGTTCCTCGAAACCAGGGGTGCGTGGTTCGACTCGCTCTTGGCGGGTGCTGAAGGCCAAGACGCGCACACGAAGCTCAGCCGCGTGATGGAGCTCTGTCGAGTGCACTTGTTCGACATCATCACTCAGTACAAAGCGATCTTCCCTCCTGACGAGAACGCGCAGGACGTTTGCATTTTCCAGGGCTGGATTGTCGGGAAAATCGAATATTTCCTCTCGAACCTCAGGATGTGTCTGACGGAAGACGAGGAATGCCGTCTCGATGTTCTGATGTCTCAGTGCATGTACTTCGGACTCTCGTTCAGTCGGGTGGGCGTCGATTTCCGGCCCTTGTTGGTCCCTATTTTCGAGGGAGCTCTGGTGCAGCGATGCGAAAACCATTTCTCGAAAGGCTACCCGCAGTGTCTCCAGCTGCTGCAGACATTCGATTTGTCGACCATGCGCCAATCTAGTCTTCCGTCCGCCGAGACGGAACCCCCGAACAGCGCACCCCAGAGCCTCCTCGAGGCGTATCCTCTCGCCGTGTATTGTAATTCTGTGTTGAATGTTTTTGGCGAACTCCGGGTGTGCTGTCTCGTACCGACAATGTGTCGCATCGCGAGCACGATCAATCAGCAATTAAAGACGATAGCCCAATCGATTAGAGCCCTGCATACAGAATCTCTCTCTGAAACAGATAGAAGATCTTTCCTGCGACTGACGGAGATCTTCGCAACGGACCTAGTGAACTTCATAGCGAGAACACTGGACACGATGATTCCATTGGCGGCGGTCGCCAAAATAGTCGGCTGTTCTCTACCACAGGTGGAACGCCTGACATCGATTCGTATCAATGTTGCGGAGGTGACGAAGAGCTTGGCGGAATTCGTTTTCGCACACGAGGAAGTCCTCGAACAGTCAATGACGAGAGCGGACGTCGAATTCGCAACGGCAGGCGAAGGTGAGGGCGACACCTCTCCGATCGCGATCGGATCGACCGGGGAAAGCGAAGCAGATCAAAACCAAACCATCCTAGGTATCGAGTAGGGCCGAATAAAGAATGATATTTTCGACCACACGACTTCTAATCGGTAGTCTGACGTAGGTACTCGAGACTCCCAGGGTAGATCCGATCACCGACTCTGCCCTCGGGGAGTCGAAATTTTCCGAGGTTCGCTACGAATGCCTCCCTCTGCTCGCCTACCTGGGTGGATGTCTGACGTTTCACTAATCGAAGGGACAGTTTTCAATCCACCAAACGGTTCATTCTGGACTCAAGCCGCGAAGAGAATGCGAATGAGCTACTGAGAACAAAGCTCGATCAGACTTGCCGAGAATCGAGCCAAAATCAGAGTTAGGGTCAAGGGAGGAGCTCTTGACCAGGACAGGCCCGAGAGTAACTCCTGCAAACTTACCGAGGAATTATTCCGCAAGCGCGGATGAGCGCTAGGCGCCGCAGACCATCCAGACGACTCGCGACATATCTGACTTCGAGATAAATGCTTCGAAGACTTTAACGCGGATCAAAGGCAAACGCTCGATCTCTGAAAACTCATTGCAGGCTCTACAGGCATGATTCTACGGAGGAAGAGCCCAGAATCGATGAGCCTATCTACGAAGCTCGGATGAGCCGTGAGCATTCCGCCTGCTCATAAAGAACCGCTGTTGCCCGGCATAAGCAATCAAGACTTTCTCATGATCACAGTACTTCGTGCGCAGATTATGTATCGGTGAAGGTCAATGATCAAAATCCATCATCATTCGTTTTCTCACTCGGTGGAAACCCTCGCAAACCCAGACCCTCCCGGCACACCGGAGCTCGATGGTTCCCCAGAGCGAGATTGTGAAGATAATACATGTCTGAATCAAAGAGACGTCGAGCCATTCCGGGCTCGACGGACTAAGCAGAGGATTATAACGATTCGGACGCTTCAAAACCCCAATCAAGACTTGAGATGTCTTGGGTAAGGCATTCAATGAACACGACGCCAGTGACCACAGGCATTCCCTGGAGCCGATGCAACTCGACGCTCGGAGTAGAGACGCGCGCGGATTCGACCGGAAACGACTCGATCTCACATTGTGGGAAAATTGTTTTCAGGTTTTCGAGTTTCTTTGATCGGGTCGCCCAAGGGTTAAAAGTGATTGGATCGATTCCAGAATGATGAATAAGCTGAAGTCTACAGCCTATCTTTAAGTTGCGTCCGGAGTATGCTTGCCTGAACAGAAGAGCACCGAGGGGAGGAAGGATCTGAGGGAAGTATCGCGCGAACCCACGAATTTCAAATCCGAAATCTTGTGAGATTGGAGAACATTGCCATCTTGGGGCCAGCCGGCCTATCACTCCCGAGCAGTGAAGCTCCTATCCGCGTCACGAACCCCCTAACACTGCTGGCCCATGAAAACGTATGTAGGTCAGGAATAATTCGAGCGGCGCCCCCGCCCGAAAGCGGAGGTTGGGGAACCACCAGGTTTTTAGTGGGTTTGCAACTCCCACAGTACCGTTAGGCGCCGTGCACGGTCTGCAACACGCATTTTTATTCCTGGCCTCGCAAAAAAAAAAGCCTCTTCCAGCGTGAAACCGTCAGTCTCCTCGAACTGCACGTCAATCGATGACAAGAGCGCGGGTCACGCCATCCCACGCTCATACATAGCAACTCGAACAGAACAAACGTACAGTATCGTGTATGACTGTCTCGTATTCCGATCGGGGGAAGCGGGTCCATTGAAAACGTATAAGCCTGGGAAGAACGTGAGGGCGATTATTTTCACATCACGATGCTCGAGAGACCAGAGCTAGATCAGTAACTCAATAACGCTTGACGCTTGACATCGATGCGTAGGGGATCCGTCGATTCGCGGAGTTCCGATTCCTCCCAAAGATGAATACCGTGATTTATCTGGGAGTCGAAACTTTTCGTGCAGACTCTTGGTCCATTCGTATCTTGTTGTCATTCATATCGGAAATGTTCCCGACCGTAAAGCATTACCTAACGTAGAGTAATCCTATTGTGACCAATATGGTGATGCGCAATCATGCTTCTATTTCGACCTCAACGGAGGTCCGATGAGCATCGCTCGGCACGGTTCTCAGTAAGAAAACTCAGAGTTCCATGTTGCTTGAGATGCCGCTCATTCTGTACGGCTCCGTGATGGTACGGACCAGAAGCCGTTCTTCTGCTCGAGGGAGGCAGAGAATCCGGCCGTCCCGTTCAGAAGCTGCTGGAGAGGGTCCAATATCTGAACTCTCCGTTCCGAAGCCCCTCATCCGAGGTGAGCCAGTCGGAGGGTGAATGACTGGGAGAATGAGGTGTGAGAAAAAACGCAGGGTCTACGCGCATGGTTCGTGCCCGCGCATCGTACTCAGAAGCGGAACACGTCGGAAAATAATATCGAGGAGAAACCATCCTCACTTTCTTGATCGAACGAGACAATTAAACGAGCCCGGGACCGGCTATGAATGGGACCTGCGGACTCCCTGTAAGTCCTGCGTTTCTCTGGCACGCCTCCGCTTGTTCCGTGAAAGCGGCCGAGCTGGTCAAAGCCCTGTCCTAGCGAAGGTCGCGAAAGTGACCGCCAACGAGAGCAGGATGCGCGAACAGCGCGGCCAATGCACGGTCTGCACCCCCGAGATCGAGTTTGTCGGATGTCGACTGGAGATGGGGTCGTTCGTGAAAATCCCTCGCCACACACTCGCTCACGGTCCTTTCCACCCAAGCTACGAGGACACCTAACGGGCGCTCGAGATTCAAGAGTTTGTAACAAGCGCATGTTTCGCTGGGAGCGTTGTCTCGCCGCGTCACGAGTTCCTTCATCTGCTTTTCATGCGGAATCGTGTTCGATCCGGTGAAAATCCGCGATTCCGAAGTCAGAGTTCAATGACGAGGATTATGGGAGGCGAAACAGAGAAGGCAGCAGGCGAACTCGCGGAGCGTGATCCGAGCTATTCGCCCGTGTGTGTCAATTGAGAAAGAGAGGATCCAAGTGCCAAACAGTCCCCAGGTGAGAGGAGGAGAGCGGGAATCTTATATTCCGGTCGAGTTGAGTCTCAATCTCGGCTAGAACACATGTGACATTTACGCGTCGACTGGCGAGGAGACACCGTGCGACAGTCTCGAAAGAGAGAGCGAATCTTTGAGAAGGAGATCGCGCGCGGTGTACGACCGACTGCCTGACTATGACTCACGCGAAGACTCGCCAAAATCACTCTCCAGCCTTAGTGAAGACTTCGCGCACTGCCTGTCGCGCGAAGCCGAAGACAACCCTAGCCGATCCCCGGGTCTTCAGCCGAACTTCGCTGACGTTCGATCACGCTCGCGGTCGGGAAGATTCCGGAGCTTCTCCTCGATCGTAGATCGACTGGAAACGGAAGCTCAATTTCGCCTCGGCAAGCAGATTCGATGATATCGATCATTCTGACGTCTCGAACGCGCGAATCGCTTATTCTTTCCTTGGACGTAAAGAAGAGTTCTCGAGAGCTGTCCTCTAGCTAGCGCCTTATCGATCCAAAACAACACCGATTGCTGTAGCTACTGCTGCCGCCGCATTTGTAGCCGGGCCCCGGCCGCCGAACAGCTGGCGGAGGCATCGAGCTTCATCGCTGGTGCGGCGCGGATGTACGACGAGGCACGCGCCGAGCTGATGGTACTCTTTTTGAGGGGGAGCCGCAATTATCTGTTCGTTGTGAACGGCTTGCCGGGCTGTCCCCTTGCGTTCTGCAGCAGCAGCAGCAGAAGCTCAACGGAGAGCTCGACTTCTCTTCGAATAACTCGGACTATTTGACAACCCACGTCGGCGGGACTGTAACGCACGTCGTCGCGCAACGACGAGCAAATGTCCGCTCAGTCCGTCATGCACGAAGACAAATTATTTTTTGGAATTACGAGCAGCGCTCTCCGAAGGTCACGGATGAGCCGCTGGGACCAAACGCGCGAAGACCAGCGCTTGTTCGTCTCCCGGGTTGTCTCTCAGCCGCGAGAAGCGCCTCGTGACGACACGAGGCCGCGAGATCTCTACGCGAGAGACGAGTCGCTCATCCGATGTGCAGCCAGAGCTTTCCGCGCAATCACCACGATCCGTAGAGGCGCGTAGCGCTCATCAGACTTTTCATCGGGCGTGTCCCGTAACGCTAAGCGCCGTCGTTTTCGTTTATCATTTTCCATCGATATCCGAGAGCCCCTGTTCCTGAGTCATACAGAAATGCTCGACGACGATCGGATTACCGTCGCTTTCGGCGTCAGCTTCTGGATCGTCAGCGAGATTAGGAGACCTTCCCTTACATCTGGCGCTCTCCGTTTCCATCCCCTGATGTCATTCTCCGGTGGGAGCGACATCTCGCGGCCCTGAAATCTGCCTACGCAAAAAAAACTGGACCCTTAAGGATGATTGAGCTCGAGCGGACAATCAGCGAAAGCAAGAGAGCTCGAACCACGGCCCGGAGGAGAACAGACTCCCCTTCTGCCGTGCTCTGCTTTCCAGCTGTGATCTTGTTCACTACTCGCCATCGAGCGAGCTCGAGCCGCTTACGGCGCACAGAAATCGCCGAGAAATATGCTCGACCGTGAGCTCCTCGGGGAAGCCGTTGAAAAGCACTCATGATTGTGCCACATACGTGCCATTCTTCCTCGAACTCCACCCCGATAATCTCTGAATCTGTGCACCGCCCTTATACAGATGGTGATGATGATGATAGTTCTCTATTGAGCTCCCTCAAGACAGATAGTCAATTGACGGCGAGCGGGGCTCTTGCTCCTTGCGAGCAGAGTGTCCTTCCTCAGCCAGCCGTGGTCACAAACAACGGCGGGTGTGGTTATCGCTGTCCAATTATTATTCGGCCACTGTCAGAGATCCTTCTCCGATGGGTACGGTGATTTCCATTGAATCAAGTGAAAGATACTGACTTCCATGGAGGTGTGACGGAGGTCGAATTCGATGTGTCTACGCTGAATCGATAAGATTATTTTCTCGAACTTAACCAACTCCTCATTCTACTGAATGACAGCGAGAGATATTCCTCTTACACATGCCCCCGAACGTCACCTAAGGCACCCGCCAGTCGGTCACTCGGCCTATGCGAGTGAAGAATGGGCACTTGTTCGCTGGCAATATCGGCGTTCCTATCAGTCTGCTACGGACATTCTCCAATAAGATTCCCTGAAGGTATTTCGGAGCTCCTAGAGCCGCGCCTGGCGAATATCCATGCTCGGCGTATCTCGTCGACTATCTGAATCTTGAACTAAGATCAAGGGCTGGCAGCAGATTTCACTGAGTGAAGTATTCTTTGCGACGCCTAAAACACCCTGATGCTCGGGATCAACCGGGACGAGCTCAATCCAGCTCTATCGAGGTTTCCGTGAAGTTCCGAAGGTAGGGGATCGTTCCCTCAATCGGACATGATGCAAGAGAGGAGACATCCGCTTCGAGAGAGCCATCTACCGTTAGCGAGATCTAAAGTCGAAAGAGAGATGAAAGTAACGTCGAAGGAAGACGAGGGAGGATGCTCCAACGCCTAAAAGAAGAGACTTGTCCACTGATATCACAAGGGAATCTCGTGTGGTTCTTTCTCAGCTATCGAAGTGTGTCACTTCTGAGACCGATAGACCACGCGATATTTTTCAGTGTGAGTGTTATTGATTCGCCGCCAGGTCGCTCAACATAGGATCAGGTTAGGAACTAATTACTACGTGCTGGACCCGAACACCTCGATACAAAGTCTCCCGTCTGAAGAACAATAAGATGAGCATATCCTTGATTGTCGACCCGGATATCGACCTTTCGCAAGTATCTCGACTCCGATGGATCCATGCTGGTCGGCGCATCTACTCTTTCTTATCCTGTTCGGGTTCGTGTCGAGAGTCGCTCTCATGGTCTCGATGACGCGGTGATCACAAGATGCCCATCGTCCAATGACACACCTGAAATTTTTACGACTGAAAAGGTGCGGTCCTGGCCTCCCGCGAGCTCGGCGGTTGGAGCTCCGAGAACGCAGCGGCATCGATACTTTGCTCGACGTCGGAAACTTAGGAATGGCCTACACTGTCGAGAAGGCTCAGCGCTGTCGGTACGGCTCCGCTGATTCCCTCCTCGAATTCGGACTTTCTGAATTCTTGATCCTCTCTCTTTCAGGACTGAGCCATGACGTCACCGGTTGAAACTACGTCTCCCGATACAGAGGATGTCGAGCCGCAAGACGCAAGATTACTCAGCGAGGAGCAAGTTACGCCTGTTATGGAAAAAATGCAGATCGAGGAACTCGTCGAGGAAATTCGTCCGTCGTCGGCGCCGAGAGTGATAGAAGTCGACAGTTTGGTGTCCTGGCTCGTGGCCGTTTCTTGTTCATGGATTATGTTCTGGTCGTTATTAGTCAACCGTACCAGTGGGTAAGCGAATAGGGAGCTCGATTCAGTTCTCGTGGAGGGGAGTTTCCGGCATGAAATGATTCGACTATCGGACTCGTTGAATTTCTCCACAGCTTGCTCTACCTATCGCTCAAAAACGAGTTCAATATGACCCGGGAAGAGGCAGCAGCTCCAATGTCGATGGCCGGCGCTATTTCAAATATTTTCGGTAAGTCTTTGCCTTGTCTTCGCCTCCCGGCATCATTGTGTCGTCGACGGATCCCCTGAACGGGAGCACCATGAAATACATTCGCGATCGGTCGTACAGCAGCTGTCGCACATCACGCGACGGCGACACCTCACCATTTTGTTCGGTTGCATGGTCGCGTGTTTGAGGTCAATAGAGTTGAGACTCGAGTCGAGTATCATCTGCTTCTGCTTCGAATTAGCATCGTACATAAATCTATTGATTCCGGGATTAGTCTCCGTGGACGTGGATGCCACTGGAGAATTGAGCCTCTTTTTCGGCCAAGACGCATTGTCCTGAGATTCTCCAGGATCACGGACATTTGACCGGGCTCAAGTCTCCGTGCTCAGAGTCATGGGACTCGAGAAGACTATTTGTGTAGGATCTTTTTTCCCTGGAGCTCCTGCGATCCTGATCGATTCAACTGAGCTCCTCTCGGGGCTACAAAAGCCGGCGCGATGTCTTTGTCGCCTCCCAATTTACGGTTTACGGGACAGTGCTTCCTTTTGGGGAAAATTGCGGCTAACTGTGCAACCTTCTCGAATTGCAGCGATGGTCAGCGGCCTCCTCCTCAAGAAGCTTCCATTGCCCGTGGTCAGTTCATTCGGTATAGTCCTGACCAGTATTGGTGTGCTCCTGGCAGGCGCAATCTACACGCCAATTGTTATCACATACAGCTTGGGGATTTTGACAGGTAAGCTGATCGAAATGGGTCCTTCAGCCGCGTGTGAATCAAGCTGTACGCAATTCCCACGCGCATGAGTACCTACATAGGTAGTCGTCAGGGTTCGCGATTTTCGGTGGCGGGGTTCCGAAGAAGCGACCCGCTTACCCGTCGTTGGACAGGACACGCGAAAAGTCGCAGAACCCAGAACGGGAATCTCTTCTCGGGCAGAATCTGCAGTCTCTCATCTTGGCTGTAGGGAATATGAAATCAAGCAGCAGCATGGTCTTCCGACTTGAATTCGATTTTCTCCTTTCAGCGATCGGTCAGTCGATGATTTTCCCTACTAACATGGTGGCTGTAAACACGTACTTCAAGAAAAACCGCAGCACAGCCTCCGGTATAAGTTACATGGGTGGAACTCTCGTCTCGTTCTTCATGCCTTTCGCCTACGAGGCCATGGAACAAAGGTTTGTTGTCGTTCCACGATCACAGCTCCTCGCTGATCACTCTCGATGCTCAGTCCAACATTACTCGAGCCTCGAGTCGAGAAATTAAATTCGAGACCCTTCCAGCGTCGGATTCCGGTGGACGTTGCTGATCACTGGTGCTCTTATATTGAACGGTGTTTTTGGAGCCTGCGTTCTGCGGTATCCAGCCCAAAATACGGAGAAGGAGCCGAAGGATAATAATAATGTCTGTGATGAAGGTAAGTTTCCCCCGAACGGAATGGATGGAAAATGCGCCCTTGACAATGTTTGAGCTGAGTCGAGGCAGGGACCCTTGAATTACAGAGAACAAAACTGTCGCCAAATCGGATGCAGCTCCCATGCCACTCTCAGCACAACTTGCATTCATCAAGCGACCGATATTTCTCCTGATTGTTGTAAGAGACCCATGATCGATATGACCGAACGGAATCCCGATCTCGACTCATCCGTCTATCGTCAGAAGCGACGCCTGTGGAGATTCATCACGAAACACGAAATTCCAATGTGTTTTCAGGTGACTGGAATTGTGTTCGCATACGAGCTCGTGCTCTTCAATTTGACCGTCGTTGCGTTCGCGAATGAGAAGGATCTCGCTGGTAAAGGCCCCTTGTTCACCCTGTGGTTCTACGCCGCCGGCGATGCCATAGGAAGATTGTTCTCGGGTCAACTCTCCGGTGAGATTCCAGTGGATGCGATCATTTTCTTCCCGAGAGAAAACGGTAATATACATCTGCAGAACTCTACATTCTCACATTTTCAGATCGCGGCGTGCTCCGTAGGAGGACCGTTATGGCCTTAGGATATCTCCTGGTGTCCATCGCCACTTTCGGGCTTGCTCTGAGCTCCCATCAGGTGAGAGCAGGGAACAATATTGGTTCCTTGGAAAGCTTCCCCGAGTGGAGCTGAGGCTGCTCTCGGAACTCGACTCACTGCGCCGCTGTTTGCTCAAGTCAGCGATCGAGTGAATCGGTCGGTACGATACTCTGCCCGAAAAATCGATCCGGTATTCTTATTCATGGATACGCGCGTCTTTCGGCAGGACCTATGCTCTGCCGTTCGGTCGATTAAGTAAAATCGAGCGATGACGAATGCGTCCGAGCGAGAGGTCATGGCTATCATTTCGCTTCCGGGTACTCCGCATCGATTCGAATCGGAAGCTAGAGATCCACAAAGGGCAGATATGTACTGACGCAATGTCTAATTTGAATATATTTTCCCCACAGATTGTCTTCTTCCTCTTTTGTTTTTTGTTCGGTTTGGCCGCAGGATCGATAATGATCCTCTTCTCCGTTTTGTTGACTGAATATCTCGGCCTGGCGAACCTCCCATTAGCGATAGGAGTCCATTGCCTCATCAACGGACTAGCCGCATTGCCGAGGCCAAAGCTATTCAGTGAGTTCGCCCCTCCACGCTCCGGAAGCTTTCTTCCACCTATGTATCAGAAGTTCATGCTCTACATTGTGCATGGTCTCCGATTGGGTGGAGATCTTAATGTCTATCTCATCCACAGAAATTCTTGTGAAGAACGAGACGCAGCACATCGCCCTTTATTATTTCATGGCATTGATAGCCGTCGCCACGGCCGTTGTCTGGGGCCTCCACTGCCTGTACATGAATATAATCGAGGCTCGGCGAACAAGGAGCAGACGGAGTCCAGAAGATGCAAAAGAGACCGCCAATTCTTGAGAAGCATAGGAATACTTCGCATATTAGTACTTATGTTGTTCTTATATGGTGCCATCCAGTGTCGGATACTCTCCATGAGCTACCGACATTCAAGAGTCAGCTTGGGGGGGGGAATTCCTCTCTGCGAAAGTCCGCTGACTTGTTAAGATTGAGATTCATGCTCGTGATCACCAGTACTTCAATGCTCGTTCAACAATGCGCCTACGAGTCCCATTCCAGGAATCAGACTCAGGATGCAGACACTCTCCTTCAAATGCTCGCAAATGACAGTATTCATCAGCGCTCAGAGCCAACAGAGATGAAATAAGCGTGAGATTGTTAAACTCTTTATAGTGCACTTTTATAGAGCCTATGGCAGGATTAAATAAGCATTGGAAATATTTACCGAAACAGGCAGCCGGGGGCTCGACGGAACCGGGGGTCTCGCCACAGCCTTAGACTATAGAGCAGTCGTTGCTCGATTTGTTGCACGTTTTCAATAGTTTTGACATCGGGGGCTCCAAATGAATGAAGTAGGCTCCGTCGATGATCACTTCTTGTCAACTTTTTACGGAGTTTGTTCCGGCAACGGACGTTTCTTGAAATGGGGGAAGATTAGAGAAGGATTTCATGTCGAGAATGAAGTCCTGCATTTAGACAGAAATGAACCAAAGATTTAGGATTTCGTATATGTTTACTGTGTTCACCGCGGAAGAATCTTATTTTGATGAACTGATCTTCATATTAGGATTCTTCCCGGACTATTCCAATAAACTAAAACTCTGAAGATATCTCTCGGTGTCCATATTTCGAGTTCCTTTCTGTCGATATCAGTTTTTTGGACCTGCTTGGAGCCCGCGCGATCAAGCTCCGATCTGCTCTCAAATCTCGATGGCAGGGACAATCCTCTTCTAGGCTACAGGCTATCAGTGTTGAGTGACCGAGCCTCGCATCGTATACTTCATGCTCCGGAACGTTCAGGGTGGAGTAACGATCACTGATCTAAATATATCTGTAGTCGCGGACATGATCCTCATTTTCATCTGTAAGTCTCTCGTCCGCTCAAATTTTGCTCGAGCGATCGCTTTGAATAGGGAGAACCCATGGAATGGAATTCCTTCAGCGCGGATTCCGAGCCCCAAACGGACAGGCCCGCGGTTTGGGGAGGGGTGAGCCGTCGCAGCGGAGCTTCCGACCACCTCTAATGGAGCAGTTTTTACAGTGTCACGAGACGATGGTAGGACTCCCGATTAGGACATCCATTCTGTGAAACTTTCCTCTGCTGATTATTTCTGGCACGGAATGTGCGCTGTCGAATTCGAGATGTAGATCTAGGAGGCTTCGACTCGGCCTAATACTGTAGCATTACCCATATCTTGGTCCAGCTTGGCCACGAAGATAACAATAGGTCGACTGTGATTCATTCTGCTGTCATCCTGGAATCGAGAGTCTGATTCATTGGGGAGGGAAATGAGCGACTCGACGATACGACTTTGGAGCAATCGAACGTTTCCGGTAGCGTAAGGAAGGGTCGGGTCTGCGAGCTTGGACGAACGAGTTCAGGGGGAAATGGCTCAATCTCGAATTCGGTGAATGCCCGGCTTCGCAGCCCATCTATCTGGGTCATCTGCTCGCCACCTCTCCAGCCCTCCGCTCGACCGCTATCGTGCCCTCCGCAAGCATACCATCCTCTGTCTGAGACGGCTGACCAGTGACACATCGGATATTCCCCGAGGTTTATACGCACGAGACACTCGATGTAATCTGCTAATATTTGCGCGTCCTCTCAGCAGTGAGGGGCTTCCTAGACCTCATAACAGGTGATTGGGGGGCTTATCTGATCGGAGAAATCAAGGAAACTGCTCCCTCGGGACCAGGCAAAGCAAGCACTGGCTCGGGAATCGGACAAGAAGTATTTTGCCATCGTATCTGTCGCTACCGCGTGCCACTTGCTCACAGAGCTGGCTCTGAAACTTCGGCTTGAGTTGGAGCGACCCTCTCTGACGTCAAGAGCATGTCTACGAAGGAGAGGGTCCGCATCGGTTCTCACAGAGGCGAGGGAAGTCGACAAAGCGCCGAGAACCTCCTCAAAGGACCACTGGCGCCTCATTCAAGCAACGATCGTGTCTTCAAGTTCTGCCTTCGCAAACTCAACGGAAGAAAGAGGTTTCAGTTCGATTTCTGCATCCGGAACACTAGTGTTATCGTCGTCTGATTTATTTTCCGTCCCCGGAATCGGAACAAAGTAAGTTCGCTGGATGGAAAGAACGTTTAGGAACTCTGTGTTCAATAACTTGGCTCGCTCTGCATCTGATCGCACGAAGAATTTAGGAAAACATTTTGGAAGACTGCGGCGTCATCCACGCAGCGTGTTATGATGAAAACTGGGGGCTTCGATGGTAGATTCATCCCGATTGTGAGCGTCCCGAACGGTGGTCAAGGAGCTGTTGATGCTCCCGGGGTGCCTGACTGTGGGAGCTGCGCATTCCTGACCACTATGATCGACGACAGACGTGGGAGACCGAATAACGAATTCCCCCAGAGTTATCGTAATGTTGCACCATAGGTTGAGGGAGATCCTGTGGACGATAACTAGGACGCATTCGACCATTATCATAGATTCTGAGGCTGTGCATCTAGACGGAACCCAAGGAGAGGACAGACCAAAGGAAAATCGGGGAGCTGCGCCAGTGTGTTTTGCTCAGCCGCCAGCATTCATTCGACATTTTCAAGATCGCTAGGTATTTCATTCAGAAGAACGATAATGTTCGCGGCCCTCAGGGTGAAGTATACGATTGCTGAATCGCGGTTGGTGATTGGTCTCAAGTCTGCTCGAACAGACCCGGGAAGGTTCTTAGCCCCCTATCGACGGTCGAGGGGTGAACAGTCAAAAGTCTATGCGGAACATATTGAGGACACGTGAATCGGAAGGGAGGAGATTTTTTACGCAACTCTGAATTTGCCGCTTCCCCGAAAGGCCCGAGGTTTGCCGGAGTGCACAGCCTAATTGCCACACGGGAGACCTCTTCGATAGAGGTTCTCTAAGCCTTCAACGCCGACCACAATGACCGGAACGGAGAACCGACGAATTACCGAAGATGATTAGAGGTTGGGCTGTTCTCCGGCGGAGTTCCGACCCATCGGGAGCCCAGAAGAATTCCTGTGGAGAGGATTCGTCTTAAGCAGCTCGGGGGGTTTCTTTGGGGTTCTCTGAAGACTCTGAGAATTCCCCCTTGGAAAGTCGCGGGTACTTTGAAAGGTCGTTTCGACGCGAAAGTTTGACGAGCCGTCGTCGCCTCTGAATAGGGCCGTCCAGTCAGGAATAACCTCATTCGGAGTTTCCGCAAGTCACTCCGCCATGAAACGAGAGCGATAGTGTCGCTGCTTTTAAACTCTTCGTGCAATTAGCGGAGCGACTGAGCTGGAGTCCAATAATTAATCGCGGATCCAAGTCGAGTTCGATCTCACCAGAGCATCGATCGGCGTGCTACATGACTCGATCAGCCGCATTGAATGAGTGAGTATCGGGCGATTAGCCCGAGGATCGTCATGAGGAGGCAGAGCATTGGGGCACGAATACCATCTACCTCAGAGCTCTTTCGCGGCGGCGCGCCGGCAGGTTCGCCCCTTCTAGGAAGCTCGAACCCAACTAACAGCGGCCTGTTACACCGGAGACGACCAGAGGAAATAAAGGAAGGCACCCCACCGGGCGCCAGCGACGTCGGCATGGGACTCATTGTCAGCAGCTTCGGAACCGACCTTCGAGTCGAGGTTGTTGCCGCTCGGTACATCCGAAATCCCCCGAAATTTCACTGACGAGCGACTCTCGCAAAAAGAGGGACAAAGAAAAGACCTTCCTCTGATAAGCAGAATATCCGAGCGATTTTTTCCCTCAACAATTCTGTTCGGCTCCGAGTCCTGTCCGCCTCAGAGTTCTGTACGTGCCCGAATCCCTTCCCCTTCCCCCGGTCAGATCTCCGACCCGAAATACCTAGGGTTGCCGTGGATTGGACTGGTGGCCGAAGAATATTCTCTCGATGCTCCTCGGATTCGCTCTGGATGCGGAATTCGAGCAGTCGAAGTCTATTAGGGGCGAGTTTCATTCAACGAATCGATCGGCGCAATGAACAGGACTCTTTTAGTGAAACTCGCTGACGCGCAGCGGCACGTACGCAGGATGAAAGCACTCCACGTATCATGACGTCATGCGACCGGGCTTCTGAAGTCTGAGTGAGTCATTTAACGGTTGTGTCGACTTTCGGCTGATTCATGAAGTCTTCTCGTCCCGTTCGAAAGCAAGAATGGCCTGAGATCTAGCTGTACTGCTGGCGGTGGACTTTCGGCGCCGAATGAATCATCGACATGTGCGGGCGAGCAACTTCAATCCCCAGCTCTTTTGAGAAAGAGATTCAGACCCAGACGGTGAATCCGAGGCTCGAGATTCAGATTTCAAAGCTGATCGAAAATTCGCTGAAAAGAACGAGCGCCGCACCGGCTCTCACTCAGAAAAGCTACCTCGGCAGCGCAGAATGAAAGCGAATAGACCAAACCAGAGTTCCTGGTAATTCCGTTTTGTCAACATCGTTCCTTAAGCGAGATGTGAGCTCCGAAATTTCGCCATTAGCTATCGCTATTGATTCCTTGTAATGGACGGGCCCGCGACTCGCGTGCCCCGGATCTTGCTCTGACAAAAGTCAAGGACACTCGAATATTTTTAACGGGACATCTACTGGATTTAGAACTCGCCGATTTTGTTGCTGGCGGGTTTTACGCCAACTCAGAGGATTCCACTCCAGGGAAATTGAATAATCCAGCGGGAGCCCGCAGACGGGGTCGAGGTGCTCAATTTACGATAATAATAATCGTAGGTCCTGAGTACGGTGAGCTTTCGACGAATCGGCCGCATCGTCGCTCCTACGTCAGCACCCGGTGTCGCCGCAGGAGCGTGTCGGGATTCCAGGAATACTATTTCCGTCCGTTTGTCCTCACTTCTCTCCTCCTCGAATGCTTCGCCGCCCTCTCTTCTAAGGACAACAGCGGTTCGTGGAATTCCTCAAATAGATTGACACGGACAAGTCAATGAGGTGTCACCACCGGCGCGGTGCGCCTCGTCTCCGTCGCCATCATTTCGGTTTCCTCGCGCGGCCGTTGAAATTTTCCCGCGAAGCGAAGTTCTTCTTCTGCACCCAGACTTCGCAGAAAAAGTCAAACAAAATCGAACTTTATTTGACAAACGGTTTGGTGCATCGGAATTCGCGAGAAATCAGTGACAGGTGCTGATTTATTATACAGCTCAGAGCGAAAAGATCAGGTTCCTTTGCGAAGAAATTCGTATTCATGCAAAGATCAGACAGCAATCTGTGAGCTTTCCTTCCATCATTCCGTGTGGTGCACAAACTAGGGAGCGAGGCATACCGTTGGTTCGACAATAAATCGCAAGACCGTGGGAATCGAATCGGATGTCATCTCCGAGTTCTCTGAAATATCAGAGTTTCCCTGCTGGTCGTCGTGGGAACCAAAGTCGGAAGGGCGATCCCGAGTTTAGTTTCTTCTCGTGTCTCTAAGTTGACCGCAGTTCTGTCAGCAGAAATTCAGAGCACCGGAAACATATCCGAACACAGCATTGAACCTTTGAATATAGATGGGACATCTCATGTCCGCGAGCGATTTGTTGATACAATGCGCCGTTAGAAGGGAAAATAGTGATCCTAGATCTTTTTAGGCGTCGCCATGAAGCTGAACTACCTCGCGACGATCGCTGTCACAGTGATCGTCGTGGCTTCATTGGACTGCGTTGCAGCCGTCAAGGAGAAAAAAGGCGGTCATCGCCGTAAACTTAAACCTATCGACCCAATGGATGACGGAGGGCTGAGTAAAGAGCCGGAGTTCGGTGAGTTTCAGTACGGTAACTCAGACACGTCTCTGCAAATTCATCATTCAAAGATGCGTTGAAACAAATCGTGACTTTTGCAGTTTCGATTCCCAGCGTGTGCCACAAAATCGCTCTGCGACGCTGCGGTCAAAACTTCATGAAGCTCTTCAGCCTGGTGCATTACCTCGACGGCATGGATCATTACAACGCCCAATGCGCTCTTCGGAAAGCGTTTTTCGCCTGCCACGAAAAGGTACGTCTGCGCGCCAAGTTTTCCACAGAAATTTCTCCAGAAGAACACTTTCCCCGAGTTCTCGGAAAGATGCGCCGACGAAGCCTTGCACATGCGAAGCGAGTGTCTCCGGAAAACATATTCTTTCAGAGCCGGAGAGCTCTGTTCATGGTGTTTCCCTCGATTCTTATCATTAATGTATATCATTAATATGAGCGCTGAGGATACCGTCCTCGAATAATTTTGACTTCTCGAACTGGTTTCATGAATCGTGCTCCTATTCCTTTGCAGCTGCGACAGAAGCCTTGCAAGCAAAAGAAGCAGTTGGCCAACGGCGAGGAGAAGAAGTTCGTGGCGAAGCTCAGCGAGGCTATTTGGGCGACTCGAGTTTGTGTCTTAGGAATCCAACGCGTCGACGAAATTCCCCAGAGCGGCCGAATCGAGCGGAAGCGAGTCTGAATGCGTTCTCCGAATGGGCGCAGACTCCGCTCGCAGGACCAATCAAAAGATGAACGTATACTCCCATTCGGTCGGAGCATAACATGGACTCGACGCTTTCCCCCGCGAGGAGTCTTCCACCGTCGGCATCGAATGGCGCCGTGTTCTGGTCCAGAACTTCTGGAATGCATTTTGACACCCATCGACTGGGATTCCCTGCTGTCCACTTCAGAAAATTGACATGTTGCACGAGAAAATCGTTTCAACTCGTCGTAGTCGGCTAGATCCGTTCCTCATCTTAGAACATGCTCACAGCGCATCCATTGAATACTTTAAAAACTCATAATTGTATCCCTCAGGAAACTCGCTCTAGATAAGTAGACAAGACATAGACTCCATGAACAGATCGAGAGAAAAAGTTCACATCGATTCTGATTCTGTAATTATTGTATATGATGATGTTGATAAAAACTCCTGTTCAAGTTGTACACAAATGTTGGCAGCTGAAGAATCGACTATTTTGATTAGGTACCTCATTTTATTCTAGGTACTATTCCGTCCTAATCAGAAACTGGGGAAATCTGTTCGAGAACGGAGGACGTCCGGGAAACTGAATCCTCTGAAGTAAAGTTCCACTTATTTCGAGTTTATTGTTCCTCGTTGTCTGAATTTGGGCATAGGATGATCCCTACGGGTTTCGAGATTGGTTTTGACGAGCTCGAAGAAGCGAGTTTGAAGAATACGAGCGGAACGAATCACGAGATCTGGCTGATGTATTTGCAATATCGAATCACAGTTTCTTGAAGCTCCATTTGACCTCGTAGACCCCAACGGTTTGCTGTTTCTTCTCGTCGTAGTCAGTCCACTCCTTCTCCGTGAGATCAACCTCGTCAAAGACCTTGCCTTCCTCGGTTTTCGCCACCCAACCGTCTCTGCAACGAAATGAGAATTTTTCGTAACTAGACGATTCTGCTCCGGGGCAGAAGAATATTCGCGAGAGACACCCGTCCGAAGTCCATGATGCACTGTGAATCTCCCCCCGATCATTCATCATAATCGACAGAAGCGAATAAAAAAGGGTAGCACTAGTGTAGTGATCTTAACTAGATTACTGAGACGGGAATCATAACGGAAAATCAATACCTCGGGTCGAAGTCGACAAGCTCCAGCCCGCGACAATCGAAAGCGATGATCTTCTGCGATTTCTCTGAGGTTGTGTAAGCTTTCCGGGAATCTGTGATGATGTCGAGAGTATTCGTTCTCGAGCAAAGTTTACATTTGATGACTAGATTCGCATCACCTCGACTGCCCGGGATATCCTTTCGAAACAGAAAACGTTTCAGGCCACGCACCACCAAATCACGGGAACAGAAAGATCAGGGGGTGCAGGGGCTTCCTGCACAATCATTCGTCCGCAGCTTGGAGCAGAACGAATAATTGACTCAGAGAATAGACCTTACTTGGCGCGATTCGAGTTCCACGGAAACCCAATTGTCATTGACTTCACCGCATCCTCCACATTTAACTTTCAAATACCAAACGAAGGAATCGTCGGCCGGTTCCAGGTGAACAAGGTTCTCGAGGTTCGCATTGAGCTCGAGAGCGATCTTGACCATTTTTGGTTGAACGTTTGTAAGGCACCGATTGAAAGAGTGATGAGGAAGGATGAGCCGCCTCGAGTATTTCCTTGGGACAATCGAACCCGAGCTGATGACTATCGAATATCTACCGAGCGGTGCACTTCTAACACATGCACTTTGCGTGTCGTCTATCCTCTCTCCCTCCCTCCATACGGGCCCGTCGGTATCGCGCCGGGCATGTCCGGCAAACCTTCTATTTGCGTGAATCTATTGCGGAGCCTCATTCACAAAAGGCTCGAGCCGCTGTCCGACGCAGAACCCCCTCAGGGCTCAGAGCGTTAGCATCCGAGACGATAGTATAAATTTCCAATCGAGCCTCATCGACTGTTTCGCGAGAGCTTCGGGAAACCTTCGAAACACGCGCCTTCTGGGACGTATCGTCTGCTAACCTGTCAACATAGCGGCCTTCAGGTTGGTATACGTCACTATAATTTCCCGGTGAAGTTTTACTTGAATTGAGAGTTTCGGCAAGTTTTTCGCGCAGCTTAGTAGCTCAAATAGATTCTTAAGGGGGAGGTACTTGAGATATTTTTCCGAGGAGAGCTCGGTGTTCCCTGGTACTGACTAACTCACGTCATCGTACCTGCCGGTGAATACTCTGCGCTTCCCCGGATCCTGGAAACTTTGCTAAATTTAATACTAAGCCGGCTGTCCGAAGGTTTCCTCGAAACTCGGACCTTGGACTCCTCGGAGAACATCGCCATATATCCAGAAAAAAGGAATCATCGATTCCATTGATGCTCCTGCTCAACATTCGAATGTCGAAGCTTCCATGTACCTATTCCTATACTGAAATGATATGATTCTACATCTCCTCGATTTCCTTTCGAGAATCGCATGATCTCAATCGTGCGATACGATAGATCCACAGCCCGGCCGCCACCTATACCTCTTTCTCCGCAAGACCTGCGTTTTTGGTAACAGCGTAAGGATGAGATTTTCCCAGTCCCTGAGCGAGTTTCTATTCTTTGCGATCTTGGAGAGCGGCCGCGGAAAATCACGGCGGTGTGAGGGTTCCCTTCGAACAGGGATTCGGTCCGAGCGAGGATAAGGCATCTTCCACGTCCAGACCTGACTTGTACCCTGCCGCCATCGATCAATAATAATAGATTCTGCGAACTTGGAGCCACGTTGCGGCTCAGGTGGAACTTGAGTGGAGTATCATCGTCGGATCGAACGACTGCTTGAACGCTGATTTTCTTTCCCAAATCCCCGCTCGAGATTGGTTCTCGCGAGGTTTCCGCTTGTATCGCGTAGCTCGAGGCCTTGTAGTGCCGAGACTGGAGGTCATTATGAGACCGTCAAGTCTAGCGTCGTAAAACCTGGATAATTCCCTTGCAGGATGTGGAGGCTCTGTATAATCCTGGGGTTCTTTACCCTGACGACGTGGGGTGTCGATAGGAGCAACTTCAAAACATGTGAACAAAGCGCATTCTGCCGGTAAGCTTTCCATGCATACCTCTTTCTATTAGCTTCCGCTATGTGGATTGTTTTCGTGCTCGTGTGATTGTCGGCTCTGACCCTCGGGAGAGATGTCTCGTCATTTTGGAGTTCGATCGAGCACCAGCAACATATGATTTCGTCATCGGGGTATTTTTTCCACCACAATCGCTTCTCCCTCTCGCTCGGCATATCATCCTCGGGACACTGACCCTGACGCGGGTCCCTATGAAGTGCGGAGAAGAATGTTGTGACGGTAGGAATCCCATTCCAGGCGGAATCGTCGGATGCAACCAGGGAAATCACCCTTCGCAGCTTCCACGTCCAAGGCCGTTCAGATAGACTCGGAGAACATAGCTCTGGATCTGGTGAATACTTTGAATCAGAAGGAATTCACTCTGTATCTTAAAGCCTACGAAGGACCGTCAATCCGCGTGATGATCGATGAAAGCGATAGGTCACCCTTCAAGAGATATGTAGCCCTCCCTGCCCTCCAAGATCGTATCACCCAGGCACCGTGAGTGACAGAATTCTTAGTCGTAAGGGACAGGATTCATGTAGATTGTAGATCCGTGTGGATCTGAGATCGCTAGCCTGTATTTGGTATTATTTCTCGCAGGGTCACGATAACCTCTCAGGGGGAAGAAAAAATGGAAGCCTCCTTCGGGAAAAATAAAGAGCATCGCCTTGTGATTTTCTCGGATCCATTCAAAATCGAGGTGTACTCCGGGGAGACGCTGGTGATCACAGCCAACGGCAGAGGGTTGATGAAATTCGAGCACTACCGAGAGCGGGAGCAGAAAAAGTGAGTTCCGAAATGATAGAGCAGCACCTTCCACAGGGCTCCCAGCATGCATCTACCTGGCTCGTCCAATTTTCAATTTAGCGCCAATCGGTCTCATCAGTGTAGATGAGCTAGTGGGTAATGGGTAACAGGGCGAAGAAGCGAGTTCTCGAATGTGAGGCTTCGGGTACGAGGAAGCCACCACACGAGGTTTGACCCTCGATTTGGCCTGTTTTTATGCTAACGAGACTTTATTCTCCCGCCACAGGGCTGACGTCGAAGCTGAAGTTCATCAAGAGCAAACACAGGAAGAAGACGCGACGAAAGTTTCGGTAGGACCATGACAAACCACCTTTTGCGGGAAAATACACAGCAACGCTGGAGAAATTTTTGATTTGCTCATCTGAATTTTCTCCTCATTTCCTTCCAGTATAATGAACGAGGCGAGAAGATAGTGGTGAGTTTATCCTGGATTTTCTTGAAGAGGACATCCTAAGAGTATCTCTGAATTATCTAGCCTGAGGCTGACCGGGACCAAGCTGGTAGCGATAGCCTCGGACATCGTGCTGATTCCGAAGGGTCTGTCTGACTTGGGGTCGATTTTAGCCGGCCCATGCCGGATTCCTGCACTCGAGACGCAAATGTCGGAGTCAGAATTCCCGGTCAGGCTATCACGTCTGATCACTCAGTCTCTCCATGCTCTCAGGAGTCTCTCTTCGTGGCTATGAACAGATGTCCATGCTTAGTCTTCTAACCGGGGTACGATTAGTCCTGGAACACAGAGAGCTTTGCTAAATTCCATATTTTTACGAGATCAGGACAGGGATCCATTTCGATTAGGCGACGAATTCTTCGCCGGAATCTGGGTAGTTCTAGTCGTCTGTGAATTCGATGTGTAGGACTTGGGAGCCTCGAGCTCGAGCTTGCAGCCTTCCTCGCATGCGGTTCCCGCGAATGGAATTGCCGTATCTCCTTCGCGAATGCATGCTTTCCGCGTATCCCAAATCGTGACTCCAATTGCATAACATCACACCCTCTGCCTTTGTTTCCCGTCAACGGAATCCGCCGCTCTTCTGTGGCAAGACCAATTTTGTAATTGACGATTTTCTCCCGAAGGATGGTGAGGCTAAGAAGGTAGAGGACGGTGATCCACCGGAGGATGGAGCCAAAGCCGCTGTCGATGAGCCCAGCGCCGCCGAAACCGATGGCGAAGACCTTGATGGAGCTTGGGAGGAAACCTTCCGAGCACACACCGACAGCAAGGAGCGCGGACCCATGTCCGTAGGAATGGATTTCACCTTCGAAGGCTTCGATTTCATCTACGGTCTGCCAGAGCATGCCGATAAATTTGCGCTCAGCCCGACAAAGTGAGTCTACCCCGAACTTCTTTCCCGAGAAATGTAGCGACCGACGCGAGCGAGTCGCTCTTAGGTATCGGCCACTCTTCCCCAAACTACGGCCGGGTACCGTGTACGGTAATGATGGGTGATTCGAATTTGCGTACCGATTTTGGAGCTCACGTAGAAATTTACGCAATCAAGGAACAACGAACGGTGGGCTTCGAATTGGCTGTTCAGCAGCAGGTAAAAAGAGCTATGAAACTTCGACTTTGAGTGCATATTTAAATCTGTTACTTGATAGGGGCCTGGCCGTAGTGAGTCACACGACTAACGAAACAGAGTTTACGTAAGTTCCAAAGTTCCTACTCGCTGTTCGAGTGCATTCTCCCCCTCCTCTGATTGCCGTGAGCTCACGCTGTACGCATACGCGGGCCTGGGTCTGACCGAAGCTTGGTTGTGGAATCGCATTATCGGCGTCCTTTTCGCAGATCGACTGGTCCTGCTCGATGTGAGACGGGAACAGTTGGATGACAAGATCGGACTCTTAGTGAGGGGGCTCCTCGGCTTCACAGCCCCCCCCTCCCTTCCCCGGATTCTATTCATGCGAGAGCGCATCTAACTGAGACCTTGTCGTGTTTTCAGGGGCAAGACGGATCCGTATAGATTGTACAATTTGGACGTTTTCGAGTACGAGACCTACAACCCGATGGCGCTCTACGGCGCCGTACCGTACATGATGGCTCACAACGAGAAGCACACCGTGGCCATGCTCTACCTGAATCCAAGTGAGACCTGGGTCGACATCGAGTCCCCGAACGGGGGCATGCTCTCATCCATGGTCGGTTTCGTGAGCAATCAGAAACAGGAAAGCAAACGAGAAACTCATTGGTTCTCGGAGACTGGAATCCTCGACATCTTCTTCATGGTGGGCCCGACCCCGCAGGACGTCGCGAAGCAGTACAGTGGAATCACGGGAGTCACACCGTTGCCACCGCTGTTCTCTCTTGCCTACCATCAGTCTCGCTGGAACTACAACGATCAGGACGACGTACGCGACGTCGACGCTGGCTTCGATCGACACGATATACCTTACGATGTGATCTGGCTCGACATCGAGCACACCCAGGGCAAGCGATACTTCACCTGGGACCCGGTGAGATTCTCCGAACCGGAGCAGATGATCACCAATCTCACCGCTAAAGGAAGACGCATGGTCACGATCATAGATCCGCATATCAAGCGGGACATGAACTACTTCATCCACTCTGAAGCATCGGCAAACGGATTCTACATCAAGGACAAGTCCGGTGTGGACTACGACGGTTGGTGTTGGCCCGGGAGCTCGTCGTACCTCGACTTCTTCAATCCGGCAGTTCGCGATTTCTGGGCAGACAAGTTCGCTCTCGATCAGTACAAGGGATCCACTGAACAGCTGTTCACATGGAACGACATGAACGAGCCCTCTGTCTTCAATGGACCGGAGGTGACCATGCAGAAAGACTGCAAACACTTCGGCAATCTCGAGCATCGAGACGTCCACAACATGTACGGACTTATGCTGCATATGGCCACGTACGAGGGTCATCTGCGACGGTCCAATAAGAAATTGAGACCGTTCGTCTTGACTCGGTCTTTCTTCGCCGGTGAGTTCTTTGTCCATAACGAAATTTGCGAAACAAGCCGGGATCGTGCCCCGCACGTCTCTCCTTGTCTCCGTCCGGAGCGACCACGTCTATCATCAGGAAATTATGGCGAGGCGGCGTATTGCATGATTCGGTTGCCCAAGTGAACAGGATCAATGAACGGAATGTCCTTGATTATGAGGTGTTCGTCTTACACAATTTGGTTTTGAGATGCATATCATTCCGACTGATAGTCTGTTTGCATATCCCACAGGATCTCAGAGATACGGAGCTGTCTGGACTGGAGACAACATGGCTAAATGGGACCATCTTCGCATCACCATCCCTATGCTGTTGTCCCTGTCCGTGTCGGGTATCACCTTCGTTGGGGCCGATGTGTCAGGATTCTTCGGAAATCCGGATCACGAGATGACCACCCGTTGGTATCAGATGGCCACGTGGCAACCGTTCTTCAGAGGACACGCACACCACGACACGAAACGGCGGGAGCCTTGGCTATTTGATGAAACCACCAACTCCATCGTCAAGGACCAGCTCCGAATGAGATATAGCATGCTCCCCTTATGGTACACCTTGTTTTACGAGAATGAGCAGCAAGCCCAACCTCCAATGAGACCTCTTTGGTGGAACTTCCCCGAAGATACCGAAGCTTTCGGGCTGGACGACAGTCATCTCGTCGGCGATACGCTGCTCGTGAGGCCTGTACTAGAGCAAGGAGCTACTAGTGTCAACATCTATTTCCCCGGGAAGGATACCGTCTGGTGAGTCCTTGGTGCTACGTGGGAAACTCATTGGGATTATGTCCCACGACCCTCAGAGCTCCACGGAGGAATTTCGAGTATTGGCATCCTTGGAGATCTCCACCAATTCCGCCCTCCTCCAGGTACGACATCTCGACGAGACAGAAGTTCCTCGGAGGGAAGACCTTGGTGCAGCCGGTCACTATCCACTCGATTCCGGTTTTCCAACGCGGGGGATCCATCCTCTTCACGAAAGAACGCGTCCGAAGGTGTTCCGCCCTGCAGGCGAGAGACCCCTATACTCTGACAGTCGCGCTAGACAAAGCTGGAACTTTCGCAAATGGTAGGATTTTTTCAGTCTACATCTGAGCAATGGCAGCTGCGTTTTTTCGGAGATTCGATAGAGTTTTCAAGCTGAAGATCTCTTCCAAGGTCTCTTAGCAATGAGTCTGACGAGGAATAATCTCGATTATTCGCAGGCACGGTGTACATGGATGACGAGGTTTCGTTCGACTATCGTAAACGAGACTTGATTTACGCTTTGGCTGAGTACAGACAAGGGGTCCTGAGTTACCAGCTTCTCGTCGGACCCGGGAAATTCGAGACGCCCGCTTGGGTCGAGCGGATAAACATCGTGGGGCTGACGGAACTACCTACGAAAATCACTGACGGTACGGATAAGGACGGATATGAGATTCGATTTTGACCTGAAGCCGAAAACTGGCAGGCAGAGGATACCCTTGTGAGACATAATAGTGACCTAAATTTCTTGTTCCCAGGCGAGAAGCTCCTAGAATTCTCCCATTCAGAACACACGGTGACGATCCGGAAACCTGCGTTCCACATGGACAGCCAATGGAGTTTGAAGCTTCATTTTTGAGATCTTCTTGGAACGAACCTGAAGTCGGACCCTTCCTGCGAATTCAATCGAAAACAATAGTTGAACGAGCCGTTCCCGTTTGGGTGGCCCCGAATGTCGATAGGATGATAACCAATGCCGTTGATGACTATAATGGGATGGTCGATGTTGATATTTGAGAGATGCTGTCGATCCTGAGCCGCCATTATCGTCGAGTGTATAAAGTCCACGAGAACAGACAACCTAATGAATTCAAGACGAAAGCAGGTGCTCATGCCCGAACATTGTCCAGCGCGACCTTTTGATGATCTTTCGTTGAATGGCAGCATTCCTGATATTTGATATACAAGTTGTTGCCTGCTCTCCGTCATCCTCCTGTCATTCGATTGATCGATGAACGATCATTGTGATCCGAGTGATAGAAATGATGAATATTTTGATTATTGACTCAAGAAGCAAGCATTCAAAAACTCAATCGGTCTCCTTTCGGACATATCTTTCAAATTCAATCAAGCGGGGCGTCGGATCAAACATGAAGCGGTCCGACCACCAAGTTATGTATGTTTCATAAATAAAGGATTGATTCCGAGATGCTGAAGATATCGTGTGCCCTGAGGAGTCTCTTGCAGATCGTTGATCCATGCGGATGTGGATCGTCTTACTTAGTCGAGCGAGGGCCGGGGAGCACTCCATTGAGACCAGGCGTCCGTATGATTTTCATCAATACGCCTTACGCAGTGACCACGTAGCGTTCAGAGGGAGATCTCGGATTTGTGGAAACTCCGTTCCCATGAAAGGACTCGAATCGATTTATCGCTACAAGCGAGAGCTCATCATACAGTCTCGAAGTATCTCCCAAAACACTGGGACCCTTTCTTCAGATCCCCCTTTCTCCCTTTTTTTGAGTTTCCTCTTCCCTGTTTCTAGAATTTTCCGCGATAGCCGCGGAGCCCTAGTCGCGTCTTCACATATCGGCTTCGTCGGAAGGCTCACCAACGAAGACGGGAACGTTCCACCAATGATGAAATCCGTGAAGAAGCGTCACCTCTCCTTCTTTAGCCTCCCCCCGGCTAAAGTACATGTGTCTTGTATGCTCTTCCTCCGCTTCTTGCAGAATTTCTCGATTCAAACGGCTCAGGGAAAGTCGCGTTTATCCTCTCTTTTTTTCCTCAAGCCAAAGCCGAGGTGATGTCACAAAAGATGTACCTCGGCACAAAATCCCGACCTGCACTCGTATGAAAGATGCATCCGCGGTATGCTCTCATGAATGCGAGACCCTAATTCGAAAATATCGAGGCTTCCCGTCTCTCGCTGCTTCGAGGAAATCGGTCAGGATTCGGAATAAATAGGACATATGGGGAAAAGCGAGTCCAGTCATTGATGTGCTGCTGGACTCGCATGTCGCCTGAGTACCTAGAAGTTTCTCGGGATATCCATCGAGCGCCGAGGTGTGTGTATCGAAGATGGAAGATAATTCTCGATGACTGAAGCGCGCAGTCTTTTCCGTCCCTCATCTGAAACGAGAATTCCGAGCCTAGCGTCTGACTGCACCGATATAGAGGCCTCCTGACAGAGAGCTCTGACAGAGATTACGCGGGCAGAGTCCAGAACGCTCCTGTTTCATAGAAAAAACGCGGGGACTATATTATTTGAGCGCTTAGATTTCTTGTTGCTGACGCTATTGCAGTTTCCACGGAATTATATTTAGTATCGTAGTGAGTCGAAACGAAGAGTGAGGGCTCAAAACTCTTGCCTATGACACAACGACGTCTGGCCAAAGGTGAACTCTCACTGGTCGTCTTCTGCTGCTGCTGCCGCTGTTGTTGTTGCCGCTTGGCGGTGACTGAAGATTCGGTTCTCCCCATTCATCACCAGAAGGCTCGCTGGTTCAGTGGCGTTCGGTTGTGGTCGTATCTTGCGTCAAGCAAAGATCAACGTCGACGAGTATTTGCTACGACGATGTGGGCATCATCGAGGGGAGCGTTCCGACTGGGGGTTCAACTCCCTCGGTGGACCAGAGCCTCCCTCAGAGCCACAGAACTCCACAGACAGGTCAGTGTGGTTTTCCGAAGAGAAAACTGTTTTCTTGCGAACCCTCTCTCCGTAGGTGTTTTCGAGAAGAGAGGGAGGTCCTGTCAGCTGAGCGCCGGTTGCCTTCGGGGAGACTCAGTCAGACGACGATCGGAACTTAGGGGTTGACTCGGATGAATTGCAGTGGAGCTCGGGCGTCCGTCTGCTTCGTTTTCCTTGATGAATTTCCGGTCTTATTGACTTCATCCTCTAGGTCAAAGCCATTACTACGGCGCGTTCAGCGGGCTCCGATGTTTGTGACAGGATAGAAGCTCCTAAGATCGGATTCGAACGTTTTCCATTAGGAATGACAGAGTTTCGATCGCTATGCTTTCAGCTCAAGGGCAGACGTTCTCTGTTCCTTTCCGGAAACACGTGTTCCGCCAGAAGCGGGGCCCATTCGGAAGAGCGACTGGTGTCAGCCGGAAATATCGATTCACCCTGGGGAGCGATTACCGTCGTTTCAAATGTTCAGGGAACCCCAGGCGGTCCGCAGGAAGGGCGCGCGTTCACGAGAGCGAAGAATCCAGGATAAGATGAAGTTGCGAAATATTATCATCTGTAGGAATAGGGGGTCGTGGTACCGAAAGGCTGTTGATTTTTTTTGCTTCACATGCGCGAACTCCCGCCCAGTAATGCCCCGACTTATTAGTCCGTGGTTTGGCGCTCAATTGTTCTATCGTTCACTGTCTGAATTCTAAATACCATTCAATCGACGGGACGTGGACCGGGTCGGAGAAACTCCCACCCCATCTGGTTTTCTGGTCTGTCGAAGGGCAGCCGTTGGCCACTGACATATGATCTCGTCGAAGCGAAAATCACATCTCAGCTGTTTGGCTGAACACGCGAATATCTGCTGTTGAAAATGTGTGCCGCGTTCCAGTGTCACGTAGCGTCTTCGTGTTAGCGTGCATTATCAGAGTGACGTGGAATGCTGAGATTAAGCACCCATAAATAATCAGAGAATCTCGAGGGCGAAGGCGTCTAGCCGTCGAGAGCGTGTTCTCCGCTGTTCTGGACTCTTCGAGTGGACGGAGTAAGACTCAAATCACAACGGTCGTTGTCACATTCGATTCCTGGAGAATTACGGAATGTGAACTGTTCTGCGATTCTGTAATGGGAGCTGGTGTCGTTCTCGATCGAGCTGGGATCGCGTTCTAGTCGATCATCAGGGAATTTGCATCCGCGCAGGAGTGAGCGTGGTAGGCGTCGAAGCCATCGCTGCCTCGAACGCCATCAGAAGAGTTCCATATTGAATCGTCCAATCAGTCGGTCTTCTCTAGGTCTACGAATAGCTTGCTCCACGCCTCGCCTTAGTGACTTCGATTCGAACAATTTCCTTGCAGCTCGCGACCGCGACTAGAACACAACATCGGTACCGTGAATTCATTCGTCCCGACGCGGTTTTTGCGCTCGCTTTCGGAGCTACGATGGCCGACGCAATCCGGAAGTGCGATACTCTCTACGAGGCAGGAGACTATGATGAGGCGTACGCCGAGATCATGAAAGCCCAAGACGACCCCAGCCCGGAAGTGCGATGGCGGATCGTTCGAATGACTTTCAAAGGTATGGCTCAATCCAGGGTCGTTTCGTTCGATTCCGATCGAGAAAGCAAGCCTCGTCGCGGTTCTTCCAATGATGCTATCGCTTCTTTCCTTTGTAGTCGCGGAGAAGACTGGCGAGGCTGCGGCGAAAACGAAAGCCATAAACGAAGGGATCGTAGCTCTCGAAGAAAACCTCAAACTTGCACCCAACTGCCCGAATACTCACAAGTGGATAGCCATTCTTCTAGCTTCAAAGGACCAACACGATTCGCTCAAACATAAAATCGAAGAGGCTTTTATCATCCGAGAGCATCTTGAGGTGAGCCCAGCGGCAATCGGAGAATTCGATTCGGTTATTTATTCTGCGAGAAAGCTTGAATGCTCGAACATCGAGACGGTGCTCGGTCGATTAATATTTCGGTGTTCCGCACAGAAAGCACTCCACTACAACCCGAAGGACGGATACGCACACTATGTGCTGGGTCGGTGGTGTTTCCAAGTAGCTTCTGTCGGCTGGATCCAGAGGAAGGCAGCTGCCGCCCTTTTCGCTTCACCTCCCGAGTCTTCCTACGAGCAAGCGCTGGAACATTTCATGAGAGCCGAAACCCGTAAGTATCGGTGATGAGCTGAGGCGAGCGGATAGGCTCTTGCCACTATAGTCTGTCCGGCGGGCCCGGTGCTCGTTAATAAGGCTCGGTCTTTCAGTGAATCCGGATATTTTCAACGCATGTTTCCTGATGGCAGCGAAGTGCTTCTTACAAAAGGGGGATAAAGATAAAGCTGGAGAATACCTCAAGAAATGCATAGAAAAGAAAGGGAAGGATCAAGAATCGATCAGGAATATCGAGGAAGCTCAAATGCTCGCCAAGAAACACAAACTCTTCTAAGGATGTTCGTCTACGGTGAGGCTCGGCTCGGAGTCCTCTGGCGACGCACTCAGGAGACCATCCTGCCAGCCTCGTTTCAAAAATGCAAAGGACTCTTCTCTCGATTCGAGAAGAGAAGGAATGGTTCTACGTTCACATACGGGCTCGATACATGACCAAATAACTGCTCGGAGCGTCTCAACACGCCCCAAGTCGACGGGCTTTCATCCTACATTTCGGATTGTTCACAGAAGGAGCTGTATTCCAGAGATAACGCTACGCTGTGTGAAAAGCAGATTGATTTCTTCCCAGGGAGCGCCAAACTTCGGCTTCGATATAAGGAGATCACTTCTGAGATTTCTTGTTAGCCACACATCCTCACTACGGAAGATGATGGCCATGCTACTGATTACCCGGATCTGCTTACAGCAGACCAGCGATGGGGAACTACTGTGATCTTGACATGTCGAATAAATTTTAAGCACAATCATTCGATTCAATCCTCGATCAGGAGGAATCCAACTCATGCCCCCCCCTCCGGTGGAAGACCCTCCAAGCCGCTCAGAACTCGGTTCCACGAGTCGTCCGAGGCAGCCGGGGGAAAACCGCAGCCCGCATGATCAACAGTCCCGCATCCCCGAAACCTCGGCCTTTGGTCACGGGACTCCGCCAACTATTACAGAAGTTTTATTCATTCTCTCATAAACGGTGAAACTAGGCCTCCGGGGTTTCCGATGGCATTTTGCGGAGTGTCGGGAATCTCAGGAAGTGCGTGAGAGGACTCGGTTCCATTCTGATAACATTGATCCTGTCCCAAGGATTGAACATCATCCTGCCTTCGGTGATCTCGATGTTCCTCGTGTACTGTAAGGAGCGAAGAGATTTACTTGGTCCTGATCTGCGAGGTTAAAGAGTCAGACCAAAACACCTCGAGTTGGTGGAGGAAACTTTGTAGGCTCGGGCCAATGCGGTGGTCATGTTGTTCGGATGTACTTCTAGGATATAGATACTCACTTTCATACGGGCCGCAGCAACGCCCATGAATAGAGAGAGGGGGCTCTTCGCTCTAAATTTCAGCTGGGCCAACAGGTAATAAGTGGCCAAGAAGCCACCAGCGAAATGGTTCAGAGCACGATCTTCGCCCCTGATCTTTGCAAGCGCGGCGTTTGCTGAAACATTCCGAGAACTTATCAGAGCGAGCCAGAGTCGGAAAGAGATCTGAGCTGCGCCTGGAGCGCGCAGATATTAGGCCCGATGAGATAGACGGGAGCTCTTCAACTTACTGGCCATGAAGATACCAGTCGCAATGTAGGCAGGAACAAGGGCGATGACGCCGGCACCCAGGAGCGGGAAGATCCTCTTTTCCTGTCTTCGCAAGTGTTCGTACAGCATGCCCGAGCCGAAGCTGACCATTGTTACATGCTTGGCTACGGCGCGTATTTTGTAGAAGTAGTCCTCATCCGCGGGCGAGTGGTAGTATGATCGAGCTAACTCGTACTTCTGCGGCTCGGCTGTAAGTTTCCAACTGAAAGAGCGATCAGAGCATCGGAAATCAACGAGGAGACTTGAGTCAAGCTGCAATTATCACGACGCTCCGCTTCCGACGCTCAGTATGCGAGCCATCAAGGAACTCACTCCTTCACGCGAACTTGCGGGTCGCGGTATTCCTTTGAACGATCCCTCGGATCCATGCTGACAGGGAGGAACACCTAGGTGTTCAAATGACCCCGACCAAAACAAGCGGGACGATCGACGATCAAGGAAGAGGAACTTCTCCTCCTCTGCAACCACAACAAAAACAGTAGGCCGGGGGCTAAATGCAGAAGAAATCGCGCACTCCACGGATTAGGGAATTTCCCAGATTCTTGTAGCCTCAGATCATGATTCTCGATTCGCCGCAATCCGGATGATCTCCGAGAGTCGAAGAAATTCGATCAGGATGATACGAATGACCATTTTCGATGGGAATCCCACCTGTCTAGATGCCCGCTTCACGAGCGCTTGAGCATTATACGACGTCGTCGGCTCAGAATGGAACCCCCTCCTCCCACCACCATGGGCTGGCAGATGTTGACTGTTGACAGATCCTTTCGCTCGAAGTGGCTGGAAAACAGGAATCGCTCGGCGTGAGGAGCGAGCGTGTTCTTTGTGGCTTAGATCTAAAGTAAGTTCATCACACTCTTCCTCTGACTCTGTCCAGGGCTGTCTGGAGAGCGACCGACGAGCTCTCGCATTTCTGTAGCCTTTCGAATCCGGACTCTGCTACGTCTATCTCGTTTGTGCTGGAAAAGCTCGAACAATCTCTTCTCTGCCCTCTCTGAGAGAGGTTCGGATTCGCTACGATAGCCTCACGGGGACAGCTGATCGAGAACCCGACGATCGAATTTCTATTGAGGATCGGTACCGACAGTCCCTCGATTTTTCATGTATCCTCCGAGAGATTACTCGGGAGCTTTTGTCGAACATCCAATCCGGTCTTTCTTTGCGGATTCCGACGGGAAATCCCGGCCGAAAATCCGGATCAGCTGATTTGTACCTCTTGCAGCCTACGGCAAGATGAGCGCAAAAGAAGTCGAGCTGGAGCAGTGTCTGGCAGAAGCCGAGAAACATCTGAAAACATCTTTTCTGAAGCGACAACCTAATTACGAGTTGGCGGCGGATCGATACCAACGAGCGGCTCAGCTGGCTCGCGGGCAAAATGAGAAGCAGCGAGATCTTCTATTGAAAGTGAGTTCCCCATGTCGTGCTTAACGCGGTCCGGGTGTCACAGAGAGAATCTTGTAGCAAGTGTGCAATTTGAATTTATTTTCTGTGACGTTTATTTCCTCAGAACAGACTTGAGTTCCAAGCTGATCTTTCCAGGCAGCGGACTGTTTTGTGAAACAAGGCTCTTTCTATTCTGCCGGGAAGCAGGTTGAAGCGGCTGCTCTAGTCTCCAGAGATATGAAAGACTTTGCCCAAGTCGCCGCTCTATTCGAGAGAGCAAGCAATCTTTTCGTCCAGCACAGGTGAGGAACATGTTGACTATATCTGGAATGAATCATTTGAATGAGTGCAGATCAATCAGAATCAAAGGATTAGATGGCATCGCATGAATATATACTTCTCCCTTGGTGTTCCGATCAAGACTGACGGGTGCAATTTATCCTACAGGAGTATCGATTCCGCCGCGTTGGTCCTGGAGAGGGGTGCCAAAATCTTGGAACAGCAAGAGAGCCACTGGAAGGATGCGATCGCCTTCTACAAACGTGGGGCCGAGCTTGCTCTCATGGAAGAGAAAAATCGTCAAGCGGGGGAATTCTACGGGAACGCTCTAAAGATGGCTCTGAAACTCAAGGAGTGAGTCGAAAGTAGTTCGGAGGAGCCTGCGGGGGCGAAAAACGCGATCTGTCTGCATCTCACGACATTTCCGATGAGAAGTCATTCTGTAGAAATGCTCGTCGAGAAACGCAGGCTGTCGGAAAGCTGAAAGAGATTGATAAGAATTCGCGATTCATATCGAGCTTTTCCTTCCAGCTACGATGACGCTCTCAACATGGTGCTCCGACAGCGCGAAAGCTATGAACAGGACGGAGCCAGTGGCGACTTATCCGGACGACTTGTCGTTTATCAAATTCTCATCCAGATCGCCCGCGGGGATGAGATCGCCGCCCAGAAAGCTCTCCGCGACGGCTCCGGCTGGCTCGATCAGGAGCAATACGATATCATGAGTACACTTCTCAAGGCAAGTTACCAGGATCTCTTCGATTTCGGAGAATCCCGGGATCTCTATCGACGTCTTATCGATCGGTATCGGAGCTTGAGCCTCGAGGTGTACTTTGGAACAACGTATTCCTTCTTACAGGGCTTCGATGAACGTGAACCCGACCTGATCGTCCACGCGTTGAATCATCCCTTCCTTAAACACATGGACACCGAGATGGCGAAGGTTGCCAGGAATCTTCGGCAGATGCACCTGGAGAAAGCCGAGAACGAAAAACAGGCTAGCGCTTCAACTTCCAATGCGGAAGCAGAAGCAGGGAACGACAATGGTTTTGATGCCAGTGAGCTCCTCTAAGAACGTAGACCATGCCGAAGTGCGGCAGTCGAGGAGAACGAATCGTGGTCATATCTCATACTGGCGAAAAAGTCAACGCAGCTGACCGCTCTCGGCGGTCTTGCCTCTATCTGTGAGGGGTTTGGGACCCGTTGCTGCTAACTGTCAGAGCGTCGATTAGGGCTGCTGACATGGAGTCAGGCGGAAGTGGGTCCCTTAGGATAGAAACACCGAGTTTTATTCCATTCGCGTCGAAGCTGGAGCAAGGAACGGGAGGGAGGAGCGATCTGCTCAATGATTCTGTTCCGAGTATTAGAAACGTTCCCCATTGATTTGGGGCGTGTACATGCTTAATATGTTATTGACGGGTATTGAAACCTGTGTGTGTCTGATCGAGTAGGTGCAAAGATTTGTTGTGGACATCTTGTCGACGGTCTGTCGAATTTTGCCGTCAAGCTCGTTTGACAGCTCTTGTTTCGGAACAACGCAATAAAGACAATGAATAAGTTGAGCCTCAATTTTCCCGAATAACTTTTCCTTGACGTTCCTTATCTCGAAGTCCTTCCCCTGCTCGGAGGCGGCGAGCGCACACGGATCGTGACTTTACTTGAGCTTCCTCCTCACTCAGCAGAGAGCGATCGGAATGGTCGAGACCAGTGCTCCGAGAGACCTCCCGGTTGAGGCCCCGCATGGACCTCTCTGACGACCCGCAAGTGAGGATTCGTAGGACGTTTTGGATACTGTGCATTGGATCGTGGGGAGCTGGGAAATAACCGTGGATTTCCGGAGGTCCATATACGCCACTCGGAGAGCCTTGTTACCCAGATGAATCGAGCGAGAGGTGCATTTTTTTCGCAATAAATTATCGGTTTGTTTATTATAATCCTTCAGAAATACCCTTCGTCCGTACCGTCTTCTCCACATCTCATGCTTGCGTTTCGAATCGTCCATACACACTCACACCGGCACTCATAACATTCAAACTCGTTCCCGGACTCAACATATTTTTCTAAAAGTCTTTGTCTTTGCGCTTTTCATAGGAGATAATATTCACTAACATTCGAGAGCTGAGCATCCGGTCGATGAGGAAACCAATAGGAAGGAACCAGAATCCCTTATCTATCGGACGCAGCGGAACTTTTCGACTAGAAATGTATTGTGTGACAATTTCGCCACTCGAAATACTCGAACAAAACTGTCGTCCAAAGAACAGGCGATCGACAGACAAGATATGCTTAAAGCTTAAGACCAAGTTTCTTCGCTAGTTTTTGGGCTTCCTCAATGTTGTCGAGCGTGTCCTTATCGGTCTTCTTCTCCTCGGTGATTTGAAGACACTTCTTGAGATATTCCGGTGCCTCTTGCTTCCTGCCCATATCGATGAGAGTCCGGGCCAAACAGAGATGATTCCCGTTGAAGATGGCCGGAGACACTGGAAGAAATGAATCGATGTGAGTGCTCGCGCCTCTTTGGCCACAGCTCGCAGCGATTCAGTTGATTAAACGTACATCGGCGACGGAAGTAATCGTCGCCAGCGTCGCCGACATAGACACCAGCTCCGACGTCGTCGTCGACAACAGCAACAACAACAACGGCATCAACACCAACACGGTAAACACAATCAACGATACGCCAACCGCAGCATTGTCTCGTATACACGATATACGTTCAGCTGCGTTAAAAAGAACAAGCTCTTGACTCACATTCTTCGGCTTTCTTGAAATGGCTGACAGCCTCCTCGAACGTCGACTCTGGAGGTTTTGCGAACAGGGTGGCAGCGGTTTTCTTTTGCAGCCAACTCACTGACGCGACCTTGTAGCACCACTGGCCGAGTACATGATGCGCCAACTCGGATTCCGGGTTCAACTCGATGCATTTCTAAATTGGTCGAGACATTCGGTTAATGCATCGGAGTTTGTGAGGGATCTGTTCAATCAAGCGCGAATCAAGTGAAGCAGCTCCTTGCCGCTGCCGGTCCGCCTGACTGTTCGTGAATCCGTCTCCTAACGAGCGAGCAAGTCAGCCCGTCCGCAAGTCTGTCAGTCAGGAAGTCACTCAGTCAGTCAGTTGGCCGCTTCAGCGCCCGAGCGACCAAGACCTGAACACGGCACATTACGTTGCTATGCGGATCGATCGAGCTCGACCAGAGCGGTTTTTGTCAGCCATGGAAGTTATATGAGCGCTCAATATATGACGGGACCGACGACGTTCCGCTTTAAGCCATGCGGGTCTCTCCGTAGAGTTTAGGCGACTCAGATACTGGTGATCGCTCAAGGACTCGAATCTCTTGCTTTACCGATGAGTTCGCTGTCATGGAGAGCTGACCAGATCTTCCCAAGCATCGATCTTTCGTCCGAGCAGGGGGGGGGGGGAACTAAGGGAATGATGAAAGGAAGAGTTACGTACGTCTAAGTGCTCCCGGATGATGAAAGCTTCTTCGATCTGCTGCTTGAAAGACTCGTGCTTCTCCTTGCATCCTAGAATGATGGCGAACCAGACATGCGAGTTCCAACAATCCGGTGCGATCTCCAGGTTTTTGGTGAGGATTTTCAAGCTCGCTTCGATGGCCTTGTGTTTCGGGACGGAGCCTTTGAATTCAGCCTCTGAGGATGTAACATCACCTCGTCAGGAATATTCGGACAGATGTGAGCCCGAAGGCTCTCCGAAGCATTCCCTCGATGAAAATTAGGTGCTCCATGAATTCCTTTCATTTAAGGGAATCGAAATCTCCAAATGAATCAGTCGTCAATCCCAGCGCGAACCCCCTTTGCGTCGCTCGATGGCAACCTTCGGTGCACAGATTAGTCCCTAGAGTCCCTATGACAGTAGAGTGACCGCCTTTCATGCTTGGAGAATTATCATCTGCACTCAAGGTCTACCTCAGTGTGTTACGGCCTGTAGGGAACGTATGAGAAGTCGCCTACGGGAAGGTTTTCCGAATGGAGCCTAAGGAGACGGAGCGCCGATTCTTCCAGCTGCTCCCCGGAGGGGAGGAACCGGAGAAGCAGGTCGCGGCTCGATGTTCTCGACTGCGAACATTTCTCAAAAAAAGTTCGTCTCGCGTCTCGTTTTAGCTCAACGGAGAGAGAAAAGACCCGGAACAGAACGTCGTACGAGCTGATTCAGCGTCTGTAAATATTTCCTGATCGAGTTTGGTTCTACGCACCCGCTCCAAAATCGTCGCGCCATCCGATGGAGCCCGCAAAAAATAGAAATTACGCATCATCATTGAGCTAGTACTCGACGTCTTAAATATTTCACACGAGCCACCTCGAGTTACGCTGCGATCGATCCCGCTCGCCTAAGCTCTGTTCGGATAAGGCCGGCAAAGCCTAATCTCCAGGTGGCTCAAGAGCGAGAAGGCGCGAAAAAAACTCCGTGCTACGCCGCGGCGCTCCCGGATATGCAGATCGTTTTCTCGTGATTCCTTGGGCTTACACCCGCGAAATCGATCCGGTCGGATCCTCCCACAAGTTGACCACAGTTGGAATAGTCCACCGCGCAGACTTCGGACCGAGAAGCTACAATGCTCCGAAAGGCATGTCAGATCCATTATGAAACGATGAATCCGGCCGAAAGCTGTCCAAATATTGTAGAAATAAGTGGGAGCCGGGTCGGTGGAATGGAGCACCCACGCACATTTCAAGTGAATCACCGCTTCCACTCGGCTCAATAACAATGCCGCCACCTTTCGCGCAAGGAACGAATCGTCATCTCGCACGAGGAGGCTGACCAGAGATCCGCCTTTGGAGTACTTCTCTCTTATTTTTTCCCGATCCAGAGGCTGCTCGTTCGAACTTCTTTTCCCTCAGCTAACTTATCCCTGTTACGGATCACCTGGTTAAGACATAGGCACCAAGAAAAGAAGACGAACTGACCTTTGAAGATGGCTCTGGCTAGTCTCCACTGCACCTCTGGAGAAGGGTCTTTCTCATGCACCACAATGGTCCCAAGCCCTTCGACGTGGTGACCCATAGTGAACAGCGTATCGCATCGCTCGAGAGCAGCTTCCATCTTCGCTAATTTTGGTTGTTTAAATTCTCTCTGATGCTTTGTCTCAAAGCCTCCAGAATGTGAACGCCAATGACTCCGCTTCGAGCGAGCTCCAACTCTCGACTGTCCGCCGTAGATCTGAGCGGCTATAAATTGCGTGGTAAGTGAGTGAGCGGTCAGACGCTGGTAACGTAGACTCACTTAAGAGAGGAGTTCTCCTGAAAAGGATGAGGGAAACAGGGAGGAGAGGACTGCAAGGGACGTGGATTAAGATTTGGACGTACAAGGTTGCGTCTGTCAAACGACAAGCTATTGCGGGCCAATGTCTGAGCGTTGCCGCCGCCGCCGCAAGCGAAACCGCGCCGCTACCGCCTCACCATCGGGCTTACTGGCGGCGCCTTCCCCGCCGCCGTCGCCCTGTCCGTAGCTGCGACTTCCTTCACCAAAAGTACTGTCACTCTCATTCAGTCCAAGGGCCGAAACACTGACTTGACAAACACCGCCGCTCCTTTTCACGTGACTGTACCAATCACTGAATTTTTTACTGCAAAGCACGCATCGTTCACTGAAATACGTTATCTCTTTCACTTTTCGCTTGACTGTCCTACTCAGTTCTGACAACTCCGCGGCGATCGATGAAGACGACCGCGGCGATAGAATCTTTTGCTTAAGCTAGACATTGACCTGGCGACGATCAAGGCATAGATTATCACTTATCAATCGGACAGTCCTCCGCCGATGATGCTCATGTACATAACTTTCTGAGAAAAATTTGATCATTCCAAGTTGCTCGACATATCCTCTTTTCCTGGACGCAGTGTATCGTACTCCGAATGCTAATCACCCCGCTAAACGTAGTACTTCCGCTGATCGGTCACATGGCGCAGATCCTCGCTTCCCGATTCTTTTCACCGCTTAGCTACGCATTGACATATGTTTCGGTCTCTTCTGTCGATCCTCTGGAACGGCAGCTTATCTCTGAAGAAATCTTCGGATTCCGATACGTATCCAACACCATCAGCCCGGAGAAAGTCAACGTCATTCGAGGCGTCGCAAAACACCGATCAGTTGATATCGGACAGGAATACAATCTCTCCAGAAACGTGTTGACAGGGACTCATTAGTACCTGCGTTGAGCCGAATTTGGTTACAATAAAGGCACAAGAAAGCGTTCCGGGCCAGACGGCGGCGACGTTCGGACGGAACGAACAATTTCTGTACAGTCCTCGTGATATTTGCTTGTTCGGATAATTTTATTCGCGCGGCGACGACCGACGTTCGGAAGCCGAGACCTTTGCACAGTACTGTCGGAGTATCTCCACGCTATCGACGCCTTCGCGAATGTCGAACCACGCGAACTCGGTAGACGACTCGCTCGTGCGAATGTGAGTCTCTGGCGACGCTCGCGACCTTTGACCGTCTCAGTTTAAATTATTTATCGGACCGGATCTAGGCTTAGCCCTGTCTTGATGGCTGATCTCGAGAGGGATAGAGATTCAAACCACGAGAAGGATTTAAATGAGCTTCGACTATTCACAAGAAACGGGGTTTCATCGCGTGGGCCTCTATCCCATCCGATCGGCGTCTGCACTTTCTCCTTTTCTTGAACTTCCTACTCCCATCCGATGCTCACTCAGCCCGAAAATCGAGCGGTCTTCCCGACAGATCATACTCCGGCAGAAATCCGGAGCCGAGTGTGGTTTTCGAGAAGACGGAACGTTTAGCCCGCAAATATTCTGATCGCTCCGAGCCGCCGATAGGGTGTCGTATGCGGGATTGGCCTAATCAGCTGCTCGAGCTGTAATGAAAGTTTACGGTACGACAGCCAGACTTCTTAACGATGACCTCGTCCAATGCCGACGGTCTAGCGTCAAGACCGAGCCATAATAGAATGCTTGCTTTGCTCCGACTCATCAAACACCCGTTTGTATGATTTTCGGGCTATGACAGGTGATCGCTCGGAATCGTTGTTGAGGAACGAACGGACGAGATGCGTTCTCACTGCGGAGATAGGAGTCGCCCGGAGTCGATCATCGACGACTCAAGCTGGTGCCGCCCAAATCTTGCGACGATGAGAGGTGTCTTGCACGGTTACGACGCGCCCCGGGAGTATTTTTTCGCTTTCACTTTTTACCTTTGAAGACTGACAGAATACTGCTGCGTGAGGAGCAGCGGGAGATTCGATCTTGGTCACGAATCTTGGTCAGGATCTTGGTCTGATGGCAGCGTTAGCAGCTTCTCCCAATTGATTGATAGACGGAACGAATGTGAGCTCCTGGTTTCTTCTTTTGAAGGAGAGCTAGTTGATCTAAAAGGGAAGCTCCCAGCTAATCGGGGAAGCCCAGTGGGAGGATGTGGGCCATGTCCGACTATCGCTTGAATAGAGACTATAAGCCATCGACTTCGAGGGTTCGGTCTGATGCGGGTCAAGTAGAATTGAATCAGGTGGATCATTCTCCAATTGGTCAACTTCATATCGCGATTGCTGCCTCTTGCTGACCTCCGGTGGAAATCGCTCGGCTGTTTTTTCGAGAGCCCACGGAGATGGATTAATCCCTCTTGAGCATTTTCTGTTCCCATGGAACAAGGCGATCCGAATGATTTTTTTCTGCTTGTGTAATAAAATTATACTTCCGCGGATCTAGCTCAAAGTCGCTAATTAGCCCGCTGTGCTGCTCTGAATCTCAGGCGCTCGATTTGAAACAATGAATTGCGGCGCTTATAAATAGAGACTGTCGCCCCGATCGAGTTGTTTGGTGCCAGAGCAATCACCCGGAGGGACGAGGATAGTCGGTAATGTTAAGAAAGGAAAATGGCTCGGAAAAACCGATCCTTACAGGACATCATTAGTCCCACCGTGATTCCTATCAAGTTTCAGCAGGATCTCTCCATGTTTCAGCTCGATCCAAAGTGAAGATTTACGTTTAAGCCGGGCATCCACCGCGCAAGCGATGTAGTCCGCGGAATCTCGCGGCAATTCGAGCCGCTTCTCCGTAGAGAGTCTACGGGAAATGAAAAGTCCCCCGAATCTTCGGAGAAGAATCCCGCGATTAATGCACAGTCCTGAATCTCGTGCTCCGGAAGCGACCAGAACGATTGACTCATTCTCGTCGGTCTCCCCGGAGAGATGTCGTGGCAGAAATGTTTTTTTTTCTCTAAATAAACAAACTCAGTTTCTGGAGTCACGATATTCTCGAATTTCACAAAGACGAGTTTTCGCTTTGTTGGAGTGAACTTCACGCTTTTCTTGCATCGTCTTTACGCCTACATGAGCAGCTATTCGTCGTATTGAAGAACTCTCGGTGCTCATAAGAATCGGCAGCTGCTCCAGGAAGCTGAAAATTGCTTTGCTCCTACGAGAGCCGCCTTTTGCGGCTGGAAATGAGCAGGCGGGATTGCTGCCCTTTATTTGAAAGGAGACGACTCCGTAGGTTCCTTTTAGTTCATTTACGCCCTCGTAGAATTTGTCCAATTCCAGGAGGGATGTATGGCGAGGAATATCACGGAATCGGAGAATGAAGTTTTGATTCCACTCAATGGAGAGCGGAGTCGGATAATTCTGAAATCTGCTACGTTCTGCACTCGGGACAAAGGCTACCCAACTGAGTCAACACTGTCGCTCGTGACTCGATTCGTAAATGTAAAGCTTGTAAATGTGCTTGGAAATGTAGAGCAATCTATCCTGATCCATAAATCGTCTGAGACTAACGAGTTCCACGAGATCCGAACGGCACAATCCAGACGGAATCTTCGGAATCCGTAGATGTCAAGAGAAAGCCTGACTAGTGAGTTTCTCAGGCTAGATTAACTCTCTGACTATCGCTTCTCCGAACTGGCGAGGAAGCATCTTGTCAAGTCTACAGTCTCCGAACGTCGTCCTGCTTATGAGGAAGAAGCCTCTGCAATCGATGTTGCGCGGAGATCGAAGGAGCCGGAGATCTCGAATCACCTCCGGATCCGCCTTTCTCTCGCGAGTAGCATCGAAACGTGTCGAGACTCAGCAGAGGATCTCTGCGAGCTCGAGACTCCCGGAGATCGTTATCTTGGGAATTTTTCCGCAGCACAGGAGTCGTGACAATTCTGCCGTATGACGATAGTTACCGCGAAACAGAGAGATTGCTGAACGTGTCGCAATCACAGAGCGTGAGGCCGGCAGGGCCAGCGGACACGATGCGACTGTGAATTTCTGCCGCGCCACCGCAGCCAACTTTCCATTGGCGCTAAGACTACTTGGATGCAGAAAAAGGTTAAACTCTTCCCATCGAATGACCGCGGGCTTTCTCCAAGTTGATTCCACGACCCTGGTCCCAGACTTCCCCCAATGTCGTGGGATTCCGGGCTTGAGACCGGCCCCTTGCCCGACCGAATCCGGGGGAATTCAATCGAAGAAGATGGATAGGAGTTCCTCCAACTACCCTTGGAGGCTGATGGTCCAGCGGAAGATGCTCTGGAGAGAGCGCAACCGCACGAATGCGTCGTGTCGTGGCTCTCCCGATGGCTCGAGAGGAGAGGTTCCCGCGAGCCGAGGGCTGGAGAAGAGCTCCGCGTAAACGCATCCATCCGTTGCCCTCAGACTCGGGGCCTCCGCTTCGTCTGCGGGTCTCCCCGCATAAACAAGGAGAGTTTCCTACGGAGGATTCACGGTCTCGTTAAGTGACCATGCACGAGTGGTGATCTACGATTTCAATGGTGACAGACCGAGGAGCGTACAGTACCATCGCGCGACTTGCGGGCAGTCTCGTGTCGGATCCGGATATTCCGAGCGATTCCCCTTCGAAGAGGAATTGAGAGCAAATCCTTTCATCGGTCCCGACGGAGATTCAGGCTTTTCCTACCAGCCGTCGCTGCCGGCAGACATGGGCAGAGAGCCGCAGAATTCCATCGAGATGTCTCTCGCGAGAGCGAGAGCGATGATTCCGAGACCTCTGAAAGACTGGCATCCCTATCGTCGAGCTCAACTGGCTCATCTCGTTTTTTGTGCGATGGGAATCGGTGTCTCTATGTATGCTCTCTACGTAGAGGTGAACAAAATCACAACACCAGCTTACAAGCCGATGTGTGATATATCGGAACACGTCAAGTGCTCTCGCGTTCTAGTTTCTGAGTAAGTCGCCGTCGAGGTCGGGGACCCGCCTTGATCTTGAAGGTCTCGCATGCTGAGGATTTTATTTGATACTGTTCTCGAAATATTCAGCATTATCGAATTCATCAGATATTCCCGCGGATTCGGACTCCTCGGAAGTTTTTTCGGGGCAGACTCGCCGCTAAACATGTCCAACTGCGCCTTCGGCATCGTATTCTACATGATTGTTTTCTGCTTGGGTAAGGCCAGATCTTCTGCGTCCGGAACTCCTCGATTCTCCGCTGTGACTGAAATGTTTCCCTTACGTCCTCCAGGTTTCATCCACCAACCGACTGTACTCTACCTGACCGTCTGGTTCGTCGTATTGGCTTACGTCATGTCGATGTATCTCATGGCCGTTCTCATATTCGTCCTGAGCGACTTCTGCGTTGTCTGCGCCACGATCTACGCCATCAACACCTTGTTAATGCTGGCTACGTTTTCCCGCTACTCATGTAGTCCTAAAATCGCTCAGGAAAAATTATACAAGAGTCAGAAGAAATACAATTGAGCTGGCATGAGATGCAGTCGATGATGATTGATGCACGAGGACTGCTCGCAGTGGCTCCGTATTAGTGTGAATACTTGTGAATAAACCTTGGACAGAATATTCTGCTTGTTTGAGCTACACCCCCCCCTCCCGATCGTCGTCTGGTTTAGCGGAGGTCCCTGGTCCGAGTCCCTCTTCGCCGACGCTGAATCACCTGATTGGGCCAGGTAGATCGACCGAAGACTCTCGACACAGGAGGAAGTGGAGGAAGACGACCGAAGTTTATTTCAAGCTCTCTAATAGTGTGACTGCGTTATTGCAGAAGAAATGGATGCTCGAGAATGAAGGATTTGATCATTTCGCATTCCATGCTCAAAGCTCCTTCATCCCCTCGAATCGACCGCAAAATCTCGGAATCATTTCTTAATTAAAGCTCTCCTCGAATCGCATTCGCCCCATCCTACCCAGGCATCCAGAGTTATCAGTATTGGACAACACAGAGAAAGAACGTGACTGTTTTGATTGGTTTCATGGCTATTCTGACGCAACACTCTGCTCCGTGGAGACAAGGGAAGCTGAGTTCCTGGATACAAGCCCGTTCAATCCAGGTTCACGAAATCCACTGGTTTCTTGTAAGCGATACCTCTGCTGACCTCGACCGGGTTGTAGTATCTGTAATTTTTTGCGAGTGAGAACGTGAGCGGTGGTTGAAGAGCTCATTCCGCCTTCCGGGCTCGAACTCCTAATCGGGAGCGATAACTTTGGCACGGGAGCCGAAACTCTGCGGCAACTTAGGTCACGACAATTCCAACATCTACACGATGATCGATTCCCATACCTCCAGAACAGAGACGACCCACGCTTGAGCTGGTCGTTCTTCTTGAGATGAGTGTAGCACTGGGTCCAGTTGGAATAGATAGCGACGTGAGGTGGACGTCCCGCAACGATTGGCGCACCACTCACGGACACCACGGTGCTGACTAGCGCGAACGGATATGTCAACGAGCTGGCAAGGAAGCTTGACATGGTGGCGATATAGCTCCGCACCTGGAATCGTAGTTCAAGAGAATCGAAGGGATCTGACGCGAGAGCTAGCCGAATCATCCGCCGAGTTATTCTCGTTCGCTCCCTGTCTCCGACCCGTGGGGTCAGACAGCAAGAGATCGGAGCGACTCCGCAGGAATCAATGCGCCGACTCGATTGGCGTCAGTGAGGCTATCATTCTCTAGATAGACGATTGAAACGTACCGTTGGATCCTCAACGATGTACGTATTGATGAAGAAGGCCGTCGTGGCAGCGAGCCAGATCCGCAAGATTTCGCCGTAGATCCTGGGCACTAGACCGCTCCATAAGCCCGATAGTCCTTCCTCCCTGTATATCTCTACGAAGGAGCCCAATACGGAATTATATTTCGTTTCTCGGCCGACAAATTCGGCCATCATCCGAATGGTGATGACTCGGAAAGGCTGTGCGACGGTGATCGCTGCGGCATAGGCGACCGACTCCTGAGCGGTGCGTTTGATGAAATTGACAATCTTCTGACCGTCCGAAGTCAGGGGACAATCTCCGACCAGGAGTTGTTGGTCTTCGTCGAAAGACGCCACGGGCGGCAGTCTCATCGTTACCTGCGTTCGGGAGAATCGAATTTAAAAATCAGATCGGAAGGTTCTGAGGAACCGTTTAGATGAGGATCATACTCACGAAAACGAAACACGAGTCGTAAACTATTCGACCGGTGAGGCTCGCTCCTAATCCGCGATAGAGCCCAAAGAAGCCATCGACTCCTCGGAGATGACTGCAATAGATGAATCAATCCAGGAATCGATTCGCGAATATTTCGGGGGACGAATTGCCGGGGATGCGCTCAGAGAGATATCCGGATACGCCAAAGGAGAAAATCTGTCGTGGTTCGGCAACAAACCCCATGTACGCGAATACTCCAGGGAGCTTGAGCACTGGCCTCCTGAAGATGGTGTGCGCGGGCACTGGAGGGAGCGGCTCGAAGCCGATTTGCATTAAAGTCTTCGCGTAATCGAATGGATGCATGACGACCGTCATTGCACTCTTCCCGACCACCGACAGCCTGGAACGGATTCATCCCCATTTGAGATACAGGGCTCAATCATCCACTGGTTGGTTGCCCATTGATGGTCTTCACGGAATCGTAAGCTGACTGCTCACTGAGCTCAAAAACCCACCATGGTTCGGCCTTGTCGTCGTTCTCTACAACGCGTCTTCTGGGATGCATGTGGAGATCTTCAGTCATTCCCTCTGAATGCGATCGGTCCCCGCGTTCGCGAGAGCTGCAGGAACGATATCAAAGCGATGAAGTTGCGGACCGCGCGGGCACTCCGGGCCTTCGTCAGAGGGTCTGGATGTGGACGGCCTTGCTCAAGTCTCCGGTCGCTCCTGACCGGCCTTATCTGTAGCTACGACGAAGATATGAGCTCCAATTGGAGCACTGGCGACACGAGAGCTCTGGCCACGCAACGATCAAAATTTCGAGGAAGGCGATTCGAGTTGTCTCACCCGAGGACCTCTGTCGGAGGAGCTCCGAGTATCGCTCTCGGAGGATTTTCAGTGCAAGGACATCGATTTTACGCAGTCGACATACGGGATAGAGCTGCTCGAAGGGGCTGGATGGGTCGAGCGCACGGAAACCTCAGAAGAGTAGTCAGCGGACCACCTAGGATGAGTCTGCAGTCAGCGACTGTCTGGACGTGAAACTACACACCGGTAAGCTGCGGTGACTTATCGCCAGACTTGCGGGTACGTGGAAATGGGGGGAAGAGGGAAGGCTTCCGTGGGGGAAGCGGGATCTAATACCTTGAGCATGCGTTCCTCGAGAGCGTCAAGGAACGTTATGGAACGCAATCTACTGAAGTCTCCCCAAGTTAAATTCGATCTCGGTCGCGAGTGGACGCAGACGAATATTGCCAAGGGCTGATGACGGTGATTTCTGTCCAGAGAAGATGAAGTAGGAGAGTCGGCCGGGATCTTCTACTGCTCCCCCTTCACGGGAAATCTACTTAAAAGAGTCACTTGCTGGAGTTTCTCGTCTAGCTTTATGCATCCGGGTGCGTCTGTCTGGCAGTGCTGATTGCGCGAGATTGTGCGGACGGTACTGCGTCGCCTCTTGAGGTCTATGGCATTCTGATGCTCCACGGAAGGCATCGCGAGGTTGTATGAACCTCCAAACGCACTCATACAGGCTCTCACCGGAGGAAGGAACCAAATATTCTGTCAGATTATGTTGTGCCTCTACCACGATGAAACATAAGCCTTGGAATGGAACTTCATTCATCGAAAATGTCCAATAAACTTTCTAGTCTGGGACAGCTGACCGTCTCGGAGAACTCTGCCGTTCATCAGGATTTTTATAGCAAACACCAACATCACTACCTCGTCTCGTCGCGGCCCGCTCTTCGGTCGCTCTCCCGCTGCAGCCCTCTCCGCTGAGAGCCATGCGGGCCGGCCCCATCCCGAGACTGCGGCCATGCCCCAGGAGTCTGGAACTCGACATCCCCCCGGTCATGACTCCGATGATGTTCGCCTCGGCAACTGTCCATCTTCCTCTGGCTCGGGGAGTAAGGATACTCTATTCCATCTTCGTGTCGTTGGGAAAACGTCTCCCTTTCAACCCTAGACGCGGCGGTAAAGGATTTCGGTGCGGCGGCATCGCGACAAGCCCCCCCTCCTCCTCCCCTCCGAAGAATGCATTCTCGCTTGTGCATTCCGGGGTATGAATGAAATTCCCAGGAGAATGAAAATTCGAAGGATTCCAGAGGCAGCTCTCCAATCAGGATCTAGTCAGCGGGATAATGGAATCAGGATCTGTTTGACGCCTTCTGATGGAATCCTGTCGAAGATGGTATGATTTTTCTGGAGATTGTCCGACAGGTATCGGTTATGAGTTGGACTTGGTTCAGACCCTTCGGTCTCAACAGCCAGCCTGTCTATCCCGAATCACTAATTTCAGTCGATCACCAATTTATTCGGAGGCTAGCGGAATTCGTTCTCCTAAGATATACCTGAATTGAGCGATCTTCCTCGTTTCGTCCCGAAGCGTGAGTTTATTCAGCATAAGATCACGGGGCAACGATTTTCGGGAAGCGTTCAACACTCATAACAGTTGAAGTTAAGTTGTTCCATAGCGCTGGTTCATCACCTTTGGAACCGGGTCCAGTGGCACGGATTTTTAAGATTTTGGTTCAACACAAAAAAAGGCGTAAGAATAACGATCGTCCCGAAGCTCGCTAGGGCAGGTGCTTTTGAGTGACGTTCAAGCTCTACGCGGCGACAATCAGGCGATCCTCAGCTTCGGCGTCTTCGAGCATTTGTTTGAAGCAGAAGGGCATGAAGCAGTAACCTTCGCCGTGATAGAATTTCGATTGGAATTCAACCCTGAAATTAAGGAGTTTCATTCAGAATTCCGAAACATACAGACCGAGACAAGAGCGGTCTCGAAAGCCTTAAGGATTATTACCAGTGGAGACGAAGAGCGTGGAGGAAGGCTGAAAGACCCTCCATGATGAGCAATACAGCGATTGTCAGGAAAGCCCAGAAAGCGAACGCCAAGTAAATTCCGATAAATCCTACAGCGTTGGTCATATCCAGACCAGGCCTGAAGACCATGTTCCACAGCACTTCCGAGAGTTCTGGGGAGAAAAGTCGATGGTTATCGGAATCGATTAATCGAGAGAGTTCATAACCCCGCCGGCCTACGATCTACGCAATCAGGTACTTACGAGCGTGAGCGAGTGAGAGAGCCCAGAGACGCAAGTACGACGCGGTGTGCGAGACGCAACCGAGAGCGTACTCAATGGTATGAATGATTTGGTTGATGAAACAGTCTCCGAAGTCGAACTCGCCGCCGGGACCGCCGTGCCCACCGTGACCGCCCCCATGACCGCCTCCGTGACCGCCTGTTGCGGCCCCGCCGTTGCTGGGACTAGCGGGCTTGTTGTCGGCGTGGTTTCCTTCCTCAGGATTGGAGTCCGAATTCTGCAAGCGATGTTTGATGACTTTTACGTCTCTCGAATGATAGAATAGGAGAGAAATGCAGAGAGGAAATAATGCTGATGTAGGACAGAAAAATTATTTCGTGACATCCACGGAGGGAAGGCTTACCAAGGGCGCAGCGGAGGACGCTCTGAGGGATTGAGCTTGCGCGTGTCGGGATCGGAGAACGAAAGGTTTGACGAGAAGCATCCAAGGGACGCAGACCAGTGCGATTACCACCAGCACGGGTTCGATAAAACTCTGTCCTCCGTAGAGCAAGTCCGTGTTGCAGAGTTCCGGTTTGACGGGCTGCTCTGGATAGGACATCATGAACATGTTGATCAACATGAGCAAGAGTGAGGGAGCGCAGAAAGTATTTTCGAAGTAGAACACCCATTTGAGCACGATCGTGATCACGAGATAACCGAAGATGCTCATCAAGAACAGGACTTGGGGAATGAACTCGGCCACGATACTGAGTGAGTCCTTGTTGAACAGATGGTTTCGCAGGGACAGCAAGACACCGAAGGACATCTGCACCACTCCAAGAACGATCGAGGTTTTCATCTTGAAGGAATTAGAGAAAGCGATCTTGTTCTCCGAGAGCATCCAGACCGGGTCCAGTCCGAACAGATACGGGGATCCGCTGTAGTCTCCGTGCGGAAGGATCATGGCCTGCCTCATGGTCTCGTTGGTCACCGGGTCGATGATGACGTCCTGCCGGACGTGCCACGCCGATCCGAAGATATTGGTGGTTTTCGAAAAAACGTCGTTGTAAATCATTCCGGTGTAAATTGAGAAAATCCCCATAAGGAGGATGATGTATCGACCGCCGAAGAAAGTCCCCCAGATCTCGTTGTCGCTCTTCTGGGCCGCGAGCGACCTTTCGCAGAGTACCATCCACAGGGCGAAGAGGAACATCAGCATCCCGTGTCCCGCATCACCGAACATCACGGCGAACAGGAACGGGAACGTGATGATCGTAAAAGGAGTGGGGTTTGTCTCCTGGTAAGTAGCAACACCGTACGCGTCGATGATGTTCTGGAAACCTTTGGTGAACTTGTTGGTCTTGTTGTAGGTCGGAGGAACTTCATCGGTGTCCACCCGATGGAGGATCGGATGGACATTGCTGCCAGACGCGACTTGTCCTCGGTTGAGGGCGTTCTGGATGAATGCGATGTCAGCTACCGGGACCCAAGCTTCCGCCAATAGGCACTTGGACGTGATGTCCATGTTGCACATGTTCAGCGTATGGAAGGTCGCCTTCATTTTTCGAACCTCGATGAACCATTGAGAGATTTTTCGCGCGGTGGCCACCAGAACTCGGTTCCTGTGATCCTGAGTTTCCTGACGGACCTTCTTGAGATCCTCGAGCCTGCCGCGGACGTTGTCTAGGAGTTGACGACGTCCGTCGAACGTATCGCTTATGGGATAAGTGTTGGCGTGGAATGCCTGCATGATTTTCTTGACTTTGCTTTTCAGCTGCTCCCCTTGGAAGAAGACGATTATAACGTTTTTCATGTGCCAGGCTCCGGTATGGGGATCCTCGACCGGCATGTAAATGGGGACTTGTCGCATAAAAACGTTTCCTCGGCAAACCCTCCACAACAGGCGCTCGAATGACATCAGTTTCTCCCTGGGTATCACGCCCGCCAGGAACGTGAGATTGATGTTGTCGGCAGGCATCAGCTGGAATCCATCGTCACGCTGAACGAGGCTACCGGTGCGCTCACGCTGCTCGAAGAAGCGTTGAGTGAGCTGTAAAATCTGCATGACTTCATAAAGCTCAAGATTTGTGCGTCGGAGCTCCTCGCCGTTCGTATTGATCTCTTTGAGTTCCTCCTCGATTTTCGAAAACGTCGCCTCCATGTCGATCATGTTCTTGGGAGGAGGCGAATGCGGGACATCCTTGGCATTCGCTTCGTAGATAGGAAGAGACTCCCGCTTGATTTCGCGGAGAATGAAACCTGGAACACAAAGAATTCGATGATTCTAGATGGCGACTCTCCGGGCACGAGATTTTTCAGCGTGTCCCTCGGCTTGCTTGGACGATATCGATTGTCTGGTCGGAACTCACGTAGCTGCCGCTCCATCTCATCGCAACGGCGAACCTCGTTCACGAAACGTCTCTGGAACGCGTTCGTGTCCGGATTCAACTGCGAAAAAGACAAGAGAAGCGTTTTAAAACTCACGAAATTCTGAACGTGCGGGGCCCATCCGAATACCCGGGGCCGGTGGGCTCATTTGGCTACACAGGTTCCACGAGTGCCTGATTGCATTCGCTCCGTGATTGGGAACGACGGGGAGAAAAAGGGAGTAGTTACTTACGTCTCGAAACTGAACTTGACCCAGTTCTCCAAGTTCAGACACGCAGAAGTAGGCAGAATCGGTCGGCAGAAAAATCTGCGTCATCGCCATCTCCTCGGACCGGAAGAAAGTCCCCATTTTGGTGTGCCAATCAGAGTCTGCTTGAAAGAAATTCTCCGATTAGACCTTGACGAACCCTAGGACCGATAGTATGTACGAAGGACTAAGTAAGATGAACGACTCATTCACTGCCGACATATGCAGTTCTCACAAGGTTAGCCACAGTTGGATTAAGATCTTCTGCTATCACGGACGCTCAAAGTCCTCAAAATACAAGGGTCTCTTCGCTCTTGCCTGGCTTTTGCCCTCTTCACCCGAAGGGATCCACAATGCACTCGGCAATCTGATAGGTATTCGCCGATTCCTGAATCGGACTGCAAAAGCTAGTGACGTGTGGGAGCGTTGCCAATCTGATCGTGAGATCACGAGAAGCCCAGAACCAGTTTGCCTCCGAGGCAGCGGTGGAGTGGTCGCCTGAAGTCGTCCGGACTGACACAGCCGACCGCGCACCGGAGCAACCGTACCCTCACTGACGAGCCTTCAATCCAGTCCACACTGCCGTGCCTCCGAAGTGTTTTCTTCCCCTCTTGAGATCGCTCCGTTCCCAAAGCGGTTGAATCCTGAATTTAGAGACGCTTCTGGCGAGAGTCGATCTTCGGAGCGACCCTATTGCTCGATCCGTTGCTCAAACTCGAGCACCGAGGTCTTTCGCCGCTCGCTTCGAGCGGAATTCGAAAGAAAAAACAAGCACTCAATGAGCTCGATCTTCTCACCTGACCGTACGTGAAGACTCGTAGATTAGCAATCAGCGATGGGAGCCAATGCACTTGGCGTTAGTGACTCTCGTCGACTACCACACCGAAGCAGCAGGCAGGCACCCAGAGAGGTAGCACATGACACCAACATCACATGACATCGAGAGGATCGACAGCTTCGCAAAGCGCATGCGTTCTTGTTTGACCGAATGGCCACAGATGGCGCGAGCGTCGATTCCGCGCCTATCATCAGGAGAGCCTCACGCGAGACATCGACGATGATCTCCGACCGCCGAGCTCCGAGTCGGGGCTCTCGCACAGTGGACCATCTCTCAAGCGAAAATCGCGCAAGTCAGGAATCGCGGGAGCCGGAGTTGCGAAGACGAACATACTCAGAGGCCAGAACGAGCTGGAATTCGCGGGTGCCCGCATCGACTCGTTCGCGGGTGTCGGGCTCCAAAATGGAATCTCGCCACCTGTCGCCCCGGTTCGGGAGGAAGGAATTCGAGAACTCGGAGTCGAGTCTCATTTCTACTACCTAGCATCGAGCACTCATACTCTCCACATACACCCACAGCTCATGAACGGAATGCGATCGAAATTATCAGTCGCAGCCTGCTGCGAGTACTTTGTGAGCGATGACCAGTCCTCCCTCAAACTCCTGAAGAGCACCACACAAGCTAAAGAATCCATCGGGGGATCCGTGCCGACATCCGCGCTTCTGCCTCCTGAGAATTCGAGCTTCTGCGACATTTCTCAAATTCTAGCGTTCGATGATTGATGATCACTGATCGACTGATCGATCACACATGTGCTCATGATGGAACATGGGCATCATCCCAAATGGGGGGGGATCGAGCGAGGGCGAGTTGAATACTTGTTCGTCATAGAGTTCTCTTGTGCGCGTCTCCACCGACTCGTGCCCGAAGGGGTCGCTGCTTCAGCCGAACTCAGGAGCCCGGTTTTAAAATTTCCCCCCGTCGCGCTCGCAGGCTGCTCCGCTGGATGGGGGAGAAGCTATGATATTACGCGTTTTCATTCTGGGTTGAACTGATAATCACCACGAGATAGCTCGCTCCTCGAAAAAGGTCAAGAACCCCCTTCCCCGTCGAAGACGGAATGGAGACATTATTTGACTCCTCGGTGAGATTTCTCGAGTCAGACCCCCGGGGCTGCTCAATGAAATGAACGCAGAATGTAGCTCGTACCCCGCTATTCCTTCTTGAGGATTCATTTTTATTTATGCCATAAATCGGGCCTCAACCATGTTCGTCTCCTTCAGTAGGTTTTCTTCGCACGTCTCACGGTCTTCTCGAAGCTCGCCGCTCCGGAATCTCAGTTCTATCGTTTCCTTCCTGGAAACTGCGAAGCTCTCCGATTTCGGGAACAGACGAAGACTCGAGAAATCTATGCGACGATTCGCACACGTCGAAACCTTTGCTTCGAGGAGGAGGATGGGTAAACATTTGCCCGCTTGAGATGCCAGCGGTTGGCCCGGATACTTTCCTCTCGGAAGTGTCATCCATGACGCCCCGGTTCAATCTTGCTAAAGGCGGATAAAAGTCGCGAGTCCGCTAAGTCCCAACCCGAACGTCGGCCTTCCTCTGGAATCCAGCGATGAACCTCGATACTAAGGGATTACACTCTAAAATCTAAATCTCGGCTTAGCATTCCGGCTTTTAGTGAATGTGCTCCCCCGATCAGGGTTATAGGAGAAGAGGAGCAAATCTTCAATAAGTACCCAGGACACGTCAGTGAACCTGCCGCACGACATCAAGCGATCGTCTGCTTTTGCTTCGGAACGGTTGCGATCAAGGTTGGGTTTCGTCACTTGCTCGAGAGAAGATCGTGACAGCGGTGACGTGCGATTGCGGCATTAAATCGACTTTGAGAAAACAATCGGCGAACTAGTTTGCAACGATATCGTTCATGGCCCCCGATCTCGGGCTGGAGCTCCCCCGTTGAAAGACAGGGTCCGGGGCTCTCCCGTTGGAGGTCCAGGTCCGGAGCTCCCCTGTTGAAAGTCCAGGCGAACCCAGAGCTCGGGTCCGCTGAAGAGGAGCAGCCCCTCAGAGAACAAAAGGTTCCTCGAAAGGGATAGAGGTGCCTTGAAGAATCTCATGCGACGATAGAGGTCTTTCACCCCGTAGAGGGATTCTTGGCTCCCTGTCAATGAAGCCGAATTCGCGGATACATATAGATGGCTGGGATATGTTGCCCGTGTCCAACAACCAATCAGTAGCATGCCAGTACGCCATCGGGTATGCTCAGGAAGGGGACAGATACTCGCTTCCGTACTATCAGAGGAGCTCTCAGTTAGAACAGTCACGGGCGTTGTGTTTCTCCGTGTTAGTGTAACGGTCATAAATTATAGAGCTCTGAAAGACTGAGGACGAGCGCTTTTCGCGTCCCATCCGAACCCCGATATCCCTGATTTTCGGAATTCAGAAATCGAAGTTTCCCATGCTCCCGGCCGGCGCTGTCTCCGGTAGAAAACTCAGGCTCCACTGCGGGCGGGTCTAGACTAACTTGAGCCTGCCGGCGACGGATTCTCATGATGACAGGAAAAACCTGCCGGTCCATCAGGCCGTCGTGCCTCAAAGCCCCAAGCAATTTGTTCTCTTTTCCGGTCGTGACGCAAATGAGCAACAGAGGTTACCAGGCTATCGCCAGCTCCAGACACCGGCTAATAGGGATTGTGTCGGACCAAAGCAGCAGTGCCCCACGAAAATTTTGCTCTTTCTCCGGGGGTATAAGATGGAGGCAAGCGAACAACGCGCTGGCACCGTCGTCGTGGTTCACGTGACTCCACCTTGAAATTCCTCTGTGGACCCCACCGAGACTCCGCCTACCGCCAGATCTCAGAAACAATAACTTCATCAGATATCATTGGGACGATTCGACCGATCAAACCGACCGAGTTCATCCGAAATCTTCCGACGTGAAGCGGAGGGAGACGACAGACGACTGTCCCTTCGCTTAGAACGGCTACTGTCTGCGGTCGTTCGTTCCGGACCGTCTGATTCTAGACCAATGATGATGATATCCATGCATTCACATCACGGCTGGTGCTCCACGCGACACGCAGGGATCATCTCATCATTCAAGATGGCGTGCGTATTTATTTACTTGTGAAGTATGATCGGCTCGAATTCTCGGACGATTATCTGAACTCCATCCGTTTTCGGCTCGAGAAGAGTAGCCTAGAGTGGTCCCGAGACAGACGACCCGATGTTGATACGACTTTCCGCCCTGATGGAGTTGCGGCTCTGAAGTTGATCAACTTTTTCACCTGTCGCCAGGTAAGCATAGGTGCTTTTCAAACCTGAGCCCGAGCTCAAGAGCGGCATTCATTCGAACAACAGGTTCCCGAACTCTCGAAAAACTTCATAAGGTGCCTTCCAGTATTTTCGGCGAGGCGGCTCACGCCAGTAGGTGGGTCTTCTCCTTTCCATACTTGGGTCGTTTACGCGGAGTGCCGGCTTATTGCTCTCTCTGATTGGGTGGTGAGCGCCCGGTCGGTCCGAGATCCGAGAAGTTTGAGAGGGGGACTCTTACAAGTGAAAGTGAAGGCATTTTCAAAATTTTCGAGGGAACCGCTGAGAATTCTCTCGAGCTAAATCGCTATCGTGCGTTCTGGGGAAGCGAGACCTAATTATATGCCGTCCGCGAGCTGCGGTGAAAGAGCGTGGCTGGCCGAGCGGGAGACGTTAGCGACGACCGACGTGAGTTCTCCTAAAGAACAGCCTGATGGTTTCCGTTTGCGGTCTCCGATCGCACCACGACCGCCCGTTCACCTAGCCTGAGGAGTTCAGACAACACAGTAGCACTTCCAGCGCTCGGAAAGGGATCCGTGTCCACAGCGGCTTTCAAGCGTGATTACTGATAATTTAATTTCGTAGAGCTCTCCTAATTCTCAGATCCTCTAATCTGCTCTAATCAGCTTCGCTTTCGCGCGAGTTTCTCTCTCGTCCTTGCTACGAACAACGCTGTGCAAGAATGCGGGGAGCGGTAATCAGCGCTAATGAACTCAATCGATGTTCTATCTTTGATGCCGAACAGCTCCTGGTGATCGATTCGACCTCCTGTTAGGCTGATTGATGTCCCCCCGATAACCTCGCGAATCCGTTCCCTTCCCTTCGTTTTCAGGTCGGAGACGTGCTCTTGAATATCGTTTGCGCTGTTTGACGAGTCGACGGCTTCGAAAATGTTCCGGAAGAAAAAGCGGCCGGTGATCTCGATGCCCACCAACTTCGAACACAGAGTTCACACCGGGTTCGATAGACGTGAAGGTCGTTACGTCGGCCTGCCTCCCCAGTGGGCTTCCATAATTCAGGTGGCGCCGGAAGACACAAACAGACCGAAGCCGATCATAGATCCTTCGAACATAACTCCCACTGAGATTCTTGACCTCAAGATGCATGTGAGTTCTTCGGTGTCGAGAATGCGGACGAGAGAAATCAGCAACGAGATTTCCACCGTCAAAATCCTCTACGGCGCGGTGCGGCGCTCTGAATTCCTTGCCTGGAAATTCTAGACCTCTAAAATGATTATTATCCATCACCGGCAGACGATCGTGCGTGGGACTGCGGCGACATCGAGCACACGAAATCTGGTGACACGGTCGAACTCTCTCCGATCGCATTCACCTCCAGCGATTAAAAGTCAACTGAACGCCATGCATCAAGTTCCTCAAACGATCCCGGAAGACGTGCCTCTACCTGCTTCAGTGCTGTCGCAGCAAATGAACCAATCATTCAGCCACGCCGCGCCTTCGGTTCCTCACGGTCAGCTCAATACGTCAGCGGCGTCCCTACCCCCGGGCCACATTCTAGCCCCTCATGCGAAGGGCCAATTCGGTAAAAAAAAATACGGACCTCAAGGAATTCACCACCAAAGTTCCCGCTCTCAAAATCTAGTCTCAATCCTATGTGGCACTATCTCGCATGGAAAAGTGTACTATGATAATGCACCCATCCTGGGAGCATCCCCATAAATCCAATACTCCGGTATTTTCAGGATTCAATCCGGCAGGAATGCGAGTGGCTCCGGCTCCCTCGAAGGCTCCCCCACCCCGGGTGTTGATTAACGAGAACAATAACGAGAAGCTCCCCCCTCCGCCACCGTTGCCGCAGCACAATTCACATCACGGCTCTCATCCGCCGTCTCATCTCCCGCCGCATAATCCCGCCGTGAAGCCGCCGCAAGCGATGCCTGAAGTGGCCCATCAGCAACAACAAGCACCTCAATCTCAACCTCATCATCTCCAATCTCAGGTGAGCGGCTCGCTGCCCTCATTAGCCATGAGGAAAGACTCCATTATCCGGAGTCATCGCTCCCATGAGGAGATACAATCGCTCCCTTGAGGGAAAACACCTACCCATCGATTAGTTATTGAAATAATTATTATTACAGCATTCTCCACCGAAACCGCCAGTGGACCAGGAGAACAATCACGCCAAGGGACAGCAGCCCATGCCGGACGCCAGTCAACGTTTGTCTCACGAGCAGTTCCGAGCCGCGCTTCAGATGGTTGTGTCGCCAGGAGATCCGAGATCCGAGCTCACAGATTTTGTGAAGATCGGGGAAGGATCTACGGGTATTGTGTGCATCGCGAAGCAATTGTCTTCCAACGAAATAGTCGCCGTCAAACGTATGGATCTCCGGAAGCAACAGCGGCGGGAACTTCTCTTCAACGAGGTTGTGATCATGAGGGACTACAAACACGCGAATATAGTCGATATGTATTCGTCGTATCTCGTTGAGAACGAACTCTGGGTTGTGATGGAATTCCTGCAGGGCGGAGCTCTGACAGACATTGTGACGAACTGCAAAATGGACGAAATCCAAATCGCCACTGTTTGCAAACAGGTTCTGAAAGCGTTGTCGTACCTCCATTCTCAGGGGGTGATCCATCGCGATATCAAGAGCGATTCGATCCTATTGGCGCGAGACGGTCGTGTCAAATTGAGCGACTTCGGTTTCTGCGCTCAAGTGAGCGCAGACCTGCCCAAGCGCAAAAGCTTGGTGGGAACGCCCTACTGGATGGCCCCTGAAGTCATTAGTCGATTGCCCTACGGTCCCGAAGTCGATATCTGGTCTATGGGCATCATGGTAATTGAGATGATTGATTCGGAGCCACCGTTTTTCAACGAACCCCCTCTTCAAGCCATGCGACGTATAAGGGATATGCCTCCGCCTAAAGTGAAGGCTTCCGGAATTAGCGGTACCCGACTGGGAGGGTTTCTCGATAAAATGCTGATCCGAGATCCTTCACAGAGAGCAACAGCTTTTGAACTGTTGCAGCATCCGTTCCTCCGTCAGGCCGGAGCGCCTAGCGTTCTACTGCCTCTCACACAACAACGGCCAAACTTGCCTCAGAAATAGGATTGTTACTTCATCAAAACCTAGTTTTGGAAAAACCTGACGTATCTTCGTACGGCCGACCGGAGGAGCGATGCACCAAGTGCCTTTTCGAAACGGCGGACCACCACAATCTATACAGCGATTTGCCTTTGGGAGCGTTCCTCTCCCCGAAGAAGGAACGGAGTGAAACTCGATCGGTTCGTCGTACAGCAGCGAGTCCTTGTCGGGGATCATAGTCTTGACTTTCGGGGGAAACTTGAATCTACATGTAAAGTATTTAATAATTTATACATCGATTTCATCTTGACGTCTAAATTTGACATTCGGAGTACTTAACAGAAGTCGACCGGTCACGGCTAAAGCGAGCTACAGAGCGAGCAGATAATGCGCTAATTGCGTGGCCCGGCCGGAAGCCCAAAGGATTCGACGTCGGTCGGAAGGTTGTTCTGCGAACGCCATGGGACCTCTTCCTCGATGGCCTCTGAAACTCGATGAGGTTTCCCTCTTCGCCTCGAATCATTCCATTTTGCGGTATCCCTTTTCGACGATCATCCGTCATTCTGCGGTCTGAGTCAGGCATACGAATGACGGGTGCTTTTTCCGAGTGGATCGTTAATTGAATCGACGTATTTTCGGCAGCTGTTGTATTCCGGTTTTATCGCCATGAGAGATTCTCCCGAACTCGAATACTGCTATTTTACCACACCGCAAATATTGTCTTCCGATGAGATCAAAGATTTCAATCTTAACCTACTATATTTTCAACTCACTCAGCATTATTGGTGGACTGATAAACCTGACTAGTTCTTATATAATAAATGTAAACTTATTTAAACGGTGGAACGAAGCAGCGGCTCCCTCCTTCCTCGACTGCGCCATAATATTCAATCTTCTCCATCTCACTGCGATACGCAGCATCTCGTTTCCCCTTCTACCCCTCTCCTGCTGGGGTGGCCCCGGGTTGATTGTCGGGGGTTCCGCCCCCCTGAGTAGATCGACCCTTCGATTCGAAATTGTCCGCGAATCGTTGCGCGGAGCCAACCCTCGTAAATGTAAAACTCTTCGATTGGCGAACGCGCTTGAGAAATGATGGACCCGATACCTGATGCCAAGTGCACGTTTGGCGCGCGCGCTCGGTTTTGCGCGAGTAGTTTCGATTTCGACGTTCTGCTTGTTTACTCACAAAGATCGTGTCCTCTATAAGTGTTAAGATCTTCGTGGGGAACATCACACCGCGGAGGCGATCGTTCTGAGGAATCGGTCTCCTGTAGCCATAACCGACCATGGCACAGGCTGCCTTCAGACAGGATATGCCGCCCGAGGGCGGCTATAAGGCTCTGAATTTTAAAAGGGTCCCCGGTCAGAAGTACTTCACGAATCGATTCCTCTTCACCTACTTCGGAGCGATGAGCATCATCAGTTGGATTGGATACCGAGCCGGTTTTCATCGTTATCGTCATATGAAGCTGGACAATGCCGATCGAGACGTCGCACTCACGCCCTTCATGCTGGCCGAACGCGACAGAGCCTACATGAAGCATCTCAGAAGGATGCACGAAGAGGAGAAGGTTGTCATGAAAGACGTCCCCAACTGGAAGGTGAGCCGAACTGAATCTTCTCTTGTTCATGTATCGTTCGTGGAGGTTCCATCGAAGCGGTGAGCTCTCAATGTATGGTGAGCCGGAAGTGCCGGATCATTCCGCACTCGCGAGCCCGGAGATGTTGCCGTTCATGAGAGGGGCCTTCCCTCTTGGACAAGTTGCCGAGCAAGTGCCGCTCCGCGCATGAACCAGAGGTACCACCATTGGTCAGCTGAGTATCATCAGGATGGAAGGAAGGGCGAGATATATATTAATATTTTCGATATATTCACCAGAAACGGGGCGTCGGCGGGACGTCGGACGTCGGTTGTGAAACTTATAACACAATGAGTGAGAGCAAATGATGGGAGCACTCGAAGCTGGGGGAGCATTGACAACAATCGGATAGAGTTGGCGTCAACCTTTTCATTGGAAGCGCGCCCTCAACTGCTCCAACGGCTGATTCCTCGTGTAGAAATGTTCCAGGAACAGGCGGTTTGAGTATCGATAGATACCCCGCTTGTCTGGATCGTAACTGTAGAGATGTCGCGCCGCGCTGACGGCACGCTCCGCGGGCACGGAGGTGGGTTGTAGCGTTTCGACTGTACGCAAAAGAGTCTCGGGGAGAACTTCGTAGCCTCCTTCGTGGAGTCGCCAATTCCTCTGGAGGCAGCTGTTCCTTGTCTCTGCCCTTCTGTAGGTTCCAGAGATTCCTCTCATTTTCTTTCTTCTTTCGGTGGAGCAGCTCGCAAAGGGGTGGCCTTAAAATTCTCGAAAGGAACTCCGAGCGCGGAAAGGGGGAGGCGGACTGAGGGGGAGGTAGGAAGAGAAGGTAAAAGAGCCATGCGAAAAAATGCATTGACGCACTACCCAGAAGAATGGGAAATTCGACTGGAGTGTGGGGCTCATGTAATCATTACCCGCTGAAAAACCTAAGGCTCTTTACCCTAAGGGAGAGCGCGGATAGTGTTGGATTTGAAGAGTTTAGGATCATACGTTGAAGGGAAGACATGGGGGGGGGAAGGCATTCCATAGACAAGATGTGCGGGGGAACAAGGTGGCGGCGAAATGAGCAGTACGATTCGAGAAAGGACAGAGTAGGGATGCTGCTTTGTACTCTTTCTGATTACACGGGCGGAACCAAAATAGGGGGAACGAAGGGAGAGATTTCATTTTCCATGGAAGTATCGATAAAATAGGCAGAGGCCGGTAACGTCACGACGCCGACGTGAGGATAAAGATTCAAGAGGGGGGGATATGGCTGAATCACCGATGTGACGTATAGCACGTTTTTGAACAGAGTCCTGGATAGAGAGGGATGAAGGAGCGGGCTCGCCCCAGATATGCGAGCAGTACTCAAGAGGGGGATGGATTTGGGTTTTATAGAGCAAAAGAAGGTGAGAGGGAGAAAAATAACGTTTGGCTCCGAAGAGGAATCCTAGTTTTTGGGAGGCTGACTTGGCCATGTTTGCCATGTGATTGTGCCATTTAAGATTTGATGAAAGGCACACGCACAAAACAGAGATATTCTATGAAGGAAGTAGCGTTTCGTTGTCCAAAGAGATGGTTGGACCAAAGGGCTTGGTTCTCTTCGTGAAAAGGGTTTCCTTCCGGAGCTTGCAATCGATGGAGGAGAGCAGTGGGCTTCGAGAGGAATTTGTTTGGGTAAAGGTCGGCTGCTCCTTAAAAGAGTAGCCAGCATGGAGTGTACTGTCGTCGGCGAAGCTGTGTATGGGATTTGAGGAGGAGGCGAGAAGATCATTGATGTGCAACAGGAAGAGAGTACTGAGCTTTTGGGTACACCTGCGTTCATTGGGAAAGATCTGGAGAGGGCGCCATGGAACATGTTCCAACATCCGATATATCCCCCAGTCCGAGATGTTCGACGACGACCGGCGAGCAGGCGCCCGCGTCGTTCGAGGGAGATACCCTCTATCGGAGAGGGTTTCGGCTCGGATGTGGTTTCCGTATTCACGGTTTTCCCAGCCCGGAATCACGGACTTCATTCTCGGTCATGATACGGCAGCCCCTGGTTACGGCACGCGGCGAAATCCGTGGAGTCCTGTGACTCGCAAAATTCCGCTTATATTCGTCAATATTCCTTTTCTCTTGCATGCAGTGTCCCGCGCGAATTATTTCCAGAGACCTGCCGTTATGAGCCGATTCTCCGAGCTTTCGAGAATCCGAGCCTCTTTTTAGAGCTCGATCTTTTATCCTACACGGCTGTCGTGACGACGAATCGTAGAGCGTGAACTCGCGGAAACCATTCCCGTTCTCGACACCCGGGCGATTCCCCTTCCGGACCTGGACCTGAGCCGAATCTCGCTCCGGCCGCTTCAGCCTCCGCGCTCCACAGGCTTTCGTCTCAGTCAGTACAGTCTTGGCATCATGAGGATACTTTTTTTTCTGTAACGGTAACTACGCCGATGCCTTCGACCACCTGAGCGGGGACCCACATCGAATCATCGGAACTCATTTCCACCTCGGGTGAGGCGAGAACATCGGGCAGCGTCGATGCCGAACGAATGAGGCGATCGAGCGAGAAAAATCAATCTCTTGCTCCCGGACTCCCTGTTCCGAATCCATTTGAATGAGGTCCTCTTCAGAAGAGTATACTCTACACCGCTGAAATGTGCGCTATTTCGTCTCCGAATCGTCTCGGATTTCCTTGCCTTCGGGAAAGAGGACGGTGGCCGAGCTCAGACTCTTAGATATTCTTGAAGTGACGTTATAATATTGCCCCTATGCTCTCACAGGGTGATACATGTCTTCCGCTGCCGTATCTGATGTAGGAATTAGGAGTCCAGCCGCAAAGATCTGCTCCCAATTCGTTAATTCTCTCGCAAACATTGACATTTCGTTCGTCATTCGATTCCAGATCGGGCATCACTACAACCTCCCGATTTACAACACGCTGCCGGAAGATTATCACCTCGATCCGAGTATTGAGGAACTCTTCGCACACGCCTCGGAGGCAGACATCGTGTGGACCTGGGCCTTCCCCATGGCTCATTTCAACTATTTCCCTAGAGGAAAGCTCCTTTGAGCCCCAGGACGCATGTCAACTCGAGGATTAGAGAATAAATTGAAGTTACTCCGATTTTGAGATAATCATGCCTGAACAGCACTTGTCCCTCCGGGAACCCAGACTCGTGCTAGGTACATACATAGCTATCTCTGTAGGTGAAGGCTCGTCGAACGAAAAGTGGAGGCTCGGAAACTGGCGGCGAGGCTTCCGGGAGTCGTTTGTGCATGTGTATGGCTTACGTCCACGCCACGGAATACTTCGTTAGAGAGTAATTGCATGGCTCCATAAATCAGCCAATCGAGCCCATGGGTGATCTTCTACAATCGACGCTACGGGCATCAGCGGACACATCCTACCGGAGACGGGAGGTGGTTCAGGTGCCTCGATGAAGAGGAGGAAGCGGAGGAGCAAACTGTCTCGCGGCTCCATTACCCCGAATACTTATTTCCTCGAGCTATCGCGCGGCTCCAGACTCGCGTCGAGGTGTCAGGCAGATTCCTAAAGCGAAGAGACTGTATGTAACAGCATCCACAGATCCGAGGAATCTCGAGACTCTCCCGATTTGTTGGAACTCGCCGAAAGTTGGCACCGGAATCGCGGGCCACGATTCAGTGCTGCTAGACTAGAATATTTTGCCAAGTCATGCTGAGAGCTTTTTCCACCGAATGACGCCGGTCGAAGTGAACTGCGATGACGCCTGGAGGGACAGGGTAAACATTTTTTCACTCGAAGACCCGGAAGGTCTTAATTGGGCTGTGTTCGAGCCTAAAGCTTGACTGGCCGCAAACGTCAAATTGACGACCTAATTCGAAAACGGGACCGGCGCTCGGTGTGATTTCGACCGCAGAAGCTGGGCGATGAAGTCTGCGGACTGCTTACTCATTTCAACTCTGTAAGTTCTCCTGGAATTCCAGATCCAGTCGACGTCTTCTCTGACCCTGTAATCTTGATTCAAACCACCGCCAAGTGCTTCGGCGTTGTGCTCGGCGGTTTTCGCTTCAGGCAATCGAAGTCGTCGACAAACTCCGCTCTTGTGCTTGGGGGACGATTTCATAACCAAGGTTATAACTGGAATCCTCGACGCGAATCGAGAGACTTTGCGCAGGAATGAGCCGAATCCCCTCGGAACTTGTCAAGAGTACGGAGTTTTCAAGGTATCTCTGGGGCCCGATTTCGTAACTAGAAGACTGTTTATAATTGTTTCTGAGAGTTTGACGCTACCCCTCTCGTGGAATGATCAGCTTCCCCGTCATCGAAATCCAGATTTGCAATGGGCGGGCCCGAGGACTCTTCGGCCTCCAATTCCCAGGCGGAATATCGGCGGTCTGCGACGAAACCTTGGACTACGTGCGCTTCGAAACTACAGTACGTGACCAGCTTCCGGCTGCTGCTCTACAGTCTCCGAGGTGCTTTTGTACTCCCCGAAACATATTGGCTCGACTGTTCCTTAAAGATCTTGGTCCAGGACTTCTTCTTCGATTTCGACATCAATTACCCGTTGAGTATCGGAGGCGGAAGGCTCACGACAGCCTGGCAGATGTTCGCTGCGGATCTGACCGCGTTCTTTTCCCTAAGGAAAGCAGAAACTGGCGAAGCACCTCAGGTGGGTTGCAGGAATCTCTCCTCTGATCAGCCGCCTTGCGGACCCGACGTAGCTCAACGTGGCCGTTACTTCGTTGCAGATCACGAAGGTTGCTGTAACCGTCCAGAATCAACCATACGTGAAAATCTCGGGTTTCTATCCAGTGTCGATTGCTTTCCGGATTTTTTTCGAGGGATCGGTGAAAATTTTCCCTCAATTCAGCAATTCTTTCCTATCTTACCTACTGAGACAGGTTCTACAGCAATGGATAGATGGATACCACACTCAGTTGCCGTTCTGAGAGAGAGCTCGATCGAATTCGGCGAGAGCGAACCTCGCTGTCTGAGTCCGGAGCGGGAACACGGGAAACAGATATATATATCCCTGAATAAAGCGATCCGAAAATCTGCGCATTCCCCTCGGAAACTCGTCATACTCGTTCAGAAGGAAATCAAGGTGATATTCATCGCGCTAAATCTCCTACAGATGATTGGCGCTCGATCGGAGATGGGAGCTGTTTCGGAATTGAAGATTGAAGAGGGGCAGCTGACACGGATTCTGGTCCCGAAGATCCAAAGAGGAGGTGAAAACATGATGAATTAGGGAAATCTCGCGTCTGTCGCTTTCCGATCAGGCAGAGAGGAATCCCAGATGGGAAGGAGCCCTCAATCAGGTCCACGGATGTCGAGTCCGAGCCTGCAGTCATATAATTTGATGCGAGTCGGGATGTCCAATCCACCCGCGGCTTTGGAGTCAAGTGAGACGTAACGTGACCTATCGTCCGCCATCGCTGCCCCGAGTCCAGCACCGATGTTGTGTAGTGAGGAATCTGTCCGCCTCGACTGCGAACTCCTCCGTCTTCTCCGGGTCGCACGCTCCGGCCACTTCTGTTTCGAAATTCAGCCAATCGTTGCCAGCAAGCTCCCACTCATCTGCTAATCCTTTCCCCTAATCTCATTCTGACGGATTCCCGAGGTCTGTCGTTGCGACACACGTGATCAAAGCCCCGTTCGCATTTTGATGTTTCCTTCCTTTCCCTCCCATGATGCCCCTACCACAAGGCATCGCGGCCACAGGATCCCAACACGAACCTTGCGATGTTATTCAGAGCAGTACCGCTCCGTTGAGGTTGACAAATGGATGTCAATCGATTTTTTGATTAATTTCCCCAGACCATGTCTCGTCCACTGGAATTATGCCCACTTCTTCGGTCCCATATCCCCTCCTTATTTTCTCCACCATGCATACACTTCGTCCACCGGTCAACTAGATTGAAAACCAGGTTCTCAGAGTGGTGAATCTTTTATTCGCATCCCGCTCCTATACCGCACAGTCTCTTCATTCCACAGTGGAGCGGTTCCTCGCTCTTGTGTGGAAGAGATGCCTCGTCCCTTTACCTCACGGATGTCTCCGTTCAGGTCCAAGGTAGGACTTTCTTCAACCAATGATCGGTCGGATCCTTGCTACCGCGCGGACCTTCCCTGTGAGCAGCTTCCTCTGCCTCTTTTCTCGCCCCTCTCTACGATTCTCGGAAGATTCTCATGACTTGGCCTTCCATTTCACCACCTGGGGGTTTTCCTCCGCAGCATGCCCGAGGAGGAGTCATTGGGCAGTCTAAGAGACAGGTTCCATGAGGCCAAGTCTCCTTCCTCCAAGGGGCTCGCCCAGGTTACCGGAACAATATTTCCACTCGATGAAAATCTTTCCATCACTTGGAAGATCTCGTCTCCGAGATCCCCGACGGCCCACGCTCAGAAATCCTCGTCGCGTTGGTTTGTCATCCCCGATTCTTCGGTGCAGATACAAGGATTCTGTGACCGTTTCCAAGCATCTACTGATCGCTTCTTCCGTCGCTACTCAACAAAAATACTCTTTCCTCTCGCAGGAGTTACTTCCTGCTGAGGAGAAGATCGAGCTGTCTCGAGATCATCGAGAATACTCTCTCCGATCTGAGCAGTCATCATGGGGAGGGAGGTTCTTACCCGACCTCCTTGGCTGCCGTACCTTCGGCCTAGTCACTGAGATCCTTCAGTGCCGCCTCGGTACCTCTACCGGACTCCCTCACTTGTCTCCGCTCGACGTCTACGAAGAGTGCCTTACCCACAATCGCGTGCTCATCGATCAGGCTCCGGATTTCCCCTCCCGTGTGGCCCGATGGAACAGGTTCCACTGAGAGGGGATTTCCCGTATCAGAGGGTGCCTTCTCGAGTTAGAAGCTGACCATTCGCCTTCCGATAGACTTCGAGATGAATACCATTGGACCTTGTTCGCTGCAAGGGAAAAACGCTCATTAGGCCGGAGTCAGACAAGAGAATATTTTGGATGATGATTCTTTCAAGAGAGCTGTTCACTCTCTGAACGGGACGAAACGCTGTGCGATTATTCCGACAACGCGTCAGGGAGTGTTCTATGTTCGCATCGTGTATTTCCAGAAATAGGACGGTACCCAGGTCTGGGGTAAGCGTTGATGCGTCAAGTCTCCTCACGGGGGCTTGGGAAACGCCCCAACGACAACATAAAGAGTTCAACCGGGAATGTTCACGCTCGTTTGTACAACATTCTCTACGTGATCGTAAAGTCGTTGGGTTTTTCGGGCGAGCTCGGTCTGGCACCCCTTTGACACAGAGCGCCCTTGAGACGTCGGCAGCCCTGCAACACTTTGGTAGTGCTGGCGAAAAACGCTCCTGCTCTTGAAGCACGAAACGCATCAAATATCTCATGAGACGCCGTCACGACTGCGTTGTGACTGCGGGGTCTCAGCATTACACGACATGTGAGTAGCGATATGCCGTTGGCGAACGTACCCATGGATTTCCGCGGCGCGTCCGAGTAGTTAAAATCCCCAGGATGATGGATGACTCTGCAAGAAGAATCAGAGCTTTTAGTCAAATCCCACGTGGGTATCGTCAGTCGTCGATGAGGGGTGTTCTTGCATCAGATAATGTAGGTATTGGAGATCTTCACTTTCTAATCAGAGTGAGCTAGGTATGATCATCATAAAAGACGGCCATGTCGAAATTTGTGCTTCAAAAACAAAAAAGCTGCTGTCACCTACCTTCGGACGTGAAATAACCAAGCGAGTCCAGCATCGAATGTTCTGGAAAAAGAGAACTCTCGATGAGAGGAGCGCGATGGCATCGGAGCTCACGATTATTCTCCGGAGCGGCTTTTTCAGATAATGTAGGTATAAGGGTCCACACTTCAAATTCGGAGTGAGCTAGGTAGTCATCATTGCGGAGATAAATATGTCTATCAAATGGATACATCGAACGAACCTCTTCTTTCATCTCGTTCGGGACTGATGTTCGGAGTCGGCCCATCGCACCTAGAACGAGTATCGGAGGGATTTTGACATTGGTTCCGATGGGGACGGGAGCTGGAGCCTAGCTTGCGAAATTCAGCCCGGTAATATTTCCTCATGATATCGGTCCCGTCTTGAGTCATCATTGATGTCATATATAGGCGACAGGGTTCACGGCTTCGCATGCCGTACCTTCAGGGAAAAAAAGGTCGAGATCCCTCGAGGCAGCGGCGTTCTTGACCGAGGTCGGCTCCCCAATGGCCGTCGCTCAGTAGCTGGAAAGGAAGATGAAATTGAGATGGGTTCACTGCGGGAGACTTGACTCTTCGTTGTGGTTTATCAGCAAATGGGTATGTTGTCCGCAAGGCAATTAGGACCCGAAAGATGTAAAACATCATGTTATTATCCGGTAATCGTAATGCATTAAAATAGCAGAGACATACCTCCAAGCCGCATCGTGCGTCGACGCGGACGCCGATGAGCGCTAATTTTGTTTCCGCCGTGAGAGCTGCCTCCGGCGGGAAATTCGATCCAGGACGAGCTCAGATAGCGCGCTCCCGACTCCAGTCAGGGGCAGTCTCGGGATTCGGATCTATGAATGGAAGCAAACAATCAGAACCGGCGCATATTTCTCGGCTCATTCCCGAAAATATATTAATTTGCTCAGTAGAATCGTTTCACCACCGATCAGTCTGCCGGGAAAAGAAGACCAGAAATGATTTGATTTTCATCACACATCTGATGAGACACGCACTGGAAAGTCCCCCGATGGGGAGAGTGTAGACGTTTTAGAGAAACTCACCATCGAAGCTCCATATCGGTTCCTCGTTGATGACATCATCGAGCTCACCTACCCTTCGGGATCTGCAACCGAGCGGGAGGAACTTCAGAATGCATTCATTCCGGCCGATACGAGCAATCTAGTTCCGCGTAATGTTCATCGTCAGAAAGCCGTTTAGCATCACAGTTTTCAGCGACTCTAGTCTGAATGAAGGTTTGTTTCATCATGATGAACATCCGACTCAGGAGTTTAAGCGTGTCCTGAATAATTGCGACAGACCAGCGTGCAGTTTCAGATCCGACGGAAGTCGAACGAGTCTGTTTCGAATATCACCTAGTCCCAAAAGAGCAAGTACCGATCTTCCGAGTAACCATGGACCGACTTGGTGTAACCTCGTAGGACTTATCTCCAGTCTCGTGGGTACGAAAGCGGAGGATTTGACTACGGGTACTATCTCGGAGGGGGAGTAATCTTACCTCTATGTTCGACTCGGAGGGTTTCCACGCGGTCATCTGAAGTGCATTCACCGGGATGTTCAAGCCTGAGCATGGAGAGAAACATAGTGAGTCAGAGAATTCACTCGAATCGGGATTCGATACGCCTCTTCACGCGAATAATCAGAAAATCCAATCAGTCATGGGGACTCAGCCTGGGGCGGTAAATGATATCATCACTACACGATAGCGTTTGAAGTAGCTGGTTTTGAACACTCAGGGAGAGATAGAACCTATTGCACTCACCGACCGCGGGAGTCTGTCCCTTTCGTGAATGAGCCCGCACCCCGGACCAGTGACCAGATTCCGCACGCTGGAAGGAGAGGATCATACATTGAAAATAGCTGCTTCGAAAACCTTCGTCACGATTCATAGTAGATTTGAGCGTGGATTCAGACGTGAAGTGTTATCTGTCTTCACCGAACCCCTCGCCGATGGGTTCTGCCTTTTCAGGCACGGCGGTTGTGGATTCGGCTGCAGACGCGAATTGTTTTCATCATGATCAAGACTTTCGAAGTGTTCCGAATTAAAAAGCCAAGAAGTTGTCTGAACGAACCTCGGTCCATGATCCAACTATGCAACGGATATCGGGCCCCATCACACGCACCTGCAGAGAAGAGGGAGTCTGAGTCATCTTCATCGGATGTTCTTCCGGAGGAGTTTCCTAGTATCAACTCTTTTCAGATAAAGTGGTAAGTTTTTGTCAGTCACGAAGATCAGCGTGGTGCATGGGGTTTTCATCATAATCGCAGAGCCTATCGTAGTAGAATCGATTCGGATCTGTCTCAGGAGCCTCATTTACCTTATGACTCAGATCATGCTTTAGGGTTGGTGGAGTTTTCGTCGCATGAGACCGGGGTTCGCTTAGATCACCAGATCGGAAAACGAAGAACCTAGAAATCCAACGTTTCGTCAGACGATCAGGAGTCGGAGAAGTCGAGCAAGTCGGAACCGGCGCCATGTTTGCTAATGAGCGTATCAGATAGAATTTTGAAGAGTCTTCAGAGAGGTCTGAATTACGTCCCTTGGTTCTCATCACATGAATATTCTTGGGTGAGAAAGAGCAACGAGGAGGGAGCTCACACTTACCTCGGAGGTGCTCCGCATACGGAAACCGCACCGGAATAAGAAGAAGTTTTTCCGAGAGTAGGGTTCCTTCCCGAGCAATCATCGCGAGACATGAGCTGCGAGCGTGAAAACGTTTTCGGATCAATATTCCGCACCGAGCCGTGGCTCGGACATCGACGAAATTTGCATTTTCGATACCGATTCACGATCGGAATGGCGACGACAGATTCGCGCCGCGATCCCGTCTCAGGACTTTTGAATGATATCGAGCAGATCAGAGTTGGTAGAGTTACGTCTAATCACAGTCATTCATTGGATTGACAGATTATGGGTTGACATCATTTCTGCTGCAGGGCTTTGCGGTATATTCTCCGTGGACTTAACGGATCTTACTCACCTTGCTCAATCGAAATCGGGAACGGTCGATCAGATCCTCGAGAGATCCGCCCTGTACAAGGAATCTCGGTCGCATATCCGAGCTCCGTCCAAATTCCGTGAGGAACCGATTCAGGGCCGTTGATAGCGAGCCAGACATGCCCCGAGGGAAGGCGAAATCCGCAAAACCTCAAGGCATTTCCAGAGGATTCGGTCCGACCTGCAGGCGAAGCCTTTAGTTAGAATCCATGGGAGGGACCGATGACATATATTCCTCCTTGATACGTGAGCGTCAGAAATGGTTATGTGTCTAATCACTGCCAGTCATAAACACGGACCAGTTATCATCATGATGAATTTCTGTCTCGAAGTCAGAGACTCGACTAACAGTATCGCACCGTCATCAAAACTAACCTCCGCTATTCGTTCCGAGAGAATTCGACCAGAGCCCTCCATCCGGATCTCGCGTCTCGAGTTCACCTGGAGTTCGAAGAATACGGGGTCAGCTCAGATACCATTTCAGAATCCGGCCATCGAGAAGTATTCCTCTAGCGCCCTCAGATCTCATAATCTTGCTAATCATTACGATCGTTCTTCTCAAAATGCGTTCCGAGCCTCTCCACAAACCCTTGCAGCGCGAAAAGACTGCCGGAACAATCTTTTGCATACGCGAAGGGAATGCTCCGAAGCCCGTACTGACAAGTTTTACGAATTCTCGCTCACGGGAAATTTCTGCATCACGGGGCATCGTAAACGCTCATTAGAGAGTATCGCTCGACTCGCAACACGTGTCCCGGGACCTACCGGAACTTCTCGCTAACCGCGAAGGTCTGCTATCTCATCCGACGCCTCGACATGGGAGCTCTGCTTTTCGGAGACGGTGTAATCCGTGAAAGCGTTCGGGAGATACTACCCCTGGAAGACGGGAGGAGTTGTCTTCAAATAAGAGAAGAAAATTCGCGCCACTCGCGATGCACGTGGTGGTATCAGAAAGACTAATCAAACGCACATGGTGATTCGCCAATAAGAGCAATTTGTCCTCACGTGGAATTAGGAAAGCAGGTTGTAAGCTTCGGGTTCAACTCACGTGTATGATGTTTGGCAGCGGAATGCATCGTTCTAGCACGCGTGAGCCAAAGCTCGAATGCAGCAGCGCACGTGCGACGCGCGATAGCCTCAACCAAAAGACCTGTTTTCTGCTGCTCCCACACTTTATACCCTCGGCGGCCATGGCAGTAGAGGCGTCGCTTGCTGAGCGCGCGCAGTTTCGAAAGTTGAATTATTCCTCTCCAACAGATTTTGAACTCACGTTCTTCATTGAGATTCTCGTGGAAAGGAAGGTCCGCGTAGGCTTGGCGGTCCGAGTCTATTATGAGCGATCAATTTTCTATCTGCTCATCCTCGGGCTTGTATCGGCATCGGCAACGTCAAGGGGTCCGAATTGGAGTCTTATGTTGATTAGGGACTTAGGGAGCCAAGTTCTCCACTCCTTCACCTCAGAAAGCGACGGGAGCCGCTCTGATTGGCGCTCTGAATTCCGGAAAACCGAAGAATAAGCGAGTGATAACCCTCATTCCTCTTCATTCGACACGTGGAACATCCAACGGGAGAGCTACCCTGGTCTCGAAAGCCAATCCGAGGCTGATCAGGATCAAACGGGCGCAATGATGTTTCCTGCAGCCCTGGTTTTCTGGATTCATCAAGTCTTCAAGAGAAAACAAAGAAGTTGTTGACTTTTGGACATTCGGGAACGCGCGCAGGAGTCGACTTGAGTTCGGTGGATCCCCCCTTCCCCCCGCACAAGAAGAAAGGGAAACGAGGGTCAGAGTACGCATTGACAAGCCCGGTTGCGCTATGGGAGTCGCGACGAGATGCATCTGCTCAAGCACCTGCGCTGTCGCTTTGTATCTCCTTTTGATGCTTCTTCTCATACTGTATTCATCTTGCAAGTTGAGGCCCGAGAATTTCTGTGAATACAATCTTCCCACGAGGTTTCCAATCAGAGAATATTACAGAGATGACATTGCGAAGAACGAGATTCTCGCTGAAACGTTCTACAACGAATCTCTCGAGCTATCTAGCTCTCTTCAGTTGAGCGACATGGGATGGCTGACTGTTTTCAAAATAGCCTGCATGTCTCCGAAACTAATCCCCAGGCAAGCTTGCAATGTCACCGTGTGGGTTCACGAGCAATGTGCAAGAAACCTCTCCTCGATGAGCGTCAGCAGCATCAAGGAATGGATGGAAGAAACGCAGAAACTTTTCGCCGGAGCCAAAGTCGGCCGAATCCTCCTACTCCCTGCCAACTTCGCTATGATAACTACATTTCCTGAGCCATTCCAGACCTATGCTTTCGCCGGGGCTCTCTCGGCGGAGCTGCTCCTCTGTGGCGAGGATCGTTCGTGGGAAATGACCGCCTTCAGAACCCTCAAAGAAAGGATGAGTTTCCCCGACGGAAGTTCCGCCGCCCCCGATTTCTGGTACACGGGCACCGCCGAGCAGCTTTATTGGTCGATGCGTCTCCAAGCCTGGTGCACGAAGAGCGGTCAAGCGCCTTCGAGGAACGGGGAATTACGCTACTTCGAACGTCTCAAGCGGTTTGTCGAGTATCTAGAAGAAATATCTGTTCGATGAAGGCGGCGGGAAGGACGGAAGAAGGTCTCCGTGGATGACTCTGCGATGATGTGCTTATCGAGAGCCTCCTCAGTGAATTTCATTATAATATTTTCGAGTTTATTCCGAGAAATATAGTGACTGTCGTTGACCTCGGATGGGAAGAATCTCTTTATGATTGCGTGTCCAGGAAGGCTTTTCCCATGTATCCTCACCTCGGATTCTGCCGATCTAGCAGCCAGAATCAGAACAGTCGTTGTCGCCCGATGTAATGCGATTCCCGACCTCGTCCGGAGAGCCGCCACCATATCGTCGGCGGCTCCGCGATGTTCCTCAACGGTTTCCAAGCGCCCATGGATATTTCTTGGCGTGACGGAAGTCTCCTGCTAGAATGGAATGCCTCGCAGAATTCCACATAAATCGAGGCTTCCAGATACTCGTCCGAAATATGAATATACGGGGTGAAATGAGAGGAGCAGACCGGATAGCATTTCTCTGGCAGCAGTCGTCGCGGAACGTGGATTTTCAGAGATCGAATCTCTCAGTTCCAGACGACGACGATATCAGAAAGCTCGACGGAGAGGCGCTCTGATGATCAACGCGGATAGGCTCTATGTCCTCCGATGCATGAGGAGAATAACAGGAAGACTGGGAATTCGTCCTACTAGAGATCTTTCGGATGTCTTCGCTCTCATTCCTTTTCTTATCGTTGCCAGGATGTCATCGAGAATGACTTTAAAGGCTCAAAACCAATGGACACAAGCCCGCGCTAATCTAACACACCCGGGCGGTTTTATTGCATGAAGGAACGACCGGCTGACATTTCGGTTTGAGGAACTGACCCTGCAGTTCTTGAGCGTCCTCGGGGGGCCATAGTGTGCTATTGGTGCAGTCCTGCTCGCAGATTCCTGGCAGATAATCTTGTCTATCGCAATCTATCACGTAGACTCCCACAAAATCTGTTCGCTTGATGTCCCAGTCCGAGTTGCAGAACCAAGTAACGTTGAAATGATTTATCCATCGATCCTCTCTTCGTTCGTACGCAGCCCAGTCCCGGCACGCGCACCTTTAGAAAAACATGGCTCTCGTGAACGGGAATGGCTCTTTGAACTTGGTCTCTCTGCGCAACCATGGAAGCCCCGGACAGAGAGCTGTCTCCAAAGTCAGGCCACTCGGCCCGGCGTCTCTACTCACCGATCCCTATCCGCTAGGCCGTGGTAGAACATTTTCTTCTCGGAGTCGTAGTGGCAAACTTCGTAGATTCTTCTCGCAGAAATGTACCTTTCGTTCGTGAAACGGTACTTGAGTTGGCAAACTGGCGAACACGGAATGAGTCCGCCTTTCGGCACCCAAACATACGCGTTATCTGAATCGCAGCTCGCTGTCGAGCGTGAAATCATTGAGTACTCCCGACTGCACGGCGCAATCGAGGAAAAGGAGGTTCTCCCCTCCCAAGAACGTCGGCTCACCTCTGTGCATGTTTGAAGGGAAACAGAATCGGTCTGTCTCGCAATGAACTCCAACCACGAACAACAGTGTAAGATGAATCTGGGCACGTGAGACGTAGCCCATGGTCGAGAAGCTGTCGATTCGTGTTTATTGTGGAAGTTCACTACGATGACGAAATTCGGACTCTGCCCGAGCGCATACTCCTCCGCGTGGGGAGTCTTCTGAGAAATACGAGCGATCTCCGTCGAAATCGGCGCAGGGAATCGGGAAGAGACACGAGATCGCTCTCCAGCACCGTAATGCTCGCTTGATTATGATGAAGCGGCCGTCACTCAGAGTCGTCATTCGTTCTTATGGAACCAGCAACTGGAACGGATGTTGCTGTAAAGGAGGCTCGCGCTTTTACCGATGATCTCGTCGGGGACGGGCTCGAAAATCCGAAGAAGCTGTGAGTTCCAGTTTCGAGGACGAACTCGCTCCTTCTCCCTCTCTCTCGATCCGATTCACGGACGGCACCGCGCCTGATAAATAAATAATCAATCAAGTATAATGATGGACTTGCTCACTCTCATACGATCAGTCGTTCGCCATCGAGATCGCCCATTTCTCGAATCTTCCGAACGAGCTTCACTAGACCGTTGACCTGGGAAGGTCTGCAAATCGGCGTCTTGAAGTCTGGATATAGTTGGGCGAGTTTTAAAACTCGGGGGCTGTCACTCACAAACTATCACTTCGCACAGAAAACGATCAACAGGATTGGCCGGACACCCGGGGGGGCGATCGCGCTAATTCAACCGTGTGAAACATCGCCTTCTGTGCTGTTCTCGACTCATCTACCGATCTGTCCGAGCGAGAATCGCAGCACGCTCCCATCGGCATGGGAAATCGAAGTCCGAATACTTCGGGATTAATAAATTACGGCGATAATTTCTTCACATGACGTACTAGAATGTAGACTTTATTCAAGTATACAGGATGAGTTTTTCGTGAGGACTAGATCACAGAAGCAGTATACAGATATGACAGGTGGAAAGGCTTTGGAATAGAATTTCGGTCTTACTAATAACGAGCGTAAGCGTACGGTAGGTATACGGGGGTATTCTGCGAAGCGCTTCCCTGAGGCGGACCTTGTAGGGCCGCTTCGGCTCCCGTCGGTGCAGTCGATTGAATTGTTACATCGGCTGGATTCTTGGACTCGGTGCCGAGCTCGTTGGTGATGATTTCGGCGCGGTATCCGTTCTCATCGGCGGTGTACTTCACGGTTCTGGAGCGGCCATCGGCCAATGTGATAGTGTATTCTCCGGTGACCTTGCCCGTTCCGTCGCCTTGCTGGGAGTGCGAATGCGATCCCTCGGAGTCCTCGGCCGAGTAAGAGAACTCAAAGGGTTGAGGAGGGTAGTTCTCTTCTTGGCCAGCGCAAATCGCGACAAGGGCAGCAATCGCGAGCAGCGGGAGCGAAGAACGCTAGAAATGAATCCGATTGTTTTCATCGCGGCCTGAACACTAAGTCTCGTGATCAAACCACTAACTCTGGATAACATGAATAGAGATAAAATATCATGAGGATGGAAGTTGCTCAAAGTTCAAGGGAGTCACCACGAAGCGATAGTCGGACGTTCCGGGGGAAGTTTGAGAAAAACATCTCGGGAGAGAGCGCGTCGACTTCTAGAAATCGCGAGCCACGTATAATCCATACCATATTTGCCGATGTGAGAAAAGGTCCGTATTGCTGATACGCTCGAATGGTTAGCGGTTTTATAGCGGTGCTTCCCCCGCTCGATAGCGACTCTCCCCTGACCAAACGTCAGCCAAGGTCGTCGTCCGTCGAAGATGGCACACTTCGTGCAAACTTGCAACGCTGTGGTCAATCGATGTCGATAAATCAGCGGCAGGCTACAATCTTGTCATTTTTCTGTCGGAAACTCCATTCAACTCCCTTGTTTGTCTCGTGATTCTCCGCGAGAAATCACTTTGACCGCTTTCGTCCGAAACCTCAATTTTGTCTGGATCCTTGACATTCTGTCCGACTGATGATCCCGAAAGGCGAGCCTCCCACGGTCTTGCTCTCAGAGAACGATGCTCTCGTTGATCCCAGCTCAAGTCCGTCATGTCGTCAGAGGAGGATAGTCGAGGCGATCTGTCCAGCGACATGCTTCCGAGGACAGATCGCCCCGGAAATAATCTGCAGCATGCAGAACTCATTTTGCGCGAGTCCCCCAAAGATGGAAGCGGGGAATTCTCCCCAGGTGGGATCGATATGGTCTCCTTGAGGCGCGAAGTTCAGGAGTATGGTCCTCAACAAATGAATCGCAGGCAGATGCCGGCGTGAGAAAACAGCTTTTGCATACCTCGAGGGAGGAATCGATCGATCGGAACCGTGTGATTTGAATCAAAAGGGAAATGATACGCCTGGCTGGAAAGTAGCGAATATGATTAATTATCGTTCCGTCTCTGTTCCAGCTCCTTGAACAAATTGTAATCATTGTTGTGATAATGATTCGGATATTAAATTACTTGGAGCACAACACGGCATGCTCGGTCACAAGCTTGGCGTGATTTGTTCGGCAGATTTCTGGGAGTTACCGAAGCGACGTCCTACGGTGGAACCTCAACACCGTTCTGACCCGGACCGACCCCCGACCGCTGCCAACCGCCAACACGAAACTTTTCCGTCAAAGCGAACGCTGACGTAACGTGTGACACTGTCTGGGGTGGAGTAAAGAAAAATGTTCACCGGCGCAAGAAGACGAGTGAAAGCATGCGGCCAGCTTCTGCATCCACTGGCCGATATCTCCGGACAGGACCTTGCTGTTCTTCACTCAAAATCAGTGGACTTCACGCTGTTTTGTGGCTATCGCGTGGCCCGAGCGTTCGGTTCCGTTGTCGGAATGAGTTCCCCGATCATCGCGAGAAGAAGTGTTGAATGGATGAGTCCGAGGAGATCGGCGACGAAGTACCGACTCGTGTACGACCCACTGAAAGTATCTAACTCGATGTCACATCGATTCTGAACGAGGTGCGCAAACTTCAACTGCTTTTGGCGTCAAAGACGACGACATTTGTATTGGTACACGCGATCACGATGATGTCTGTCAACGGCTAAACAAGCTCGTTGGTGACATTGAAACGCGTGAAGACGAATCAATCAATAGAAGAAACCGTGTTCGTTTTCTCTTCGCTTTCGTGCGGTGACTCCCCGCACGGTACACCACCCTAACGTCAGAACAGACTCCTCGGAATACCTTGCACGCACGAAAAAAATTCCCAAAAGAGATTGGGATTTCAGACACAAAAAATCGTGAGATGTTCACCAGGTTCATCTCTCATCAAAGTCGAAGTCCTTGATGAAGCCTCAAAGCTTCACTTCACTCGCAATCCGGTTCGCCTGTCAGAGACGTCTAAGCCGTGATTTTTTTTTTCGTTCCCTAATGCGTTCTCGTTCCAGGAGCCTCGTATCCGATAGACTTCTCGCCCTTCGTCCAGAAGACTCATTTCTGCGAGTCAGGATTACTCCAATCCAATGACGTTCCGCGCTTCTTGCTGCTCATAATTCAATCCGAACATCTGTGACATATTCCGAAGTCTGAGATCCCGTTCCAGCATCTAATTATTTCATCAGCTTGTACTCCGGCTTCCGACCTCGCTACCTTTTTCGATAGGCATGGTCGGATCTGTATTTGTCTCACAGAATGGATTTCACGTCGCTCTCTGACACTCGGGCCACTCTTTATCCGGAACTTCGAGGAAGCTGATCCTTACCTACATCCTATCGAGATGTACTTCCTCGCCGAGGTTCAGATCTGCCCATAGTCCCCATTTCTTTCTAGGTCGAATATGGAGGAAACTCCTGATTGAGGCGGGACCGAGGAGAGCCGATCGGAAATCTTCCGAAAATCCCCACACGGCTTCGAATCAGTGGTCCGATTCTTTTCTGCTCGTGTTGGGAACGCCAAGAGGCCGAAGTCTGGCACAGGGAATTCCACCTTCTATGAGCTTCTATGAAGAGTATACTTCCGCCCCTCGTGGTCCGAGGCAGGGCGAATACCTCCGACAAAGAGGAGCATCGAACTGTCTGATGCATCGAGTCGTACCCCGAATCACCCACGATGGAAGCGGCAGCGGCGCGTTGTTGCCTCCGGTAAGAAGGGCGCGAAAAAATCGTTGTGTGAAGATTTTTCTTTATTCCATTTAACTACATTTTTACATCTAGAACTTATATTTCCAGTTCGAGATTTCTCTGGGCCTTCTTTCTGACTCTGTTCCACGCAACGCGACAGATAATTCTCTCGTGTCTCTGAGGGTCGACGTCACCAAAACCCAGTCTTAGGCAAGGATTTGAAAATTAATGTAACGAGCTTCGATGAGTTTCGACAAGAACCTCGACAGGCTCACGCAATCAGGGGCGCGAGTAGAATCCGTAGCTCCTCGGAGGGATGAGCCATTCGTCGAAGCGGACGATTCCGAAGTCTGGAGCGGGATATTTCAATCGAGTTCCAGTCGAACCAATTCGAATGATCGATCTGAGTTCTGACGATGATACCCTCAGATCACGATTGACAACTTAGGAACGATCGACGTGATAGAATCGCGGAGGCGTGAGGTAATCAGAAAGCGAAACGACGCCGGTCGATAGACTAGAGCTTTGACGAGGAGGAGCTGAACAAGAGTGACGACTGACAGAAAAAGAGTGTACACAGGTAAATAAGATGTCAAGCTAGGAAGGATGAGGAATTCCTCAAGAGCCGAAGAGAATACGCGAGTGAAGACTGACATAAAACAAGGCGGTCGATGACGCACGACACGTCAAACCATGACCTTGGCGTCGAGGTCGTCGGAGCCTCGAGACTTGGTCTCCGACCTTTTCAGAAGCGAGCCCCTCTGTAGTTTCGATAGCTCGAGAACTTCGGTGGAGAGAAAACTTTGTTCAGATACGAAGCTTCGCTGGCTTGCTCCGTTGGTTTCGGCGATTCCGCAGGAACCGCATCGGTCACAGGAATCGGTGAAGCTTCGGGTGCGGCCTGGAGGGCAGCCGATGCGACAGCGGGCGCGGCACCCGGGGACGACGGGCCGAGCAAAGCAGCCTCTGCGCCTGTGGGGGCCGACGACTGAATCGTGACGTCAGCGGGGTTCTTGGACTCGGTCCCGAGCTCATTCGTGATGATCTCGGCGCGGTATCCGTTTTCATCGGCGGTGTACTTCACGGTTCTCATGCGACCATCAGCGAGCATGATGGAGTACTGTCCGGTGACCGTTTTCCCATCAGAGCTTGAGGAATGCGAATGAGAACCTTCGGGATCGGAGGCCGAGTACTCGAAGGCGTATGGCATAGGGGGAGCCGCTTCTTCGGCGGGTTGGGGTTCCTGGGCTGCTGTGTCCAAGTCATATGACGGCCTGGCGGAAGCCGCCACCACGAGCAGACCGAGAGCGAGAAAAACGCGCTGTAAATCGAGAGGAGAGTTTTTGATATTTGTCCGGCTCAAGATTATTAATTAGAAAAATCCCCCGGGGAGAGCTCCGCCCCTAGTGGACTTCGCGGAAACTTGGCGAGCACAGGTCACCGGAGCTCCATCGACAACGCCAGGGCGCGACCCCGCGAATGCGTGAGTCAGATCACCAAAATCGATACCGGTCCGGAATAAAAACGGAAGCGAGCTCCGGCATTTCAATCCAATGATTAGAATCCGTTTCAAAGTCGCACTCATCCGAGTCAGAGGACAGTATTGACTGAACCCTCAGATCACTGACACTGGAAAACTTTTTATCCCGAAAATTCGAGCGTCACTTGCGAATACTCGGATAAACTTGATGCACTGGTTGGGAAATTAGGGAAGTCCCGACTCTGAATCACCGTTCTCACTGAACTCAGTGAAGGATACGAGCACTGTTCCTACCATAATATGCCGATGGTGGATGTGAGCGAAAGTTGGTCTTCTAAGTGAGCTGTCGGTCTTCCGTCTGCAGCATCTTTATATAGTAGAAGCTGTGTCTCCATCTTCCCCCTTGACGTCTGCGCACCGACATTCTCTGGTTCCTTCGGCGGGCCATCGCCGGCAACAACAACGACAACTACGAAGTCGACGACGACAGCAACAACAGCGTTCAGGTGAAAGTGGCCGCTGTTTGCCTCGCGGTCGGCACCGTGGTGCCGGCTGCCTGCCGCCGGAGTAACGGAACGAAGATAAACAATTATTCGTCGCGATGCTGCTCCGAAGCTGAGGAACTCTGCAGGCTGGGTGTGTGTATTTTCGAAGCTCTATTTCTGGTGAAGTGTCGGTGTATAATATCGCCCAGAGATCATAATCAATCATAATTTCCAACGAAAGAGTCAGCGAATCAATTATAATAAATTAAGCATCAGATGTAAACGACTGAGGAATTAATGGGCGGTCAACAGGACGACCGATCGGACGAGAAGGAAACTTGAGCAAAAACGATGCGTGGGCAGCTGTCCGAAGGGCTCGTCATTGGGCTTTTCTTGAACTGTTCCGTTGGTAGTCCGTGATTCTCGACCGTCTGACGAGAGGTGAAGATCGCACACCCAACCAAGTGATTCGCGGTCATCAGCGGCCATTACGGTATGACGTTTGATGTCCGATTGTATCAAAAAGATTCTGGACTCTCTTTATTTATCTCCGACCTGCCAACATTCAATGGGGAGGATGCCCCCCATGCGAAATTTCTCGGAAGACAGAAAGACCTCGGTCAGATATTTACGCGAATCGACTTCCGCTGTATCGGAGAACCTCGCGTCCTCATCACTTTCGTTCTGCACTGCATGATCGAGTAGTGCAGATCGCTCACTCCACATATCTCTCGGCGGTCCAGCAGGATACCTGCTCCGCCTTGGAGTCGGGGCGACACGAGAACCCTTCTTGCGACGTGAGCCGAATTTTCCAAACCCTAAAGCTTCAAATTCCTCGGTATTGCTCCAAGATAATTTCGAAATATGGCAGCTCAGGAACAAAGTCTTGGGCAAATTGATGGCGGGCTACCGGAGATTAACTTCCGAGAGAGCTGTTCCATAAAAGCGGCGGACAGGGCCACCCAGCACCTGTCGACCCCCTAAGAATAAAGTCGGAGCCGTAAAACGAGGAGCCGGCAAAGTCGGAATACACAGATATCTCATGTTCTGTGAGCAATAAAATATTAGTTCGGAGCATCCATCAGATGATCAGGCATGCGTACGATGGACGGAACATGAAAAGCTAGTAATTGCATTCAGAATACCCGATGAATATTCCGCTTCCAGTTTGAATCATCGTGAGGTTCTTGTTGATTGTTGTTTTATTACCATTCCACACATCGTAGTTAGACGAATGCTTGAATACTTATTCCTGTAACTTCTATCTCTCGGCGGTCTTTCTCTCCCCAGACTTTTTCCCGACGACCGCGTCATCACCTTATCGTCCATCGTGGCACCGGCGGCGACGATTGACTGGTCCTGTACTGATGAAGGGGCCGAGATTGACAAAACAAAGCTCATCCACAAAATATATCCGCCTCGATTTTATGTTGCACACAATTCCTTCAGCGAGAACAATCGCTCGCTCTCCCTGTGGTCAGTCACAAGATTAGAATGATCCCCCCGTATCGTACCGGCGAACCCGAAACAAATAAACGAAAGCGACCAATCGATCTTGGAAAGCGAACTTCGCAACGCTCATCACTTCTTGCAAGTTTTCGAAGAAATTATTGCGCTGGATTCTCCCGTCGATCAAAGAGTTCATCTATCAACGGTACCTACCCCTTTCGCCGCCGATCGATTTCAACGGTATCTAGGTACCTGAGAAGAGAATTGCACAGAAGCGATCACGTGGCGATATCCTGCCCGCGGTTCGATGAGGCGCCACCCTGCTGAGCCTCTTTGGACGGTCGAGTGACCGACTCACCCCTCGTGAAACTTCCTCACGGATTAAGAGTCGTAGGATCTGCCCATCTGCCTTCCCGACCGAGATAAAATAGCGACAAGGATCCTATCTACAGGAGCGTTCAGAGTCGTTCATAATACCTCGCAGAATAAACGGTGACGACTCAGAGATCCAAGAAGGGCCGTCCGGCAGTGGGCTGCGAGCGCTGGTGGTCAATCGGACAGGACATACATGGTATGCAGGTTGAAGACTGGCATCGTCGACATCGCGTCACAGATGGCGCGGAGTCACACGAAGTCCCAAAAAAATCATAGACGACGCCACTGTTCGGCGATTCTTGCGGTTTGACCCCAAAGGTCGACATCGACAACACCTCCGCAGGCTCACATAATCGAACGTTTTGCGTAACTTCAACTCGGTTGACTGCTCGAACGTATGTCTTGCCAGCTGTCTCGCTCGAACGGGACCACGCCACGCAGACAACGTATCGCCGCTAGTCACCGTTGATTCATTCACCCTTTGAACAAAATGTCTGATTCTTCTCTGTCTGGTGATCTATCTCCAACGACGACCGAACGTGTGATCGTACGGCCTTTGTGAACTGGGCACATCGAAGCGGGCTTTTTTTTAAATAACGCCCTTCGTGTGACGTAATGACGACATGTTTCACGGCGAATAGCCGGCGAATCCGAGACCCACAACAGGAGCTCCCTTCTATCGTTTTGAGACTCGCCTCACAGAATCACCGAGATCATCCTTTGAAATATGACTGGGGGACTCAGAAGCTCTTCTCGCAAAGAGCCGGCAGAAGAAAAGCTCAGACATCATTCCCTTGATGATTTCTCGTTTGTTTGAGCTGCTCGAGCAGGCATTCCGATGACCACTCCTGTGTTCCTCTGTGGGCTTTCTCAAATTACGACATGTCTATGTATGCTAAGCCGGTTCGCGCCATCACAACGATATTAAGTGAGAATAGCTGAACTTTCACTTCTATTTTTTCTCTCAATCGCTCCAAGACTTGACCTTGACTTTGGGTCATGGAGTGGCAGAAATTCGTTTCATCCGACTTAATCCAAGCCTGGCAGAAGCGGCCGCTAAACGCTCACCTGATCGTCTACTGGCGTTTCAATCAAAACATCAAGCAATCAAGATATGGAAATTGATTTTTCCGCTCAAACGTGATCAATCGTGCGTCACCTACAGAAATTCGCGTGAAGCACCGATTTTCCACTTCCTCCTTGAAGACGAGAAGCTGTGAAAGTATCGAATTCCTGGTTCGGAGATTCCGAAGGATCTACCAACGCTCCTGAGGAAGGGAACGAGCTAGACTGGTGTCTTGCGTGGTGGACTCTTCCAGACGGAAACCCTCCGCACAGTTAACTCAATCGTACGCTTCCCCTGAGCGACGGGAAGTGCTCCATGGCATTGCTCAGAACCGGAAGGGATACGAGCTCGTCGGAACTTCGCCCCTGCGATTCACGTTCCTCTGTGCTCGGCAGCGAATGAGGTTCAAGTTCATTTTTGTTCCCGCTCAATTTTCTCTGCTCAGCTCTAATCTTCGCACATCATCATCATGCTAGAGCTTTTCGTTCTCGGATCCATTCCTCTTCGGTGCTTGCGATGCTGCTTGGATAAGCAGGTACCAGCTTCTCGGCAGCGGAATGGATCGAGAAACCATCGGGATCCTAAGATTCCATGTTCGAGGAAAAAATCTGTCCTGCCTTGGTTCTGCTTTCCTTGACTCCTACGATTACCGCTGCTGCCCGCTCGGATGGTCGGATGGACGGACAGTTCGTTTGCTTACCAACAGGCTGGCGCTTGTCACCCCATTCGCTCTGCGAACTTGTCATTGTTAAGCTTACACAGCCGTTACCGCTCGGGTGGCCGCGCTTCAAGTCGCTGTGATCTGCTCCCTCGGCAGCTGTTCTGTATCTTCTGTCGTCTTCCGAATCCCATGAACATTCAGCGTTTCCATGGGAATTGTTTACTCTATCCAGTTGATGGTGATGTTGTATTTTCTTTCTCACAAAAATCACCTCTATGACGGCTATGGAATCAACAAAGCGCGAACGAGCTTCAGAAAGCTCGCGGGTAGACGTCTCGTTCGATTTGATTTCGCAGGGGGCAGTTTACACCGCGACAATGTTGAGCGTTGGATGATCCCGATCGCTCGCGAAAAACCTTGAGATCTTCATGGAGCTCCGACCACGTCAACGCGATGCCGCGAAGCTTTTCCACGGCCCTGGGGGACCTTCTCTCGGAGTTCTCAAGCCGAGATCACCCCCGCAGAGCGCTCTGCGGCTGTATCTGGTCCCGGGGGGCATTGTCCGTTCCTGCCCGGGTTGGAAATTCCCAGCGTCGCACCGTCTTCTCGCTGTGGTACTTGTCACCGTAGTTTGATTTTTCTCAGAAGGAAACCGACGGCATTGACGCATGATATAAAAAAATATGGAAAGCCTCCGAATAGTCTTCTAGCGCTTCGCCTTTGATTTTCTTCTGCTGTCAGAGCGAGAAGTTTCGCAATAATTTCTCGGCTGACCATCTTCTGTTCCATGGTCACCGACTATTATAGTCCCATTACAAGGGTGAGTTTCGTTGCTCATCAGTGCGGGCTGCAAGAGACTAAATCGTTCAAAACCGAAGATATTGATCTATTGGGCAGCGAATAATCAGTTTGATTGGATGCTCGTGTTAGAATAGCTCACCAATTCATCAGGATCAAACTTCACAAATTGATGAACTCTCATCGAGCACGAGGAAAGCAAGCCTCGAAAGTTCAGGAGCCGGTAAACGCTATCATCAGGAACACAGGAGATATGAGCATGAGCATTACTGAGAGAATGCACGCGATATATTATCGCGAGCATTATCAGGGGGGAGTGCAGATGCTGATGAGAGCGGAAAGCCACGAGTTCGCTCGTCCTCTATGGGAATTCCGTCTGCGAAAGCACAGAGAAAATTTCATAGGTATTGAAATCGATGTTTTGCGTTCGGAATAAAGCACCGCTAATATTGTCACCGGGGAAACAAACTTCAGAACAGCCACCCACCTGGCAGCGAGTTAGTCAACAGCGTCGGAGCGGTCCCAGTGGTCTTGTCATTCATCGTATCGTTCAGTTGACAAGCGAGCAAAAAGCAGGCGGGCGGGCGGCTGTCTCTCAGTCAGTGTCGCCCGATCAAGGAATCCGAAATATAATGCAGCAGAACTCGTCTCGATAGACAGCTCTTCCCGCTAAAGGATCATTACAGCAGAGATGTTTGCCCACTGACTGCGTATCCCGTTGCGCGAATCCTACTTCTGATGGTGCAACGACTTCCTCAGAATCGTTTATCATGAAAATGATTTGTGTAAACATTCGATGTATTTGGGCATCATAGGAGTCTCCATCTTCGATCATTTTTGTTTATCCACGCTGAGTCGGCAAGGCACCGCGGCTCGCTAATGAATCGGCTCCGAGTTCACGATCATTATCGTCCTTGTGCATTGAACGGAACTCCCGAGTCCGAATATCGAGGTATAGACTAACTTCGTCGCATTCGATGTCAAGGTCGGTTCTGCCTCGCGGTTCGGACCCCCCGACTACTTGTACACGGGAAGAAAACATTACGGCTAGTCTATGCCCCGCGAAATTCTCATGCTTCTTATGCCAGAACTGAAACACTTGCGCTGAAGAACCAGCCGGGCAGAAGTTTCTTTTGAGCTCCAGAGAGCGGAACATTTGTTTCTGACGAAGCACCTAAACTAACGAATCGAAGCAGAGCATTGAATACGATCCGGTGCAAGCTCCGGCTCGCAAAAATCCGCGCAAAAACACTTTAAATGTGGTTGAACGAAACGGAGCTCTGTCTCCACTCCAAATGAAGCAATATCTTAGGCTATATAGAAAGACTTGTGACTCCTTCCTGCCGGTCAGTCGATCAGCGACATGTTCTGAAGCGTCGCGTCGGTCTTGGACACCGTCTTGAATCTCGTGTGCTCGGGTTGACCATACAATGAACTGTTCGAAGTGGCTCCTACTGTGCACGATGTTTTTCATCGTAGACTTTGATTCAGACTCTCCGAACGCGGTTGAGGGTCTGCTCTTGAAGAAACTGTGGCGGAAACTCCATTCCCGGAGACGGTCACGTGGATACGGTGGTGGAGGGGGTCACGGCTACGGCCACGGAGGATACGGACACTACGAAGGATATGGTGGAGGACACAAGCACCATGGTCACGGCGGATACGGCAGGGGTTACGGAAGGCGCGGCCATAAACACGGTCACGGCAGCGAATACGGCGGTTATGGTGGTTACAGGGGAGGTCACAAACATGGACACCGCCGAGGATACGGAGGCTATCGTGGAGGACACAAACACGGAGGCCGTCGCGGCTACGGTGGAGGCCACAGTCACGGCCACAGCCACAAAGGCTACCGGGGCTACCACGGCCATACGTCTTGCCATTATCGAGGACATTATGGCCGGTGAACGAAACTGCCTGAGCTCGCGATCGGATTCGTAGCCCGCACGCATGACTCGATTGATTGTAGAGATTCGCTTTGAGGTCGCATGCTTTTGGCTCGGGTGAGACAAGCTCCCCAGATTCAACGCCCACGAGAAATTGCCATTTTCTTGAAATGTGTGTATTTATGTGTGCGTATGTTTGTTAATAATATTCGTTCTACCTGTCTCTATTCTTTTTTGTTGACTCGAGAGTGTGCTTAACTTTTTGTTAGCGCCTCTCGTGACTGATGCTTCACGTGCCCGATATGGGAGTAGCGCATATTGGGATCGAGCCTCTACCGGGGAAAAGTATTTCCTCGACCTTCGAGAATCTTCCCAGCTCATCGTACGATCACCATCGCTACGAAGGTCCAGACTTTATTGATCGATAAAGGTTCGCGAACAGCGTCAAAACGGATTTCATATCGTTCGAGCAACTCATGGTCGGATCCTCGATGTGGATCCTTACGGTCGATGATTCTCACTCGTACTTTCCGCTCGCGTCCTAACCAGTACAATGAGGAACAATAATGCTTCGACGCCCATTAGACTTCTCGCTCCCGAATGGACGTCCACGATTTCATTGTTAGCCAATCGAGTCGAAGCCCGAAAAAGCGAGTGGTCGGAACTGACCGCCATTCCAGAGACATAGGGAGTACTACTTCCTCAGCCATTTCTCGAATTACTGCGTTCGTGACCGACGGTCAACCAGAATACTTCGTTTAATTCCCTCGCCAGGCTAGAACTCGGGCGCCGGCTCCCCTCTAATATTTCGTCTTTGGAATCATTGCTCCTTTCTGTATTCTCCCTCGCAGTCACCGATGGTGATCGAATCCGACTACCTCCTGCGGAGCATCCCGAACTCGCCCTGCATTTTCATCTGAATGATTAGGCATTCGTTGTGCGGGGAAACACCAGATAGTCTCAAATGCTGGTCCAGAAAAGGAGGCGTCGAACGTGTTCGACTGACCAACTCAGTTATCGCGATGGGATGTCGACTGCTTGTCCCAGGAAGACCAAGACCCAACTCGGAACCTCAACTCCGCGCGGCATAAAAAATGATCTAGATCGAATAATAATATAATAATTGTTCTAGCGTGGGACAGTATCTGAGCGCTACGGACTCCTTGTGAGGTACCGATGCTGGGAGCCCCAACCGGCTTCCGCCTCAGCAACTTGAGTAGTCGAAGACGTCATCGTCGAGAGGCATTGGAGAATCGTCCCCTTACGGGAGCGTTCCCAGAAGTTTTCCGGGAGCGGGGAATTCGGATCTGTATGGGGCTAGGAAACCGAATCGGCGACGCGCTCCCATACTTTACCGTAGCGAAACAATGTCCTGAGGGAGGGGGGATTCGCTACTGTCCCCATGATCTTGACCTCGAAAATTATCGGGACAACCCCCGGGACAAACATCACGCCCCACCATCATCTCGGATTGAACTTGAGAGGTTCCACCTCAGTGTTCCGCATCGACCGTCTCCCCGAACTCGCCTTGAAATCTGAGACATCGATCCGCATCGGGTGTCGGATTAGAACCATCGGTTTGAAACGGTGTCTAGGAACTTAACATGCCTTTCAAGCTGGGAAAGCGCTGGTTTCCGATTTATCTGTAAAGAATATCAGAATTCTTCATTGTTGACACGGCTGTCTCGACCGCGAACATTGACATGGGTTTCTTAATAAGCTCCTCGAGGTTCCCGCGATCGCACACGAGGTGTCTGAAGCCGTGCGGAAAAGAGACTTGCTCAATGAGATATCATTTGGTCGGGGCGAGCGCCCCAGTGACCGGCCCCAGTCACGCTCCCCATTCTCTTCTTTTTCTCGGCTGCGTTTCCATATAAAACAGCTTCTGGTCACAGAAACGGCACATTTCCAACAATCCCCCATCTCAGTGGATCGTGGAGATATGAAGGTGAGCGGGAGTTTACCGAATCCAGCTCGAACTCTAGGGGGCTCCGTGTAGATTTGTAATCGTTTTTTCATTGTAGTTTTCGCTGAGCCTACTCGTGCTTGTTGGCGTCGCCGTCGGACTCACAGAGGCTGTTTTCGAAAAAAAGCTTCTGAGGGGAGCTGCCTCCCTAGGTGTCGTTGGTCTCGGCTACGGATCACAGATACTACCAGTTCTCGCGCTGCAAGGACTGTGGACGCGGCCGAATTATCACCATGCTCATCCCATTTACATACCTGGCCGAGAGTGATCGTAGCTCTTCTGGATTTTTTCGAGATTTGTGTCATCCTCGCATTCGCAACTATCAACTCTAGATCCCGGCTGATCGGATTATGACTGTATAGAACGAAATTCCCTTTCGGACTCTGATTGAGGCGTCCCGAGCGCAAGCGATACCCTCGTCGGTTCGTCGAATACGGTCTACTCAGAGTTTCTCCCCAATAGAGGGAATCCATTGGTACAATGCATTTTTTTTCATAAACAAGATGAATGAACTGGTCTGAGAATAAATGACGTTGCGGAGTCATGGCAGCGGTCTTTATTGAAGGAAGAATCTATTCAAACTTGATTCCTTGAGCGAGAGGTAGTTCCTTGGTATAGTTGATTGTGCACGTCGAACGACGCATATACTGTTTCCACGAATCGCTGCCCGATTCTCGGCCCCAGCCGGTGTGCTGTACGTGAGGAAAATTTTCAGTCCGGAAGTAACACCTCATAAACCTGATTGGGGAAGCAACCATCTCCCGCACGGAGAAAATGGCGCTCTTCAAACTCAAATTCGAGCTTCACCTTGTTTCCTCCGAATGCTCCGCCGATCTCAGCGCCATTCGTCGGAATGTTAACGTTCACGATTCCGCAGTCTGAGCCCTTGGGTCCGATCCACTGCTCACCGAAAAGTAAAGAGAACTTCAAAACGAAATTCCCCGGAGTGTCGGGAATCTCTCCCAGGTTCTTGCGCGAGCCACGAAGATTACAGCCCCATGGGTGGCGACCCAGACGCGCTATAGAGAAGAAAGAGAAGAAGGAAAGGAAAACACGAAGCGAACCTTAAAAACCTTCCCGAGATCCTGAGTGAAGAGCGAGCTGCTCAGACCTTGCTTGACCTCATTATTCCAAGAAATCGCCTCGTCGATAGATGAACACTTCAGAATGTAGAGAATCGGAGCGAAGGTCTCTTTGTGTACTATCGGGGAATCATGCTTCAGGCCGGTGACGATCGTAGGTTCTACGAAGTTCCCTGGTCCTTGGATCCGCTTCCCGCCTCGCAGAATCTTGAACGAAGACTCCGGCTCTATTCTCTATTCTCGTCCAACACCAAACCTTGCAGAATGTTGAGATGAGGGAAGCTATATGGATACCTTGCCCCCCTGCCGCTGAGCTTCTGTCACAGATTCGAGGAATGATTCAACCGCCTGAGGTGTGTGTAGAGGTCCACAGAGTGTCGAGGATTCGATCGGATCCCCAATGCGGACGAGTCCGTAGGCCGAGTTCAGGCGGTTCACGACCTGGTCATACACCTGGTGAACGAAAGATCACAGGTAATCAGAGCTCCCTCTCTGAGAGGAAAAAAAATTCGATTCTCCACGCTAACATCAGCCATCGGATCCAGAGTCCATCTGACCTTCTCGTGAACGATCAATCTTCGGGTCGTTGTGCAACGCTGTCCTGCGGTTCCTACGCAAGCGAAGAGGGTTGCTCTAACAACCATGTCCAAGTCAGCCGTATCGTCGACTAAGATGGCGTTGTTCCCACCGAGTTCGAGGATCGTCTTGCCGAAGCGCTCCTGCACAACGGTTCCCACCTTGAAGGCGCGAACACGAATCCTTGTTAAGTCTTCCTGGGGGAAGCGGAATGCATCGCCAGGCTGTTGCATCTCCACATCTCCACATCCGAGCTCGGTCGATGTACCTTCTGTCCCGCTTGGCAGCTCCCGGTGAATGAAATCAGGGGCAATCTTTCGTCTTTAGCCATTGCTTCTCCGATATCGGTCGCTCCAGTCACCAGGGAACAAATTGCACCCGGAAGATTATTCGCCGCGAGAACCTTGAAGAAAATGATTTTCAAGAGGCCGATGAGAAGAAGGGTTTCTCCCTAACGCTTCTCCGATTAACGGTACTTACTTTCTCAACGATTTTCGTGACGGCCACGCTGCAGAGTGGAGTCGACGGAGCTCCTTTCCATAGCATCGTGTTACCACAAACCATGGCGATCGCATTGTTCCAGCCGTAAACGGCGACCGGGAAGTTGAACGCCGATATCACTCCGATCGCACCGAGAGGATTCCACTGTTCGAGGAGGACGTGACCGGGTCTTTCAGATGGGAAAGTTTTCCCCTCAAGCATCCGAGACAAACCCACGGCGTAATCACAGACGTCGATGTATTCCTGAACTTCACCTGAGGGTTTCGGAATCATCCCAAATTACTAGCTGATCGTAAACATCCCGCCGCCTTGATTCTATTTAAATTGGAAATTATGATCAAATTCATTCCCGTAAGGTATCATGCGTCAATCATCGAATGATCTTCAAATCAGCAGGTGATACCTTCGCCTTCGGAGACAATTTTCCCCATTTCCAGAGATATGAGTTTGCCAAGCTCAGTCTTCTTCTCCCGGAGAGCCTCGCCGATCTGTCGAACGATTTCCCCGCGCTGCGGAGCTGTTAAATCTGCGAGCACGTTCCATGCTTCGACACTAGCCTGCACCGTCGAGTTGTACTCGTCGAGGGTCACGGTCGAGACCTCGGCGATCGTTTTGTTGTTCGCGGGGCAGATAGACACCAGTGACTGTTGAACGGAACGTGAAGAAATTCGAATTCCTCAGAGTTCAAACCATCGATTACATGCACCATGATCTTATGCACCTAGCTCTGTTCGGCTTCGCTTGAAATCTAGGTGAGTTTGTTTCAGCTGAGTAAGGTACGATGGTGGAAACGAGATGGATCATCAGACCTCACTAGTAAACCTGGCGTCTGAGGTTCGAGAGACCCATTCCGAGAACACCTTTTGGAGCGCCGCCAGTATGACAACATTTCACTGAGCGTCGCCAGTCGATGTTTCGGAATAATTTGAACTTATACCGAGCAGGAACAGACCGAGATAAGAGATCATGCTGATGGCACTGAAAGTCTCCGCAGATGAAGATAAGGACAGCGTGGATTTCGGTAAAACTTTCCGAATCTGATCTCATTCCATGATATCGTCGAACGCTGGACTGCCGATACATTATCTTCGTCCTTTTGAGGCTTCGAGAATCGCGAGTGCGTACCTTTCCAGTGCCGATCCACTTTCCGTTGAAACCACCAAGATTCGACTTCTGCAAGCCTAGATCCTTGAGGAAGGAATACTTCGGATCTTCAATCAGAAAGCTCGACATGGCTCGACGGCTGATCTGTGCGACTATGTTGCTGGAAGACGCGAGCATGCGCGAAGAGGCCACTGCTCGTAGCATCTTGGATTACCCGCGCGGCCACAGTCAACACACACCTCTCAAATCGCCCCGGGAGAAAGATGCCAGCGAGAGAGACCGTTCTGCAGGCTTGGAGAGGGATGAGATCCGCTAGATATGATTTGTTCCGCTGATACCGCCAGAGAGCGGCTATCAAGACTGTAGAAACGATTGCCGGAATGGCCGTGGATCATGAAATTTCAATCCCACGAGGCGATTGATATTGACTGAGAGATACCCATCGAGCACCCAGGAACAGCTCAGACGGTACGATAATTCGTATTCCAGTCTGCCTTTTTACTCGACCCCCAAGCAGGTTCCGAGCTTGTGTTCGGGAAAACTGCTCTCCTCTCGGACAACCGCTCCTTTCCTTCTGAATCGATGAATTCTTGGGGGTGAGTCAACGAAGAATGAGCACCAAAGCTTTCGTGGAAGTCCAGGACTTTTAATTATTCTCCTCAATCATAATTCCATATAATACAACATCTTCCACGGCGAAGACTTCGCCGCGAATGACTCACCACACTCAGAGTCACTCGCTCCCCTGCCGAAGCAGTGAATATATACAGAAGGCACGTTTAACAGGGAATATTTGTATCCCGTCTCGGGCGAATCCGAATACGAATTCCTTTGCTCAACAATGTGTATAAATGATTCTTGCTGAACCAAAAAAGTACAGCATGGCACAAGATGCACCCAAATCCATTCTCGCACATGCAGGAACTCTCAAACCATCAAAGCGAACGTTGAGCTCAAACTCGCGTGACTTGGGTAAACTTCGAAACGTCCAAAGTGTCTTTCCTAAGCTTGCGGACAGCCATGTCGTCCTGAACCGGATCGGCCGTGGAAGTCGGCCGAGTATTGTACCTGCAATGAAAAATACTTTAGAACAGCGTCAGGACGAGATATCGAGGGGGCTCATATGCCCTCTGAGGGGATGCCGTGGGAGAGAAAAGAGGATAGTCTTCGAGGGAAAATTCCATCAACGAACTTTGTCCGCATTTCGCTCTTGCTGGCCGTCAGGTAGTGGCTCCTGGTGAGTTGAGATATCGGGCTCTGGAGCGGGATACCCATAGGAGGCTGCTCTTCCGGGCGCTTCCACTGTTGTTGTTTCATGAGCCTATAATGCACGTCATCCTTTTCGACGTCGGGCTCGTTGAAGATGTTCATCAGCCCCACGCAAGGACACACCATGGGTGGGGTGTACAGCGTGCTCAATTGGAGGTAACTTTGCTGCGGCAGGTTATGGCCTTTCGGCAGGGGGATCGAGTCGGGAGTGCGCGGCTCGTAGTCGGTCGGAACAAGGCGTTCTTGGGCCGAGAACCGACGCACTGCCAAGTCATCTAGGATTCGATCGGGAATGGCTGATCGTCTCATTGGTGGCGCTCTCGACCGTCTTCTACTTGGAGACTCACAGGGCGAAATCGACTGCTCGCTGGACCTGAGAACGTATCAAGAACCATTAGCTTCGGTTTCCGCCGACCCTTTTCCTGAATTGTCTATCAGAGATCCCACCGAGAGGATTCCGGAATCTCGATCGCAGAAGCCCAGCGTGGGATTCAGGAAATTCGGAATTCCCGATCGTATGAGATCCCGCTCGAGAGGACTAGAAATTGCAGATATTCGTGGCGATCCCTTGAGAGACCGCGCGCTATCCAAAAAGCTGCTCTGACGGAATCGGGCCGGCGTATCGCTGGCACAACCCGAGGAACGAGCCGCAATCGGTTTTTTTTCGACAAAGAATTTATGATACTGGCTTTCCGGGGCGTTTCTGCGTAGCTGACAATGGCGGCACTACGACCGAGCTGCGGCAGAAGCAACAACACTATTGATTTGTTGGATCGTTGGTCCACGTTTCCTGTGTAGCATTGCTTTCGCGAAAAGACTCCACTCGAGGTATCTGAATCCCTTCAGGCTCACCTGGAGCTCCAACGCTTCTGGAACTCCTCCGGCAGATCCCTCCGCTCCGCTCGCACCAGAAGGTCTTCATCTTCGTCCAAAGCGAGACTCGAGTAGAGATCAAGAAATTCACTGAGAGCGTCGCGATGCCGACAGCCCTTCGACTTCGTCAGCGCATCGATCGAGGGGGATCTCTGCAACTTGTCACGAAAAATGAGGATAAATCGGCACTCCCATCGGAAGATCGAGTCTGGGATCACCAACTCTCGAATACTCAAGCATAGAAGACCACGGACTCGGTCACCCCTCATCATCGTTTCAATCGGTACTTACCCTCCGACGCTGGTAGACCATCGACGGACCCATGCTTGCGGGGGTGCTGCTCCGCACTGCTTTCTCATCTTTGACAATCGGTAAATCTCTGTAGGGAACACTACTCGGAATTCTCTGAGCACCGAAAGGGATTTTCTGCGGAAGCGTTTCAAAATCGAAAGGGAGTAGCCATCCGTTGTTCAGTCGCGAAGCCCAATCTATGTCGGCAGTATCGCTTTGATCCGAAGAGTTTGTCAAGGAGAGTAACGAGCCACTCAGCGGTCTCCTCTTCGCGATGAAACTCGGTGCGAAGTAGCTTTTAGCTTCCACGTATTCCACCGAGTCACCTTCTTGGAAACCCGTTTCCGAGCGGTTGAGCGTCGTTTCTGGCGAATAGTACCCGGCATCGGGACTGAGAACCGCTAACCGGGGTGGCAGTGGGGAGGAAGCGGCCGAAGAGGAGTAGCAAGAGTCTCCGCCTTGGAGCACCGGATGTGAAACCGTTGCCGGATTGAAGGAGCATGATGAGTGACTGCTGTCGCCCTCGGCCTCATCGCCGCCGCTGCCTGAAAGTTGCGGAAACAAAGTAGTAACTCGTCCTCTTCGATTGAACAATAAAGACTGATTTCGCTCTTTAGCTGTATCCTGGCCGGCTACCACCGAAGGAACGGGGATTCGAGCTCTGCTGCCCCGCTCCTCGGGGACTCTCCTACCAACGGGGAGTCTCTGTGAAAGGAATGCCCCTTGCAACGCCATAGACAAAGGAGTGCCAATGCATGTATCACGGAATTTCGGGACACGGTTTTGTTATGACATAGGAACCTGACCAGCATTCGGGGTTCTCCGGCAGAGAGTTCCGTGGTGCCCACCGTGTTCCCTTTTTCTCTTGGGAGCATCTTCTCCTATGATAGCTGAAGTGGATGTCCCTATGAAAATCGAGAGAAATCGCTGCTCACTCAGGCACTCGAAACACAGACGGCGCTTGTTGCCAGGCTTGATGAGAAAGATTTCTTGACAGTGCCGACAGATCCGTTTTTTCATCCCACATCTAGTATTGTATTCAGAGAGGGTCGCAAGAACTCGCAGCAGCACGCTCCATCGGATGACTCGGCATCTTCACGAAACTTCACGATACTTTTTACGGAACGGGCCAGGTTTCCCACTCGCTCCAAATCACGCACGGAGTCTCTCTCCCGAGACCGATTCACGGCATGCCGAGAGACTGAGCTACCTGTCTCTGCAACAGTCCACTGTCCTGAGACCGTCTGACGTTCTCGGCATTCTCTCGCTCTGACCACGAGAAGGAGAGAATAGTTGCACTTGGTGGAATGTAGGTCGTGGAGAGTTATGCGGGACCACGCTCCACATGGTTTTTCTCGATGATGCTGTGCTCGAGGCATCAAGGCCACTCCGAAACAAGTTCCACGGGAACGTGATGCTACGATGTCTCCGGCACTTTGCTTCGAGATATCTCCTTTGGCACCGAAATGTTCTCGATTTGTTTCACGGCTGATTCTAGGTCTTTCATAGTGGGTCTGCGTTCGACAATGCGTCGACAGAATCGCTTATGGAATCAACGCGAGGAGTTTGGAACTCTCGGCGAATTTAAAACATCACCGATCAGACTTTGTGATACGCCACTTTCCGAACGGGATCGACGTCAGCACTCGTAGCGACCGTTCGGGCTCAACGAAGAAGGTTTCGATCTTTTGTAGTTGAATTTCGGAGCATTTCGAACGAAAGAGAGTTCGCTGAGTCACGGCTTTCTTTTCCGAAAACGTACGCTGACTCGGGCAGTGAACGTTTTTCAGAGCGTTTCGTCGACAAATACGATGAGAACAACCCAATTGGACAGTTGAATTCGGGAACCTCCTGAAGCGAACCACACCCCCAACTAAATGCCATCGTCTAAAGATTCTGTCGGGAGGAGCTGATTCGCTTGTACCTTCCTCTCATTGACCCAGCAAGCCGAGCGAAAACAGGAGAAGACTCCCTCATTCGGGAGGATTTCCGGGAGGAGCATTTCCGGAGGCTCGCTCTAGCACGCATGTAAGCGGAACCAACCAGATCAGTCGATCGTCTCCCGGCTCGAAAATATTTTTCGATGTTAGATAACTTGATGATTCTTGCCGCCTTCTCCGGAGGAATCATGTTGCCTCGGATCGAGCATCGAGACCGGGACGCTGTGCGCGCAGGCTGGCTGGCTCGGAGCGACACCTCAGCTATTCCGTATCCGTTACGGAGGTTTCCCGAAGGTGTTACCTCAAACAATGCATCGTAAATTGTAAAACTTCGGCCGACGTCAGACCGCGATGTTCCGATAGGATCACTTATGGTTTGTTTTGATGAACTTCACACGCGCATCCTGCCGACATGGCTCCTGATAGCGCGCAGAAATTCGGTTACTTCATCGAGCGACTTCACGCCACTTCGGTACGGATCCCGTCCGACAGATGCAGGAAAACATGAAATAATCGAAGCAGGTAATCGAGACAACGAGGTTCCGTGAAAAACTGCTGCCCGTTAAGAGCGCGAGGATTACGCGCGAGGAAAACGATCACTAACCGCCGGTCGATTGAATAAAACGATTAGCAGCGGGGATCGCCTCGGTGAGTGCTCACAATGATTTCAAGTTTAGTGTTACGCATAACTAGATGCAGCCGAATGACGACACGCATGCCGACCCCGGAGCCTCGCGCAACACGATGATGTGGAGATTTCATGTAAATCAACAATAGCTCCACCGGGAGAAGGTTTCGCGAGTCGCATGGCTGCCTGCAGCCTTCACAGGTCGCGTTGGCGTGCGTCGCTGCTTCCGCAGCGACTGCTTGGATTTCCGAACCCCGCCGAACTTGTCTGTCACGTAGGTGCGGAAAACTCAGGACCTGACGATCAGCTTCGGGGCTTATCTACTTCGACGCTGCTCGCGGAGAGGCCCACCCGGATTTCCACCCCGGTTTCGAATTTCAAGAATACGAAGCCGATCGAGGAAGCGAAGACCAGGTTGAAATGGGAGATCGGCATCCAGATCTACCGACGAGTTGGTCTATCTCGCAGTTGTCGTCGATGGTAAGCCCGAGTTGCTCCCGACTTTGGGCGCTAAGAGAGGAGTTCGAGTGTCGCTCGATACGTGGCATGCCATAAAACATCGCGACCGTCTTAGCAGAGACGGGAGAATAAGGAAAAATAGAATGGCTGTCAAGCCAAAAACAATAGACTTTCGGGATTGTTCAGGCGAGAAACTCGACCCGAAACTCTCGATCAAATCACTTTCGATTCTCACCGCACTGCACTATGAGTTCTCGACTTGGTTTCATTCGGGAGCTCATCTACTTCATCAAGGCAAGACGGCTGCGCCTTCCGACGTTCCATGCTCGATTCGAATCGGAGCTGCACTGCAATGCCATCTGGATGATGATTGAGCCCCGAGCTGCATGACGATTCGAAAGTCACGGGAGGAGCGTGTTTAGTTCGATTGCTGAACATGACGATGAATCGTGGCATAAGAAAACAGCGGACTTCAACTGGCTCCAAATCTCCATCCGATAGTCAGCTGATTATTATATTGTTTCAGATCACGGGAGCGGATCACGGAGAAACTAAAAACTTGAAGGGCTTCGAGTTTTTCTCTGGATCGGACCTAATCAATTTACGTAATATGATACCGACAGGCCGGATCTTCCATTTTATGAAAGGGGGAGTCTTGATTACACTAACTTTCCGCGTTAATATCTTTTTTTCTCTCCTGAACGCGATTAGCTTCCGACAATCGGTCTATTGGTGAGCGGATCCGAGAAAAGAGTTTTATGCGGAAACGCTACGATTGTTCCATACCCCTATTTCTAACGAGGACGTTCTTGTTGGGTCTCTTCCCCGCCGAACTACTCATGCATCTGAAGTTGTTTCGTGAACCCTTTCCCCCTTTTTTTCTGTTCTTTTTTCGCTCAATGGCTTCGCCGTGATCGCTGAGCGCAGGCCAAGGAGGCCTGCCGATTCGTCGCGGACAACTCAAACCCTGGTTCAATCATCAGAACGTCCTAGGAACTGTGGAAACACGGAGTCTCAGACGCCGACCGTGACCGAAATCGGCGTTCGAGCGACTACTTCGTTGCAAGTGGAGCGCCAGAAACTTCCGAAACAATAGAAACTGTCCTACTCCGAGACAGAAATCCCATTTTCCACCGGGATAAGATGCGCCGATGTACCCCTGAAGGCTTGCGTCGGATCCGCACACGGCGAAAAACCAGATCCAATACGCCCCAGCTCCGGGATGTAGACAAAGGGTTCCGAAGCTCCATCGAGCGGTTGACGGCCTCCTGGTAAAATCGAGCCTGAGGTGAGGCGCATTCGGTCTTCATTATCATTATTTCATTTTTCTCGGCAACTAATAAACAGAAAGTTGGGTCGGGGCAAACATTGTGGTGCAGCTCGCGTTCCGATTCATTCCGATAGTTCATCAGCTGGCGGAACGACTGAGGCGCGCAAGCGACTCCGCGAGGAAGCTTTCCCTAACTACCCCTCTCATCGAATCGGTCGAAACTGCATGCGAAGCACCGTAACTTCGTCACGTACGACGCTCGTTAAAACCATAAGGAACCCATTCTCCGGAATCCGTAGCGGGACTTCGATGTTGACTTCCATCGGAACACGGAACGAAACAGATATTTCGGCTCACCTTTGCCCGCGACTATTAGCGGCTTCTTGTGATCGGGAGCGAACTTCTTCACTTTAGTTCCTTTATCAGATGATTTGGATTTCTTTTTTGCGCGCTTTCTGAACACACAACAAGAAGTGAGACGCATCGTTTATCTTCGCGGCGCCGGCCCGGCTCCGTCAACATCACCGGCGGAGACGGTCGTTGAAGTCCGACTGACTTCAAAGCCCGAAAACACTGAGAAGACGTTGACGAAACGAATGTATGCCTTCCATATCTACTAGAGTCGCGTGTGAGACGGAGGCGCCGACTGCATGATGTGTGTGTCTAGGCGCCTGCTAGGTTCCAAGGAGAAAGGAGGTTCATTCTCAGGCCGCAAGAGGGCGCGTCGCTTACCTAGGTAGCTTGCCGATCCTGACAAACTCGATGCACAGACACTCGCTCCCAGCTATCGGTCGACGGACGGTCGTCTCCGCCTGTCTCGACCGCTTCCTTAACACACTTGAATCGTCCGACGACTCTGATTCTCTCGGAAGCCACAACCAAGCAGGCTCGGGACACCCGATCGGAACAACGTTGGCTGACAGCACTGCTTTTGCCTGCCGGTCGCTTTATCTTTTTCTCCATTGAATCCAAGCCGGGAAGCGACAAAAATTAATCCGCGTCGTCGGAGGAAACGGAAGGACTCTACGGATCGTTTGAATACACTGCGGATAAGGATGCAAGGGTTTCGGAATCGATTGAACGACTTTCCCTACCCGGGGAATATAATGAAAAACGCTTGCGATCCAGGACAGGGATTGTGGAGGAGTCTTTGCAGATGAGAGCGAAATTCAAATCCTCTCATTTAATCCACTTCGTTCATTTAGTCCACGTAGAACAAAGGTTGGGCGGCAGACAGAAGTATTCTCACGGCTGTCGCGCAACAGCTTGTCCCCCTTCTGTACTTTCTCTTTTGTCCGCGAACGAAAATCCGCTCCAGGCAGCCAAACAGAAGCTCCAGGAGCGGAAGCGACGAGCACAACGAACCCTTAAATCGAATACGTCCGTGGTCGGATGCTCAACATGAGAAGATATCTTCTTCTCTTTGATTACGCTCCTGAAAGTGAAGCGTTCGCCCCGATGAGGGAAGGAGCCTAGAGCTGAGAGAAACACGTCCACGCCTACTCGACGAACGGTCTCCATGAGATGACGCGGGTGGGACAAACACTAGCCGACGTCGGTCGGCCTTCAATGACGTAGGTAATTAAATTGTGCTAGCAGTTCCCGAACGGCCCTCGGAGCAATGGCTGTTTAGACGCCGTCTGAACAGAACGTCTCCGGCCTTCACGCCGCCGAACCAAATGATGCTAGTTCGCTAGAACTCTTTCAGCACCAGAAATTTGCCATGCTTCCCGCTGAATTAGGACTTCATTCATCACCATATCAATAGGTCATCATCACGGTGAAGCCGATGGACGATCAAGAAGGGCTTAGTACGGAACTGAGGACTGTATTCATATCGGATGTATATCTGGGAGCCGAAGTCTGTGGATGCGAGGGGATGTCCGTACGCATTACCGAAGAACGACTCTTATGGCGTAGCTATCAACGCCAACAAAGATCATGCCTCACAAACCACGATTCAATCCGAGGACTTGTCGGATGGAATCCTTTCCGAAAAAAGAGCCACAAAATTCAGGACACATCCCGGTGAGAATTCTCGAATCTTAATCTTATCACTGTCTAGCAGAGAGTTTTCCGAGGCGAGCAATCTCACAAGAAGCATTCCCAGAGTTTAATGCCGGCTAAACAAAATTCACTAGGTTTCCACTGGTCTATCAGCCTGCTCCGGAGAATCACGTAACATTCAGTGCGGGCAGAAGTCGGCATCGATTATCGAAATAGCCGATGACGCGCGACGGTTGTTGCTGAAATAGGTGAAATCATTCACTGCAACTGCAAAAGCCGTATCTATCGGCGGAGCATTGAGAAGAGGGTTCGTGAGGGTACGGCTGGAGCCCGTTAGTTCCCTAAGTCGCAGAAACAAAATGGTGGAGGCTTGACTTCTGAAACCGCGCATCCAGGACTTTCCATTAGGATGGATTCTCGACGAGTCATCGCCGAGTCAGATTCGGTGTTCTGTGGAATGATCATCCCAAGCACACCTTCCGGCCCGTCGCGTACGTTTCCCGCTCATTCGAAGCTCGCCTCCGTCATCGAAATTTCTTCCACGTTGGAAATTTTCTGCGCTGCTGAGATCGTCGGGTGTATCCAGATGCTTCTGCTGAATACTGGTCGTCTCTGATTCGCAACGTATGTGTGAGCCGAATCGAATGCCGGCAAACAGAAGCCACAGGAGAGCACAACTTGAGTTTGTTTGCCTGGGGCCATAGGGAAAGATGCGTGGTGAATCGACGGGGGGGCATACTTAGTGCTATCATACTTACAGCTCGACATCGTGCGCGCGGACTGGTGAGAAGATTTCGCCTGCAATGGGAATCCTGGTTAATTTGAGATCTCGCCGTTTCTCATCGTGAGACGGTCGCTCAAAGTCTCCGAATAGGCCAGAAGTCTTCCGGACTCCAATCCCCGACGGGAGAGATCATAACATCGAGGTCGTCATACAAAACAACGCCCATTATGTGATGTGAAACCAATTTATAGTTAACGGGAATGCATATCTGAGGAATTTCTCAGTAGGCGGGCTCTGATCGCCGCGTCCGCTCATTCATTCACCGATTACTCCGACTGGATCGCAGCCAGTCTTCATCGCGGTGATCGTCTCAAGGTCGCCCATGCACCCGGAAAAATCTATCGCTTGAATCAAAAGTCATTCCGCGCCGAACCATCAGAGGATTCGATCCACGCTTGCAGAGGATTCGTTGTCAAGTTGTAGTTATTTGCTTCTTTCAAGTTCCACCGCGTCCGGCATTTTTTTTCGAGCCCGCAAACATCGCTTTTCCGAGACGAATTTTCAATCGATCTATAAGAGTCCATTGCCCTCGCCAGCGAGCCTCTCCACTCGAGAACGCTGAGGGCAATGCGCTTGAGCTCGTCTGAAACCGAAACGCGTTTTCGATGGATCCGAATGAACGTTTCGCGCACAAAAGAAAAATATGTTTATATGACAGCTCGTCGATGGGAAGATCACAACTTCGGAAGATGACTTTCGAATGCTCCGGCGTCACACAGGAAACTGGGAACCTTGATGATCGATACAGATAATAATCCAAAAATGAGGGCAACTAATGGTGGCCAGCGCGAAGACCTGGTGGGGAGCCTGAGGAGTCGGCTTGGAGCATCGGATCGTTCCCGATCGATACATGGTCGGTCTACACGAACATGTAAGACTCAAGTGGAGCTATAGATTCCATTTGACACGAAAGGGTCGTGAAATCGTTGATAACAGCGCTGCGCCCCGGGAAGGATCCCACAAATTCTTCCTCTGGATAGATACGTGTTGCGTGGACCCTCTGTCGGATACGGTCGCTGCTGCCTAATCCGAAGGATTACGCGGAATGAGTCCCGATACACTTCATCACTTGGAGAATCAGGCAATATGAGGGTAACGGATGTTTCCCTCAGATTCGGACGGGAATCTCTCTTCGCGCATGAAGGGCTGCGACCAGCGGAGACCAGTCGAAATACCGAGGGAGTCTCTCTCATTGCTCCCGAGTGTTTTACATCTGCTCGGAATATCCGTCAGAAACCTTCGAAGGGAGTGGACAAACACCCCACGCATGGTCGGAGTACATTCCGTACGAGACACTTGGCTCGCTTGTTTGACATTCTGCCGTGATCTCTGTCCACACACAAAGTCTATTCGAACGTCGAAGCGATCTCATTCGGGAGCTCGATGGAATACTCGAGCGGCGAGGAGGAGAATTTTCGCGGGAGCGCCTTCGCTTCGCCTCCACTGGGAAATGCCGAAATCGAGGAGCCTCTGATCGGATGCGGAAACTCTCCAGAGAGCATGATGAGAAAGTCTTCCCGCGGATTTCTCGCGTGCGATTGCTCCTCATGGCCGAGTCTAGAGGGTAAACACCGCCTTGTCGAACTCTAAGCCCGGCGAACCGGCTCGCAAAGACTCTTGGAACGATTGATCGGACCCGTCTCGGACCGTAACACCGTTTTGCTTCCCTGAAGCTTTGCCGAATGCGCCGAGCAGAAGGCGAACCTTGACGATATATGATTTCCCAAGCTATTCTTTGAGAAACAATCACAAAATACTCAGTCGAACCAAGCGCAAGTGAGCGCATCATCAGAGCGAACGCCGTTACCGTGCGCACTTATGCAATTCGCGCAACCAGCGATGACAATCACTTTCCGCAAAAAACAGCTGGATGCACGGCTCGCTTACGATGCGTTTTCTGAGCGAAAGCACTGGAATTAGCTTCGATGAATCGCGAGATCCGTGAGTACCTAATTCGGGGAGCTCCAATCGTTTTTGTTTTCGTCACAGAGATCCACGCCACGTGATTAACCGTCTAATTGAAAGACGAAGACCGCGTTCGCATTCGGATCGAGAAAATATTTAGATCATACGGTGAGCTTGTTCAGTACACCTATACGGAAAGCGGCCGATTCTTACGGCCTTGTATTTTCGACTCCAACAACCAGTCATGTCCCGAACTTGCTGACCATTCGGGCCTACGCTTCTGATATCAGATTATCAATTCGCGATTAAGAGTAATCAGAATCGAATGAATACCGAACGGCTCCGCTTTCGTTCAATCTAGATCTATCGTATCGTGTTCGAGATTAGGGAATTCGTACATGCGGAGCATTCATCGATCGTTCCGTCGAAAAAGGGTCGGTGTATCTGTTTGGGGCGAGCAACCGGAAACCGGAGTCGATGAAGTTCATGTCTAAAGTAGTCACCGATGGGACCAGACACCAATACCGTCGGGATCGATCCAAGGACCGCACTGGGTTTCTAAATCCCAGTTCGTCGAGAGTGAAGTGTCGTTGCGAGACTGACGCTCCCGAAACCAACGCGAGTGTTCCTCACCCTTACAAAGGAGGTGAGCGGATTGAGCGCCATCGTGTTCACCCGTGCTCAAGTCCTGCTCCATTGCAGACTACGGGGGAATTCGGAGAGCGTTGATGGCTGTTACCCTCGTATGGAATGATAGCTGAGCGGGTCTGAAGACGTTCGCGAGCATCTGAGTTCGGAAAGAGCGGAAAACGAAGAAAAACATCGAGCCGGGAAGAGAAACAAATTCCGAGGAGACGTTCATTCTCCCAACGTTGGTTTCGATTTTCATTGGATCTAGCCGAATTATCCCGAGTATGCAAATGCTTTCGATTCGATGAGGGTCAGCAGCATTCAACGATAGCGAGCGACAGAAGTTTACCGCTGTTTCTCACTCAGACTCAACTGGTTTCATGGTCTAGAACGGTGAGACCCGGACGAGGCCCAGAAAATCTTTCCTGGAACAGCTGTAGCATCATTCGAATGGTTCAGATGGAGAACGCTACAACTGGAACAGACTCAGAGGTAGAGAGAGAAGTCCCACGGAGATGACGGCGGCGGGCCCCTCTCGACATGTTTATTCACAAGACGACGAGCGCTCCGACATGAGAATCACCTCTGTGTCGACCACCGAAAGAGCACGTTCCCATTCTCAGATAGACATTCTCGATACATACCCCACGTATTCCTAACCCCGTGAATGATTATTGTCTTCCAATACTTTGCTCTGAGAAAAAAACCTCACTGAGAGAAAAGTTTTCTTGGAAAACATTGGTGAGATCAAGAGCTCGACCACGCTCGAAAACTCGAGGCATCAGCACAACAGGGCTTCGTTTCGAATCAGACCGAATCGATGAAGAGTTTCACGAGCTGCGAGAAACCAAAACACCCACAAATCTTGTCCGACAGATTTCCGCGACCTCATAGAGAAAGACCCGCAGAGTGCATGGTTTCCTCCCGAGCGACGTGCTCATCTGTTGTCATCCTTCCCGTTCTTCCTTGTCCTTCTCGGATTGTTGAGATTATGCGTTCAGCTTATCGCAGGCTCACACGGCTTTCTGTGAGCCACCCATTGCGAGATTTGTGTCCGGGCACCGGTGGTGGCAAAATGAATTTTCGATATTCGTTGCTGCTCACGTATTTTTTCCCGGAATTTCCCCCTTCGCAATTGCAGTCCTAAGATTTTTTGTCGGGGGACGGCTTGCGGGGGGATCGTTGCCCTGACCCTTCGTCAAGGGAGCTTCAATCGGGCGTCCATCGCGTTGAAATAATGATTGTGTAGAAAATTCCTCTCCAATTCCCGTGGCGGGAATACCATGTGATGATTTCCTCAGATTTCAGTGGAAGCACCATTGCCGCTCCATCCTTCAGAAACGAAAGGAGGCCATCTTTGTCGCCGTCGTTGAGATGTTTTACGCTGTGATCGTTGGTTAGAACGAACAGCAGCTTAAGTGAAGTGCGAAGTCGTATTCCGTTTTGGAGTTTTTCCCATGTGGCTCCTTCGATTCCACCGGCGACTGTTTCACCAAACACACAAAATGCGTGGTGTCTCTGGTTGAGAGGATTTGTCAAGATGGCTTTCTACGGACGATGAATCCGGATTGGTTAGAAGTTTGGAGCGTTTCGACAAGCAATCGTTTGCAGTCTTCAAACACTGAATGAGTGTTCCTTCCTCGAACGGCTGCTGAGCCGAATTCGATGTCGGCGTCCGCTTGGGCCGTTTTGCGGATTGGGTCTACTGGCTCGACGCGAGAATCGTAGGCGATATGTCACTCAAAATCAGAGAATGTCTAAGACTCATTCGATCACTCGACGTCCCGAAGCGTCGTCTGCGCGGCATTTGAGCGAATGGAAAAAGAAAATTCATTGAAAAATCCCGTGGACGTTTGGAGGGAATCGTCCACTCGGGAGTTAAGCTGATGCGCTTCGCTTCCTCGGTGGAGAGTCCAGAGAGACCGGATCCTCTTCCAGGAAGGCAGGGATGTCGAAATTATAATCGCTATATCTACATTGGAGAGTTTCCCCACAATGGATTGTCGGTCGTTTCTCGGACAGAGAGCAAGGCCGAACGAAGCGGCGGCGCCACGCCGTCGCCGCTGTCCGGCGGTCGGACGTCCGATCAACCAGGCTAGTCGTGGAGGATGTCTCCAGAAACGGAATTTCTGTATCGACTCGCAAACATCGTTCATTCCTAACTTTCTGTGGCTGTTAATTTTATGGAGATGTATTTATTGCGGGACGGATTGCCACACAACGATCTGGCGGTCCGTATTTGTTTTCGCTTCTTGGAACGACTGAAAAGTCGGGGATCTGAGCGACCGATGTTCCCCGTACGAGAATTCGGAAGGGGAACACAGCGCACCTCAAGATTGATGCCCGAGGAACTTGAGGCGTACGAGAAGAAAGTAAATTTGTTCAGTTGATATCCTTCTGTGTCTTCACCCGCGGCACAACCCCTCGGTGCGCCCGGGTGGTCTGACTGAAGAAGGCCCGACAATGTTAGGGAATAGAAACGTGACAGCGAAATTTCTCGTGAGCCTCTGATAGAGCGCCTACGCACCCCTTAGGTTTTCTTCTCGAGCGATTGCTTTTGTGCGATGATGTTTCAAAGCTCAGGAAGGCTTTTTTTCTTTACCCCGCCCGCGATCGGATCCTTTGGTTCCGCGGGCAAGTATTGATGAAACTCCGCCCTTCAACCACCATGGATCAGCTTCACTGTATCACCGAATCCAGGACGCGAGTCGAGCGTTTTCTACTCTACGAATCTTCAGCCAATGGTCTACAAGAGATGTCGCACAGAATCGTTTCTGAGCGTCGAGATCATATCGTTTGAGCATATCGGCCAATACTGCTGAGTTCGACCCCTTCCAATCCTCGTTCCAGACTGGCTCGCTCGGGATCCCGATTGAGCTGAACCGATGCCGATATTTGCTTGGCAATCAAAACATCCATCGAAAACGACTCTACGACAGCTGACGATATTTTGTTCGAACTGTATCGGGCCAGCATATGGACCCACGGTGAACCTCATCGCGGAGGGGAGGAAACCAATGCTATTTCTCGATTTGATCCATGAGGGTCTTTCCCCTGGACGGCGCTCTTTTCCGACCAGATGGGAAGCCGATTCTGAACATAAACACGCCAGCGAGGTGAATGCGCTAATTCTGTCTGAGATTCAAGGGAGAGGGAATGAAGTCGTCTACGATAAGAGGGATCTGCCGAATACTACGAGTCATGCGAGTACCCAGCGAGTACTCCGTCAGGAGTCATCACGAGCACAAGCACCATATATGTATATGAACCATGAGCATATACGCGAGCACATGCCTCCGCAGGACGAGAGCATCTTCGCGGCTTCATCCAACAATGCGATTGCAAAACATCGAATAACTGACTTATAACATCGCATGATGCTTGCATATGAGGACGCGAAGCGGGCAGGCGGAGTGCGGAATCAGAATAGTCCTACGACAATCACTTAGCGTCCTGTCGCGTTTTTCGGAACGTAAATATTTCGGCATGAATGATTCGAAGACTTCTTGCGCTCGAATTCGATGTATCGACAAATGCCGCCATTACCGTTGTACTTCATTATGAATGCTGCTGCCGGACGGCTTTCATATTTCATTAGGCAATTTCACCGACCCAAAACGCATTCCAGAAAAACTGGACCGTCCATCTGGTCCCCAGTCGGATTGCAGAACGATTTCAGCTCTCAGACGGGGAGAACGAGAGAGATATTCTCAGATGTTTTCTCTCTGATTTTCATTCTTCGCCGGTTCGGGGAAAAACCGAGAAAAAATTATCGTGGACGATTTCGAGGGCTGAGCCGACGAGGGCACGATACTCCGACGAAAAAAAACTTCATGCCCAATACGGACGAGCCGATTCGAGAAGTGAGCTCTGGGGAACTGGCACTGTAATGACCAGCCAACGATGAATGATGAGAACGGGAGAAATACTTGAATTCTCGCGTGACCGGAGAGCTGCCACACCGCTTGTTGCCGTCGTCAGACGTGACGTAACTTCCAGCAGATCGTCGTTTCAATCAAGTTGTTTGTTTTCGCTTCGCCTTAACCCTGGCCGTAATGGGGAGCTCAGCGCTTAAAAACATAGTTCCTTGATCGAGTCTCTTTTAATATCTTGCCCGGATTGATTCCTGAGCTCTTCGCTGGCTCCGACGTCATCGGCTCGCGATCGGCGGAGAATTTCGTTTCCCGCTCCCGCTCTTTTTCCTCGTCGTTGACATCTTCAAGCGAAGTCGAGCAGGACACGGAACGAGTTCAAAACTGCCGAGAAAAAGTTTCTCGCTCCAGTCACGAATGATTGACAAGACATTGTTGTTCCCATCGATGACGCCCGAAAATAGGCAATTGAGCTACCGCATCGCGCGTGTTTTTACGCAGCTCGATTGGAAGAATCGAGATGATTTTTCTCCGGCCCCAGCCCAAAAGCACGCCAGTCTCGTGCTCTATGTCTGTGGGACCATGTTCTTGCTGAGAGGGCTTCTCTTGCGAAAGTCGGATCCGGAGACAATTCAGGATTCAGAACAAGATTTTCGTGTGACCACGACCCGCTGATCAGGATCCTGGGTCGGGGCAGTCTCCAAACGCGGGATCAGGTTGAACTTGAAGTCTCTCCGCAGATTTCCTCGTCGAAAAAAGCTTCATTTTGGTGACTCATGAGGGACCTTCTGGGTGATAAAGCAATTCCGACAGATTTTTACCTCGAGATTACAGCACTAAGTTCTTCAGAGCGAGGTTTTCTCATGATGCGTAATCATGGTTGCGAGCCCGTGCCAGACGGAAAAGCTTCCATCCCGTGCCGTCTGTCACAGACGAGCGCATAGAACACTGTGTGATGAGTGGGGTAATCAGGATTGTTCGATGCCCTTGTGCGTATAATCTGTCTGATGGGTAATTCAAGTGACGTTTAGCCATGGGAGGCGGCGATCGTAGCGGCGATGAATCTTGTGATGCTGTTACCGGCTGTTGACTCTTGTTTTGCTGGGTCGCCGATTGGTCGCCTTCCTCAATAACTGTGTGCCATCGATTGACACATCGCATCATATCGTCACGCTGTCAGCAGCCTTTCTCAATCTTTCCCTGGGCAGCTGTGAATCGTGTCCTGCCCACGCATTGGCCTGTATTAAATTACGGTCTATGACCGGCTCCACCTGCTGCTGTTGGAGCTACTATTGGCTTTCTATTGTTTTCTCGTCCCGAGCACAAGCCCGCGGAGGTTTTGCTGGTCTGTGCATTTGAGAAACCAAAGAGAAAGGTCCCGAATCAGCTATGCTGTTCAACGTGAATCTCCGACGCTAATCGGTCTGCTCATCGCACCTTAGGAACGTATGAGCCCACCGCGATCCGGCGACAGGGAACGAGCTCGGAGGCTGATCTAGATGATCCGCGGTCGAGTACGGGACATGACACCCATAAGAAATAATTGATGAAATCCGCTGAGCCCCACTTTTTCGTTTTCAGCGGCGATGGAAGTCCGGCTCGACATGGACGAACTCAGAGGATACTCGGCGACGCTGTCTCGGTCAGAAAGAATATTCTGGAAGTTTGTTTTTTGATAATCGGATCGCTTTTGGCTGCCGCCACCACGAAAGTCGACAAGGCCTCTGCAGTCTATTGTTATGATGGCGAGCGAAACCACAGGCAGAAGATGCAACGGCTAGAAATCACAAAGGAAAACGTTGGAGTATTGAGCCTGAAGTGGTCAGACGACTGTGGAGGAACTCGCTTAGGTTTCACTGCAAATGCATGGATTCAGGAAGAAAAACCGTTGGATCAGTGAAAGCGTTCAAGACGATTCTCATGGAACGGCGGCGACAAAGACACTCAGTCAGTCAGTCAGCCATCAAGGGAATGGAAGAGCATCCAAGCGAGCGAGCGAGACTCGGAAGCGAAAGCTTATGTCGATAGGGCGTCGTGCATTCCAAACATGGCTCAAGAAATGAGGGGTCCCTAATGACGAGGGCAAAGCGTCGGAACCGCAGAACAGGGAGACGGTACGAGTCGACGTCAGAAGGTCACCGTGGTCCCAGAGGTTCCGGGAGGATGTCGAAGGTTTACGTTTTCCTCGTCGTGTCTTAAGTCGTTGTGACGTGAATGCTGGGGAGGAAAAATTCCGAGAAAAATAGAATTTTCAATGGAGACAGTGGACAAAGGGCATTGAGCCGAAGATAAGCTCGTTTGCCCCATGCAAACTCCTTGTATTTGGGTGTCTTTCTTCTAATTCAATACATGGCAAAGGGTTGTCAGAAGTCCTGCAAGACCTTGCGGGAGGAAAGATCGCCGACCGGCACGTGACGTCAAGCGTGGGTGCGTGAGCCACGTCCGTAAACACCGGCACTAATTGAAAGCAATATGCCGAGCGGACGATGACGGAAGCGAGGCTCGTTTGCGTTCTTTCTTCTTGTCCGAGAGTCGTCTTGAAGTCCAAAATGTCGTCGCTCGTCAAATACTCGCCGCATTCATTCCTAAAATAATTCCTCAAGAACGGTCCGGCCTCATGGAATCATCTGAGACCCTCTAGAATCAGCCTCCCCGCAAACGTCATTTATCGAATGTCGAGCTCAGTCAGTCAGACATACGGAGCGAGTTCAACCGCATATTCTCTCGGTCTGCCCGTATCGATCCGCGACGTCACCGAGCGAACCGTAGACGAGTCATCAAGTGTGACCGATCCGGATACTACGACGCTCGTTGTAGTCTACGGATCGGTTCAGGCGACCGCCGTGCCGTCGCCGTCGAGGGCCAGAGTGTTTGTTTGGTTGTTCATTCGCTCGTTCGATGAGTGACCTTGAAATGCGGCCCGAGGCGCTGAGTTACTTCATGCTATATTCGGTGCAGTCGATTCCATGTAATCTATTTCATAAACGAGCGATCAATGGCACCCTTTTCAGGAATTAATAATTTAAGGCTATTTTTCTTGTGCATGAACGTTTCACCCATTCTTCGTACCCTCGCATTCGCTGAGCGGGACTTATCTTCGCTTGCGATGGAAGCCACGGAGGCATAGAGTCTGAACCATGAGACAATGAATTCATATGCTCTAGCTTCCGCGCGGACGCAACAAGCCCCGGAACCGCAACAAAGGAGGAACAGAACTGAATTCATCCCTTCGCCTATGGCACGCCTAATGGTAATGATACGAGGGTAGGTTTCAATTTCGAGAGCGCGGGTGTCGGAAGAAATTGATGATGGTAAGCAACAACACCGCGCTATCGTCCCGCTTTTAGTTCGCGTCTCTAAGAGCGCGAGAATTTCTCCTCGTGAGACGACGGACTGTACCAAGACTGCGCGAGCATGCGGTGCTGTCACATGGAGGAACGTTTCCGAGGGAGCGACTACACTAAAGAACGTGACTCCGTCACTGCCGTCCTTAGAATGATGGATGGCTTTCTCGCCCAGTCGGTAGAACTCTTCCTCCTACCCTCTAATCGCGAGCTTCGCGGAATCTGTTCGAAAGACCAGCACCCGCTTCCGATTCCGCGTCATTTTCGCCGAAAAAACATATTGTCCTCTTCACTATTCCCAGTGTCGGATACAGCGCGGCCACGTGAAATTCACGAGCGCTTCCATGCGGCTCCGGACAGATTCCTGGGCCGAATAATCCAAAATCGCGAGTAAAAATTCTAGGCCCCCGCGCGGTGGTCAGCCAGTGGGATTACCTTCGAAGATGCTGCAAGACTCTTTTGCTCAGATTGTGTCGATGGGGTATCCAAGGAGGTAGCACATAATAACACTGATCGCTTTTTTGAAGACACACGATCGGGTTGATAGAAAACCACAAACTCTGTCTTTTGAAGTTTCTCCGGAAATCACGTCATGATCTGCGCATCGGTAATCCCCTACCGTGCTTCATTCAGGTAGGGTCTTTTGGGACTGTCTTCGCGTCTTCGGGTGGATGGACTATCGCTATTCGCGCGGAGAAGTTGGGAAAGGAGTCATTGGAAAGGAGAGTGAGAGCCGCCATCACCACCAATGACCGCGCTTGAAAACGAGAAGAACGATATATCTAGGAGAAATTAGCTCTTATCTCTGATCCCAAGCCATGATAATTACCTTAAGCGAGATTCCTGCGGAGGAATGGTCTCTGTCCCGAACACCGGACACGAAAATGATTTCGCCTAGAAATCTGTCTTCATTCAGAAATTCTTTGGCCATTGTATCGGAGAGGGATTTGAAAGAGACCTCAAGAAATAGTCGGATAGAATCGATCAGCGGGTCGACGGGTTCAGAGCATCCTCATCGCGTGCCATGAGGCTCGCCGTGGCTTCAACTGATTCAGGCTCTACCGAGTCTGAAGCATCACACCCCATTTTCTGTACTTTCCTAAATTTTCGGGAACTCTGGAATGGTATAAGCTTGACCTGATGGCGAAAATTAAGCTCTTCCGTGTCGCGGTCGTCTCCGGATTTACATCGAGCGAGCCGGGGGTGCGTAAGCGACGCAAAACCTCCCGTGAAGATTCCGTTCTCTCACAGTGGATTCGACGTCGCGCTTCAGAAGCCCCTTTCCCGTCTCTGAGGTTAGCCGCGGCGGCGCTACATTCGAATCGTCTTGTTTACAAATACCGTGCGACCATGGATCGGGGGTTCATACTCCGAGAAACCTCATTGATATTAATTGGGTAGATTGCGATGATCTATTCGTCCGTCCTCCATACATGGCACAACACGTACCGCCCTTAGTGGCATCAACGGACCCGGAGGTGAGATGTCGAGACTTGCGTCAGCGGGCTTGCTAGAATCGCTACCTGACAAGAGAAGCGGGCAGCCGGCGGAACGACGGTCCGGGGACCTCGTACGGCGCGGAACTGATTCCGAGAGTGTCCGGTTCGGGAGGAACCGATTTCACCGTTTCGAAGCTCACATGAAGAGAGGAACCGATGATCTTCCAGATCCCGACATTCCACTGGGGCATCCCGTCGCAGGACGACAGCATCGGAAACCTGCTCCGAGATGAGGTCTGTCACGTCGATGGGCATGTTCCTCGTGTTGCTCAAGAGCCTCATCGAGAGAATTCCGACACTGACTCCCTTGTTTCGAACTGCAGGCGCGGACTTTGTTGCTGGAACGGAAAAATGACGAAATACCCGATGCTGAAGCCGTTGAGCAGATGTGGCGACTCCTCGAAGAGCACGCCGTTGACGAGAACCTCATGATCGACTACCGGGGATTCAAAAAGGTTTTACTAAGGACCATGAGCTCAGATAGGGTATCTCCACGGAGATACGCCTCTGTCGGAGAAGGCATCATCATCATCACTAAATGCTCGATCTCGTTCGAAGGTGCGACAGCTACTCGGGCCGAAGTACAAGGAATTCTTCAATGGCAGCGTTTTCTTCAAACTGCTCCAAGACCACCCTCTGGGCTACATGTCGATAAGAAACTTCTACAATTATGTGAATCGCCGACGTTGGCTCCTGCAGACCAGAGTTGGTCTGGCTCTCTACGACGCTAACGGTCAAGGTTACCTGAAAGAAACCGACCTGGAAAACTACATCAACGGCCTCATACCGACATTGAATCAGCTCAAAGGACTCGAGACCGCTTTCCATTCATTCTACTGCTGCACTGCGGTGCGCAAATTCATATTTTTCCTCGATCCCTATCGAACAGATAGGGTCAGGATCGACGAGATCATTCTATCCTCATTCCTCGACGATCTTCTGGAGCTTCGCGAAGACATGCCGAGAGCCGCTCTAGAAGCGAATTGGTTCAGCGCGATCTCCGCTAGGAAAGTGAGTACGGGTGATCGGGCTCGGATTCTTTCTCACCTCCAAGTCAGCTTCGAGTACTCAAATTTCTCGCCTTGAATTTCAACAGGTTTATAGCAGGTTCCTGGACTTGGACACCGATAAGAACGGCATGCTCTCACGCCAGGAGATGTATTGCTACGGTGAAGGAACATTCACGAAAGTCTTCATTGATCGGATCTTTCAAGAATGTATCACGTATCAGGTGAATAATGCTTTTCTGGACCGATACCCGTTGAGTTCCTATGCGAAGCTCCCGACTCGACGGTCAGGAGCACGTGACTCCTGGTAGATATGGAACCTCGAAGGAGGTTCTCAGGGACGGAGGTCCATGCCTGATTGTTATGAGTAATTACAGGGGGAAATGGATTACAAAACTTATTTGGACCTGATTTTGGCTCTCGAGAACCGAAGTCAGCCTGCGTCGATACACTTCTTCTTCAAGATATTCGATTTAGACCATAAGAACTATCTGGACAACACCTCCATGAGATTCTTTCTCAAGGCCATTCTGGAGATAGTGAACGACCCAGCTCTGAAAGTGAGTTCACGAGAGGAGCGAGATCCGAGACGATCGAGAATCTTTTTTTTTGTCATTTCTTCCGATTCGGATAGCGACTCGTTTTTCCATTCGATGACTTGTTATGACAAGTATACGCAATCAATTGTCATTTCCCATTCAAGGTAGAAGACATATTGGACGAAATTCATGACATCGTGAAGCCGGCAACTCCCGGTCGAATCACATTGAAGGACCTCCTGCGGTGCGGTCAGGGCGGCCTCGTTGTTTCGATGATGGCAGATGTCAATGGTTTCATGAAATATGACGACAGACAATTCGAGCAGGAGGAAGAGCGTCAGGAGGCGGACGCGCTGTCGGACCAACCGAACAGTATTTGATCGTATGAGGATGGATTACGATCAATCTTGTTTCGTTCGTTCCTGTGTGTCTATTCCGCCCGGCAGTGGTGGACGGAACGACCATCGACCGATGGCAATAAACGGAGATTTCTGAACTTTCCACCTAGGAATTCCATCATTCTGGAATTCGCCTCCAGCTGCTACTGCGGCCGAGAAGCGCGATCAGCTAGACCATGCTCTGCTTTTGTACAGGGAATTCTATTGACTCGAGTAATAATTTATACAAATTTATTCGTACTTAGATTATTTTCTACACTCACGAGAGACCCACCGAGATAGAGAACTCGCTCGTCTGCTACGATATTGGCAAAAAATATCCGATTTCGATCCCTCACTCGAAACCTATTCCTATGGAAACGTCGCGGAGCTCTTTTTTACAATCCCCTCCGCTCATTCTGACAAGACGCGAGAAACCTCCAGCGGGCGATGATCCCGTTGAAACAATCCGGAATCCACCCGACAATAACTGCACTCGCTGCGTACCGTCCACCACATGACGTCCCTGTGCACGCGCGCCAAGCCGGCGTGGAGCACGGTTCCGGCGATCGCCAAATATGTACAGCTTATGTACTCACAAGTATATAGAGATATATCTGTGATATTCATATATGTATGTGCTCGTGATCAGTAAAGAACTGCTGATCTGTGTCCCGGCCAATGGTCACGCCGTACGCTGGTATCCGTCATGCACTGCGAGCATTTGCAAGGTTGAGCGCGGATTCGTAGTTCCAACAATGGGTCGAGTGCCATAAGTGACCCTAATTCACCATCTATAGTCAACGAGAATTCGTCGCAGCTCCGAAGTCCACGATCTGTGTTCAATCGGAGACTTCATCTGGAGTTGTCCCGGAATGAAGTTGTGCCAGAAGCTCCTGCCTTCGGTTCTCCAACTCTATCTCGGACAGTGCTTCACTCGTTTCTCTAAGAGGGAGACTGAACGTGAATAATCACAGAAGAATGCCTCGTGATTGGAGAGTTATTGACGGAAAAATTTCAACTACCTACTCGTGGGAGACTAACTGTACCTGTGAGTGACTTCTCCCTCTTCTGGGGTTGCTTCTCGGTAATGTCGGTATTTCTCGGATGCCTTCTGACTCTCTTCTTCGATGGGCGAGAAACGTTTCGAAGGCGACGGACTTGCTTCCAGATATCGGCTGCAAACGTTAGGTCCAGAATCTAGACATGATCTCGATAACTCTCGCACTTTACCTACTCATGGGCCAAGGACACGATATGGAAACCACCCGCTCATTGGAAAAGTGTGTCCCGCGACAAACGATTCAGGGATCGGGTTCGTGGGAGTAAAAAAACAGAACATTGGTTAAAGAGTTAGGAAACAATACGCTTTTAATTCGGGAGGTAGAGAAATTATTGAATCCAGCATCGGCTCAGGCTCGGTCTTTGTACAAGCAGATGTTAGCATCAGTCCAAGTTTTCGGATCGAGTCAAGATCCGAGTCTCATTGACCAGTCTTATGTTTTTATCGGCGGTAGTCTTTACTGTCACACCTTTTCTTGGGCGAGGGACTTCTCGATGGGAACTTCTTCTTCTTCTTCCTTCGCCGACGCTGGGACGACTCTGAGCTTCCCGCCGAAGATACGCTCGATCGGGAGGAAGAGCGGCTGCTGCGGAATGGAAGGAGATCGTTAGACTTGTCACGGTTCCTCATTTGTCCGTTCCCTGCCCCCCGATGGGAATTCGGGGAGCTCGAGACGTAGATAATAACAATCGATTTCCAAAATGAGCCTACCTTCGTTTGTGTTTGGCTTTCTTGCTCTTTTTGCGGCCATGGTGATGGCTGCAAGCTTCTAATAGGGCGGTCGTGTATTCGGTGAAGACTCGGATACGATCGGCTTCGACCGGAAGTGCGTGGAAATCAGGATGATCCTCGATCAGAGGGCGAATATCTTTGAAAAGCGTATTGTACTCCACCGGCGGGTTGAGGTTTCGGATGATTGACCGGAACGCAGCCTCGGCTCGCTTGATCTTGCGTTGTTCCTCTTTCACTCGTTCTCTCTCTCGCGCGAGAGCCTTATCTTTGTGATGAGCATACGTCAACTTCACGTTTCCCGCGTCGAGCGTCGCACTCCGCTTGTCCTCCGAGATGACAGTCACAAACTGCTCGAAAACGGTGTCTACTTCGACCGTGAAGTTTTTCTCTCGCATTATCGCCTGAAATCCATGCGAAAACGAGTTCGTAAGATAAGGGGGAATTACGCAATGAAGGGATCAGAGTTCTCTACGTAACGCATCGATGAGGATCGGGGGTGGGCGCCTATTACCTTGATAATTTTTTTCTCATCATTGAGTCGTTCTTTGAGCTCAAGAACGAAGTATTTGAAGAGATCTAGAGGGGTTGAGCCGGCTTGACCGAGCATGTTATTGAATCGTGGATCGCTCCGAATGGTCGGGTAGAGCTCACTCCAGAGCGACATCGAGGTCAATTTGCCCTTCTCGTGGAGGTCCACGAGAAATGCTTGGAATGCTTCGCGGTTCTTACGCTGAGACCGCTTAATGATTCGCTTCTCCCGCTCCTTCTCTTGTTCGTGTTCTTTCTCGAGCTGCCTTATGTGTTCTTCGAATTTGGTCAGAGCGTCCTCTTTGTCCATGTTCAAAAGCTCACCGTCCTCTGAGAAGGTACGGTTATCGAGGAGCAGCGTCTGGGTCTCCTGCCACGTGGTTTTATACGAGACCTCGGTCATCGAATCGAGAATATCGCCCAGACTCTGCATGTTTTTCTTGCGCAATTCACGGTGCTGAATCTTATCACGTTTCGCGACAATTCTCAGGATGTCGTCGAAGAGGTCTTTGCGCTCACGGTCCGAAACCGCGTTCCACGTTGGATCGTTGATGAATATCTCGCAAGCTTTCTTGTAGCGCATGTTCGTGTAGACTTCCTTCGAGTTCAGGAGGAATTGCTCGAGGTCCTCTTTGGCTTTCCGGATTTTCATTCGTTGTTCCTCCTTCTCCTCCTTGGCTCTCTGTGTTTTGTATGAATTGAAGACTTGCTTCCGTTCTGGAAGTCGCTTCAGTTGCGTGTACCGAGGATCTACGGATATCAGTTTGACGGCGGTCTCCCACGATGCATTACTGGGCACGTTGCGCTCTTTCAAGAGACTCCTGAACGCCTCCGTCATCTCCTTCTTGTCCTTATACTCGACCTGCGGATTGGAGATTCAATGTCAGCCTATTTCCCAGAACCTGAGCGATTCGAGGAAGGATCATCATGAGACAGAATGGGCTGATCGATGCTCGTTGGCACTGAATCAGGACAGCTTTGAGGAACCTACCTGCGGCGCTTCCAGGTTCGACTGGGAATCTTCGTCGGGTGGGAAAGAGTTTCTGCTCGCTTCATCGCCTTGATCCCCGGCAGAGACCACGGGAGAGTTATTCGTCGGTGTTCCCGAAGCTGAATTCGGCTGTGGAAGAGCTCGGAATTAGGAGCGACGAAGGAATCGACCCAGTTTCCGCCGTAGAAGAAAACTCGGACAGAAACCCCACGATCCCGTCCTTGTTGATCGGGCAGAGAACTTACCAGATCGAGTCGAGCGGATAGCTTGTTTTTCTCCTTCTCCTCGATCAGCGCTCGGATTTCTTTTAGCTCATCGGGTATAGTCCATTTGCTCTCCTTCGTGGTCAGGTTGTAGTAGTAGAGCCGACCGGATTCGGATTTATACTCTCTCCAAGGGCATTTGGATAGGAGCAATTCCTCCGAAGTCTTCATCTCGTCGGGTTTCTCCCACGAGGACTCCTGGGTAACTACGAGCAAGGTCCATGGTTAGTTCAATGCGTTCCGTTCCTAAATGAATATCCCGCGGCACACAGGCTCGCCGGCTATGATCACTCGACGAAAAGTCAAATCAAGCTGCTCATCGAACGAGGCCTCCGAGCTTAAGGAGCTTACCCGAGTTGTGGTAGTATATTCGCCCCTCGGGCGATTTATGCTGAGTCCAATCACTATGTACATTGTTTTGGTGGTTGTTATCGGCCCTTGAGGGTAATTGCGTTCCGTCAATTGAATTGGAAGATGGTGAAAAGGTCGGAGCTTCCGGGAGAGGTATCTGGACCGGAGGAGGCTGCAAAAATTCAATTCAGGCCGTTATTCACTGGCAACCCAGCGTGGTTCTAGGAGGAAGTTCTGGAGTCGGTCAGGTTTTTCACTTTAGCGATACGCACCATAAGCTGTCAAATCGAAAAGGTAAATCAATTATTGCCTCGCTCAACAAGAGATAATCGTGGATTCTTCTTCGGAATGACTAACCCCAAGGAGAGAACACGAGAGGGAAAGCTAAACATCGGGCTCTCCGAATGTGCTTCGTAAGGGAATTGACAGCACTGTCTTTCCGGAGCCAGACAATGGTTCGAGTCCCACCTCGTCAAACGGTGGGAGACAATTTCGCATTCCTGGGGTATGGAATCGTATCAGATCATCATGTCGTCCGGATCCGAGATCTAAGACTGACTGAGAGAGGGGCTACCGAAAAAATCCCGTCTCGCAATGGGGCATTTCGCGGGGGTTCTGAAGCCAGATACTGGTCAAGATCTACGGCGCGGGTGTGGACATACGCCTGAGCTACGAGGCGGCAATGATAAAGATATTCTGCAGTCTCGTCAAGGTACTTCAATGACACGGGAGTTCCCCAAATGAGATATTGCAGAGTCTCACTGCTAGGAAAACCCCCCACGCCCGGAAGAATCTATGTGAATGTCATCGAGTAGACCCTTGTGCACCGAAAAACTCTAAGAGCAGCGGCTGCCATCCGAAATCGACGGCGAAGAGGCGGGACGCCGGATTCTCGCGATGCGGGCATTCTCGAATTCGAATTCCTCTTCGACCACTCCACGCGGGAGCCGATAAAATGCTTGCAAACGTTAGAGAGTACGGGGTCGATTGTCTGAGGAGCCGCTACTGCGAGGGTCTCCCATCTGATAGATCATTGCGGAATCGTTCGCGAGTGAGTCTCAGGAGTCTCCAGCTCGTAACGAGCCGGATCCTATCAGAACGAGCTCGACTCAATCCCTCCCATCAGATTCCAACAACCCTTCCTCAGGTGTTGCGCTCTCGGACACTTCGGGATTCTTCCACTCCGTTGAGCTCAATCGAGAACCCAATACTTCAGCTTAACCTGACGCGATAGAGAACCTGTACAGGCCGATGCTGCAAAATTACTAGGGCACTTGAAATATCCAATCCGAACATCTCATCCAGTCGAAATCGATGGAGCGGAGCGATTCCTTCGATACTGGACCCCACGTCTTTCGACCGGTGTCGGTCGGCGGTCAAATCACACCGCATCAACAAAGACGGTAATCCGAGGAACTCTTGGAGTCGTCGGCAGAAACGAGCCCGTACCGAAAACCAGTCGTTTTCGGGCCTTCATTCGTTCCATGGCGGCGTGACCGAGCTCTCAATCGCATTCGGATGAGTTTGTTGATGGATATTTACACGGCAGCCTGGCTGGTTGGTACGGAGGCTGGCGGACAATACTCACGGGAACTTGGGAGAACGTCTGATTGAAGGCCACAAACTGTGGGACTCCGGCTGAGAAGCTTGGCATCATGTTGGCGATGAGGTTGGGGTCCATCAGTAATTCCCACTTAGCAATAGATGCATGTCGAAGCAACGCCGGAGATACACAAAGCTCCGCACACAGAGCACACCGATTTCGAAAAATCTTTGTGTCCAAGAAGCCGACGACGACGCTCCGAAACCGAAACCTCTCACGGCGGATGGATGCATTCTCATGAACTTCGAGTGCGCCTACGACAACAGAGGCGGCCGGCCACGCTCTCACTCAGTCCACGGCCACCGGACTCCACTGCAGTGTGAGTCATATTCAGTCTCTCTTCTTTTGAGAGAGTCATTTCGAATAAATTTTCCGCCGACGGTATGCTACAGAAATCTATGAACATTTTGATGACGCGAGGAGCGCAGGTCCTCTCACCTTCTGCCCCTGCTCCTCCCTTCGGAGCCGGCATCAGGGGAGCCGCAATTGTTTCGGGTACTCAGGCCGTGTATTCTGCATAGCCTGCCTCGATCGGACCGAGAAAATATCAACAGCGCTCCTCGGGACTGCTACTGCATTAGGCTTGGCTGAAAGATATACGTCAACGATACAAGAAGGAGACGGGGCTCACAGCCGTAGGTCGCGGTCTGAATTATCAAGAGTCAAGGGTTCTATCAGGCGGTCCAGTCTGATGTCCCGATTAGGCGCCGCGCCGCGAGAGCAATCGTACACTGCAAGGTGAACTATTGGACAATTTTGTCGCTCGCTCCCCGTCTCGAGCACACACCTAACCATTGTCCGAAGCGGAATGGCGTCCGCCGCAGTTCAGCTGGCAACGAGAGCTCCCCAATCTTTACTTCCACGATGCACCACGTGGAAGAAGGTTCAGCTTCGGACTCGCGAAATTCCGAAACTCCGAATTCCGAAAAAAACGATTATCACCAAATGCAATCGGTGAGGTCAGACGGAATGGCTCCGAGCGAGCGTCCGGGTTATCCGGAAAGGGGCCGCCATCTACTCGCAGACATGCGGCTCTGGAATCGCGCTGGTAAGAGACTCTCGGGCAGCCGGGCGAACACAGGACCCGGGAAGGCTGCCTGGCTTATATCCCCACCGTTAAATCCGCATCAAGCTCCCGAATCCCTCCTGCCGACACACGATGAGAAAAATTATCCCGCTCACAACACTCTGGCACGGGGAATGAGCACGCCGGTAGCCATCATCGTTCATACAATCCGAGGGATTTATTCAATTTCAGATCATCCCCGGAGACGAATTACCCTTCTGAAAATATATTCGAATCGAGCTCCTTCAAGTGCCTGTTTGATTTGTCAACGCTTCCTTCGATCTATCTAGAAGCTCAAACACTGCACTTTCGCGTGATCATCTTATGCTAGAGGTCTCTAATCCCGGCGGATGGAAATGTAGTTTCCTTGTCTCTGGTCCTGTTTTCAGTCCGGACATGAGCGAAATCCTCTACGCTGCCCCGTGTTCTGATTCTCGATTCTCTCGAATTTCAGTGCTAGGTTTCTCTTGCATCACCTTGCATATGCGTGTTCCGCGTGAGACTGACCAATTATAATTGATCAGCACCTTATTATGTATTCGGTGCTCACCTGTTCTCAATGAGTTCAATCGCGAAAGTTCATCAATAATGGAACCGGTTGTACGTCAATAGCAATATACGGAATGTTTGGCTTTACAACTATGCTTCCATTTGGTGATTTGTAGAAGTTTCAACAATGGTAACAATTATAGAAATCTAAGCGTGACTTCGCCCTCTCCTTCGACACCGAGAACCACGTCAACATACACTCACACACCAACCAAGCGTTCTCAAGGATCCGGCTGGTTGTCGTCATCTGCGTTGCGATCGGCGTTCCCCAACTGCTGCATGAAATGAGTCAGCGCCATTTGAAGGGACTCTGCCAGTAGACGCGAGAGTCGCTCCGTTTCTCTCTGCTGCCGTTGAAGCTCTCGGGCTCTGTGGAGGAATGGCTCACCATCAAAATCTTGCTCTGGATGGTGATCCTCATCCGAAGGGATTGCTCTGATGGGGAGCGTCAACATCACTCACCGATAAGCTCGAGCTGCTTCTTCAGAAAGCTCAGCTCGAGGAGCGACCAATCTCTGTATGAGGGATTCTATGTTGATGAGCCGGTTTTCCAGAGCCGGATTCTCGCGCGTCGTCACGTCTATCGATCTCCGGAGCGCAGCTAGCTCGTCCAAGATCCGCGCAGCCTCTTCCGACCGCATGCGATCAGTTTCGTGCACGTGTATCCTCAAAGCCTGGACCTGCTCTTCGAGCTCGTGGAAGCGCGCGTTGATCGGATCTGGGCTCGGAGCGGAATTTTTCTCTCAATGCCCGGAAACTGACTTGAGATGCTGGCTTTCGCTAATAAGATTGATTATGAGGGGGATTCTCACCTTGATAGCTCTGCGGATCGATGCCGTTATCCGCGCCACCAGCAGCGGCGGCCTGCGCCATCTGTGCTAGAGAACCAGGGGATCCGCTGGCGTTCGGGGCTCGACGCTGCCGAAAACGTGCTCCCCCGCAGCTCGGCGAAGCTACAGGGACTCGTTCCCGCGGAAGTCCCGATGCGTCGAGTGCCATATCCGGTAAACTCCGCTGCGGGAAAGTCAAAGTTGCAGAGCGCTTCGTGCAGATTCTTCGCAGAAAAATTCTCCCACACACACCCACCTGCTGAGCCTGACTCGCGTCTAGGGCCATGTCCGGCAGTCTTTGGTTTCCGCTCTGGATCACGAGGTCGAAGTCTGGCGGAGGTGGATCTCGACCCGCAGCTCCAGGTAAACTGACATCCGGAGGGTTCGAAGTTCCGGCTCTCTGCATGAGGCCTGCCGCCTCGAGTCCGCCGCCATTTTGTTGAGGCTCCTGCACTCTCAAGAGATCGGGGAACGCTGCCCACTCGGGAGGATTGTTCTGGTTCTGATTATTCTCCCGGTGCTCCTGCTCATTGTTGTTATCCGCTTCTTCAGCCGCCTCATTGTTGTTGCTCATGTCTCACTCCACCTTTACACTGATCGGGTCGATCAGCCGCTGAATGCCGATGGAAGAAATCGCGAAGGGAGGAGCTCCTAGCTGAAACACCAGAAAATACATATTAGGCACATTGACGTTGAGGGATCAAAACGATTCGAAAACTGGCCTGCGCGAGGATTCGGACACCTGTTTCCCTGTCGACCGCTCATGAGCGCGCGCCGGGAAACTCCCAGCGATGACGAGACACCGAATTCGATGCATACCGATGTAGAGGCATAAATATCTGACAGCTATCATCAACTGGCCGAGCATCAGAGATCGGAGCCTTCGTGAATCTTTACAGGTACGCGAGGCCTTGCTCAACCGCTACCTCGGCTCCAAGAGCGCAGTCTTCGCGCTCGGAGTCAAGGTCTATCCGATTCCTGCCTTGTCTCGCCATAGGAAGGTCGCGGACGATAGGCTAGATAGGAGAGCCCAAAACATCTCTTCTCGGGATTTTGGGGAGGACCCTGATATCGAAATTATCCCGATCGGAGGGTCAGAACAGCTGCGTGATCACCCGCCCCTGGGCTTTTAACTTAGACGCTCCGAACATGCTCCAGAATGTGAGGACAGATTGAAAGGATTCTTCATGAGGAAGAAATATGGGACGGCATCGCGGGGTTCCCGGAATCTTCGAACGAAGCCGCTCCCAGAGGGCCGTTCAGAGATGATACTTATCGCGAACTTCAGGAGCATCATGGATTGAAAAACATCAATACTTGTACGCCACAGACAATGTGGACTGCTCAGGTGGAGATATCCCTCTAATCCGACGCTACAAGGCGGTCAAATTCGTGATTTCCTATCGCCTGACACTCGGGGGAACTCACCTAAGAATAATTATCATTTTGACAATCACTGGAGCCACTTTCACGACTGTTTACTTTCGCTTAGAGTAAAAGTCGGAGGCGATCCCAAATCGACGGAACGTCAGTTTCTCCAATCCCTTTCCGGCGTGGAGGCTCTGGTTCTGATGTCGTACACCCAGATTGCCTCTCACGAGGAATCTCGGCGGAATGTCTTCTCGCTCTCTTTCGCAGAGATCGTTCATGCTGCTCGTGTCGTTGCGGAGTGGGCAATTATCGCACCGTTCTGCCCTGACTGTCGAAAAGAATGTACGCTCCTCGGGATCTGATATAGCCCGCGATGAATGGCTCGCGCTCAAGGACACATTGCTTACCACGACTAGGTTCTCAGAGGTTGCTCTGACCGACCAGCTTTATCAAGATTGCTCGCAGTAGCATATCAGAGTACTCGAGGGAAAACTTCGCGGATAGTGCATGGGTTTTCTTTCCCGACTATCGCTCTGAGGGGGATCTGGCAATGACAAACCGATCTTAATCCTCTCGTCATGCATCGAGAATATCGCTTTATGGTCAGCGAGCCGCTGAAGCTCGGAGCGTAGAACTCATACCACGAAAATTCATTCGCGGTTAGGACCAGTCGAAATATGAATGCATGAGATGCATGCTCCCATGAGGACTCAATTATCTCTCTGTGATTCCTGTGACAAACTGCGCCTTGGAGCTTAATGGTATCTCGAAACCGCAGGGATCGTGGATTATGACTACGACTTTTCCCAGAACTAGCCGTTTCTGGAATTGACGCAAAATCGTATTCCAATGTCGGACATATGCATCGCGACCACCCTGAAGACATCCCTTCACCATGCAGTCGAAGCATTCCATCTCCAACGGACATCGGGGAGGGGGGGAGAATAGGGAAGCAAAAATCGCAATATGTTTACCATCAACCAGGAATGGGCAAAAAGACAGCAGTTACGCGAGAAAAGGCGTTTTTTCAGTTTATGCGAGCGTTGAGCTTGAAACTTCATCTCATCGCACCCTTCGTGGAGTGCGTTCATCGTCACCGATTGGTGGATCTCCACAATTGAGATACATTTGCTGAGACGTGCATACATTGGTTTCGCAATGCGTCGCGTGAAGAATTACCGTCGGAAATGTAAGCGACCGCGAAACAGAGAGCCGAGATTCCGACCGGAGGAGTTCTCGCTCGAATGCAGCAACACTGTGCCTGTTGCCCAGGGCTTGCCCTGTGCGAACGTAAACGAATGCATCCATCCGTGCAAGCGAATCAGTAGGGGCAACACGCAATGGGGCCTTCATGAAGCCTCCTGACAATGGATTTCGGGGCGGTAGGGCATCGAAATTCATAAGGCGCAGCTCGATTTTCCGGCCGAATCTCGAGCATGTCGGTCTGCGAGGAGCATTGGACCGGGGCCTGAGCAGCAGGACGGCGCGATACATTTTGATTCGGCACCGAGACGAGCGCGATGAGCACGCTCTACATCCGGGAGCAATGGGGAGCTCAGCCAACATTCCTTCTCGGAGCTCCCGAAGATTCCGCCCGTCCAATATACCGAGGCTTCCAAGAGCACAAGAATCCAATCGCGCCTGCGAGACTCAACAACTCTTGTTTTCCTCTGACGGCCGAATTCGAAAGCCTCGACTCAACGAGTTCTGGCTGGAACCGTGAATTGGACAATACCGAGAAGAATCTTATCATGATCTCGGTGAATAAAAGCCGAAGCTTGAGCCGATAGCGAATTCCTCACCGAAGTTCCGAGCTTTCGAAACTTGGCGGTAAAGGTCTCCCTCACGGACCCTTACCATGGGCCCTTTCCGTGCGGAGCGGTAGCGCCGTCTAGTGATGTCCCCGAGCAACCTGGCCTCCGTCTCTGCAGCAGCACTTCTCCTCCGAAGGGTCCCGCACAGTTGTCTAGATCTGCTCCAACACCTGCATCGTTCAATATCCGTCAGTCGATCTCTGTGTGTTTGGGAGAGATCCTCAGAGTTTGTTCTTTGTTGCATACGTCTGAAATAGCGGACATTGAGCGTCCCCGGATCGAGTGAGAGTTCTACAGAGGGACGGACACTGTTGGCAGGAGCTGGAGAAGACACCGGGAGTATTCTGTATGTGTGGCCAGTGCTTCGAATAGAGTCCTCATCGGCTTGTTGTGCGTGCAGCTTCAGGGATCTGTGCTCGTTACATTCAAGTGCAAGACTGACTCGGCAGATTTGGAATCGTACTCGATGGGACTACACTGATTGATGTCTGCACCAGGTAAGTCCCAGCAGGGGTGATGAACAACCGCGCGCTCCTCCGACAGCTTTCCCTCTCCAGAAGCTGCGCGTGTTCATTTCGATCGCAGTGTTGACTTTTGCTGTTCCTCTCGGCTCAAGTCGAACTAGCAATCTATTAAAAACGTCCGGATGAGCGCGCGGATGCCTTCGAATCGCCGGCCATTTCCACGATGGCCCTCAATTCGACGATCGAGCCATCCGGTAAAAATCGAGCGGCTACGATACTCACGATGTAGGTCGTTCGAGTTTGGCAGCTCGTTCTCCGCGTCGACCAGAGCGAAACAAGTGGTTCCGAAGCGCCTAATGGCCGTAGAGCAACAACTTCATGAATCGGGCGCGATTCAATATGCAACGATATCAGATCATCAGCGCCCACGTCGTACGTACGTGGGAGAAAAAGTGCTCGGGGGTACGTCACCGTACGACGGTATCCGAGACAGATCCGTCGGCACATACAGAAGCTCCTTGATGACGTCGAGGTATTGAAAGCCGCGAAAGCCGTCGCTGTCGGCGACTCAATATGATGCCGTTCATTGTGTTCGAGTCTGCGTTCGAGACCGTCATCGGCTCCTTCGAGCCGCCACAGGCGCATCGTCTGATCGCCATCCAATATTAGACATGTCAGAGGAATCTCGGAATAAAAAGAAAACGCTACGTCAACTCCGTCTCTCGGAGCATCACGGTGCGCTCTGGCTGTTAGCGTGTCAACTCGCTGAAGGAGAACCCATGGTTATGCAAGCAAGCCCGGACCCGAGTCCGGACGCTTCAATCAAATGTTCCTTCTTCCCCACCGCATATGTGACTTCAACTCGGAGGGGCTTCTGACTGCACGAGCAATACCGATCATGAAACAGGATCTGTGGGTTTCATCGATGCTGGACTTCCGCCTAATTGATTGCGGAGGTAATCACTATTGAATAATTAATCGAAGCTGAGATCGATCATTATGCGGACCGCCGATCTACGCCCATGCACGAATTCACTTTCGTTTTTCGTTCCGGAACGAAACGGAGTTCGTCGACGATTCTGATCCGTTGCTGCTCCCACACCGGGAAACAAGAACGCTCCTGGATCGACGCACGCAGTCATTGTTTATCCATCTCCTATCGGTCAATGTGAACTGACGAGCCACGATTTAGCTCAGCAATCGTTCGAACTCGTGGCTTTCCGGTGCCGGCTTTTTTTGTCAAGACAACTCGAAGATCAATCGATCGATCGAGCCGGACGGAACGAAGGAGCAGGAGCACGCTCCGGAATCACCACAGGAATTCTCTGCTCGTCACGAAGAATGCGGTGACGATTGAATACTGCCATCATGCCGCTAATCACGAAATGTCCTGTCAGAGATCGCAGCCGACATGGAGGGCGAGTCCGTCAAAAAGCGAAAGCGAGTTTGCGCGGGGGCTTGGTATCACGCCGACTTAAGTCTGTGTACATCAACGAGCTACGGTATTCACGTAGCTTCGCTTGCTCACCTAACTTCCGTGCTGGCACGAAGCGCGCAGCCCCGTTGTCGGTCATGAATTAAACACAGAATGCACATTGCAGTCCAACGGCGAGTAGTATTTCCAGCGAGTCGCTGCTTATTACCGTCAGCGGCGGAACAGCAACTTCGCCCCGGGTGGCTGACAGAGAACAGGCGAACTTGAGCTCCATAAGAGTCGCGGCTGCCAGACATCCGTGGAAAAGCCTAGGCTCATGTTGAGCACCGCGGCAACGCAGAGCGGGTAATATCAACGAGGGAGCTACGCGGCGCTCATTTTCCAGACCGGCCGAGCGACATGAGCACCAACTGCGACTTCGGCCGTAGCGTGACTTTGAGGCACATAAAGCTTGCAAAAACGACGACGGCAACTACAACAAAGGACGAAGTCGATGAGGCATATTAGCTGAGGGAAAACGCCATATGTCAAGTGAGACGGCTCCATTACATGGTCAGAGGAGGCGACCCCATGTCGTCATGCTGTGGGCTCTGGAACTCGACCCTGACGGGGAACCAAGGAACTCGACCCTTCGTTTTCCGCAGGTCCCAGCGAGGTGGCAATAATGAGGCAGCGAGGTACCCTATCGTCAATGATCGTGCATACCTATAAATTGATGGCTTCCCTTCCCATGCTCCATAGCTAGTCAACAAAAGTAGGGGATTCCGCAGACCGTACAAAGTCTCCCGGTGTGCCCCGATATCAGTACGTACAATATCTCAGTCAGATACCATGAGATCGATGTGACGATATTCCGACAATCCGAGGGTGCGAACAAACATCCAGGGCGAAATCGGCTGAAGCGGGTCCGAATCCACGATCACAATTGTTTGGCTACTCTCTTGGCCGGATGGAGCTTTTTCGCTGTACAAACGACGATGGCAATCATCGGTGCCCAACGCTGGCAACGACCAGACGTCGGATTTGTGCGAGCGCTTTAGAATCGATCCGACTCCGGGACTCGCCCCGCAAAGCACACCATGTGCAGCTTGAGCCACGTCGCGAGGGGGCTCGCACTAGACTTTCCGGAGAGATTTCCGGAAAATCGCCGAGACCGAAAGCTCGACCCGCGCTCAGGAGCTCGGTGTTCACAAGGGATGAATCGACAGACCAATCGCCCGATTGGCTGGATCTCGATCGGGGAACCCAACGACTCGTTGATTCGAATTCTGTTTTTTTTTCGCATTGCTCTGCTAGAGGCTCTACCTTGAGGTAAGAAAGCGCAGCGACCAAGCGGGATGCCGCCGATCCGCTTGGCTGACGGCCACTGAACTTGAACTCAACGCGAGAAAAGAAAAATAAAACAACAAAAACGAGCCGCGCCGACCAGGGATGCTTGGTGGGGGATCTTCTTTCTGAAAACTCTCAATCGAATCACGGGGAAATTCTTCCTCGTCTCTTCGGCTTCCGAGAATCCTCATAACAGGCATTGAGTCCGAAATCGGTCTGAAAATTCTTCCCGATGTCGAGCATAGTCATTTTCGCGTCTATATGCCCCGGAACGCCACACAGAGGCTACCGAGCCAGAAAGTTCCTCGCTGGACTCTCGGAGACCGCTCAGGGCATACTTTGAGGTTAGCTTGATAATGTCGCAACGATGCGTTGAACATGTAAGCAAAGATGCGTTACGCAAAAGGAGTGCAGCAACCACTTCATTGTGGTCTCAACGGCTTTTGACATCCAGAGCTTTGTGCATCGTGAAAGGCCCGGGAGCTGGAAACCACCGTGGCGACTCCGTTAGAGCACTTGACAATGAAGACGCCAATTAATAATTCCTCTGTGCGAATTCGCTTGAGCGGCTTTTCTTATGGGCGACTCAAGGCTGGAGCCCCCGGCGCACCCACCGACGCCGCTTTCTGCCTCGGCTCCACCTACCAACATAGGGAATGTATTCAAGGAGCCATGGGGCAATCCCTATACTTGTCTACCGTGTACAATGGTGTCGATGGACTGGAGCTACCGTCATCGCCACGAGCGCCCGCAGCGATAGAATTCGTTTCTTGACTAAGCGGGAGTTTTGACCCGGCAAGCCAACGCTTCAAGGGGGGCTGCGGCTGTCGTGGTGTCGGCCCCCTAAACATACATCGAGGTACACCACGCAATAAAGACCGTTTGTATCGGTCGGTACCCACATCTTCGAGTTTTTGAGGTCAGGAAAGCTGTCAGGCAGTACGTATGTAGTACACATCGATCGCGGATCCGACATGGGTTTCTGCAACCGCTGATCGATGCTCCAATGATGTGAGAATCATCCTTGGAAGACTCGTGATTCACAACATTGTTTTTTATGTACCGATTCTGAAATATGGAGTGTTGTTATCGATCGCGGTTGCGGAGAGCTCACTTAGCTCCGAGCCGTCGATCGGTCTATTATGAGTGAGAGTTTCGAATCGTCGATACTCGGAGCCGCGCCGTCCGAATGTGTCAAGAAGCGGCGCCTGGAGAAATTTTGATAAAAATCGAAGTGCTATCGATTTTCTGAAATCACCGGGGAAGCCGTTCTCCATCGGCAGCGCGAGTTCCTCAGCGGAGACAGCTGTTTTCCCGAACGTCGTATTTGTCTCCCTTTCTTATCTCTGAGGCTTTCTCGAGCTGACCTGATTTCTGACCTCGGTCTCAGCTGGGTTCAAGTCTCCTTTGATCTCACCACGATCGAATGATGACAGTCGCCCTCACAATCAGGAACTCTCGCGCTCACGGGGGAAAGAGAGAGGCAGTCGTTCCAACGAGCTCTGATCGAACGAGAAAAAGGTGGAAGAGACGGACAATCGCCCCAGCTCCAGATGGAAAGGAAGGCTGGAGATGAGGCTCAGCACTAGCGGTCCGGCTGTCGTTATCGCAACGAAGAGGTTTCTCTCCGTCTCGTGCGGACGCGCGACGTGGGTCTTGCGCTCGTTCCGCGCTCCTTTGCCTGCCGTCGAGACCATGATGTTGATAATGATGATGATGCTGTCGCCTCGTACGGCGACACGAGTACCGCGGAGGCTTGCACCGTCGATTCGAAGCAAAACAATGAGCCGCGAAACCGCGCGGTTCGGTATGGACGAGGCAGACTTGGGACTCATTCGATGGATTCGGTTTTCGCTATTCATTTTGTGGTCGGCGGTGGCAGTACTAGCTTTCCTCCCGCCGAGAAGATGGGGAACTGCGACCGACAAAGGAGTGTTGTGTCAACCGATGTCCACACTAATGACACTGGTGTCGTCCCGTAGTCGGTCGACAGCATCGAGCAGCCCCAGAAGCTAATGTTGGACGTACATGGTTCCTGTCCAATACGAGCCAGCGTCGTCGATGACGATCGTCCGGGGCCCGTGGGATCGCTTTGCGGACGCATGGTCGCACCGATGCCGTGCCCAATCGACAATAGTGAGAAGGGCATCATACAACATGAGAGAAATCGTCCGTCGTGGAGGAACTTTTTTTTTTCTGACCCCCCTCCTCGGATCCACGGCATGTCGTTCATATCTCCCCGCCAATCCCGCCGCGTCCACATCTAATTTGTATCTTCGTTTTCTCTTCCCCTACCCGCTGTCTGTTGGTAATCGGATTTCCCGGCTCGGTCGGACGTCTGGTCAGCAGCGTGGACACTCACACGCTCGGTCCGGACCGGGGAGCTCGTTGACAAATGTGTCCCGGTTTGCCTGTCTGGCGATGATCCTCGTTCGCCTCCACGCATCATTCTCGCCAACGTAGACGATAGACACGCTCTCCGTAGTCTCCCTTCGAGGTGACATGCGCGAGGAGTGCCATCGTTCAATTATTCACCTGTCTGATTTCCTAATGCAAAGCATCGCCAGCTCGTATGATATTTTTCTCGGAATTCATTGATGATTGACGACCGCACCATCCCGCACGAGTTCCCCTACGAGACATGCGAACAGCGGAATAGCGCGGATGGTTACTGGTCCAGACAAAGTAACGAACGAACGAACGAACCAAGCTCCGTCGGCAAGGGGTAGGGACTCGCTCCGGACAGAGGGGTCCAAGCTCAACTCAGCGAGAGTAATTCAGCAGCTACTCACGGATCTCCGCGAAAGGAAGTACTGATCACAAGTGAATTCATGGATAACCCGTGATAGGGGACTGCTTATTCACAAAAGAGTATCTCCCTTGTTTCCAGCTTGGACAGTGTTTTCCACCTTGTCAATTGAATCAGTACATGCCGACAGGAAGGGAAAGCAAACCGGCTGGCTGGCTGGCGAGCGGGCGACAGACGCGCGGAAGAAGCAAACGAAGTCTTTATGATGCAAATCGTTCATCAGCGGCTCTCTCTCACGGACGAGACCGAGATTTGCAGAGTGTCTGTCCTCATTCGGAAACCGAATGTGAAGAAAGAGCCCCATAACCGAAACGACTCCAAAACAGATGGTGCTGCCGCTGCTCTGCCTTCCGAATGGTCCGCAACGAGTGGCTACTTTGATCTTCGTCTCGCCGGTCGACTTAACGACCTTTTTTCTGTTTACGGAATTCACTTCCTACGTGTCTCTCGCGACTCTCTGTGGCTTCGTCGCTTTTATTCATGGACGGGAATTACTGCCTCGAAGAACACTTGAATTTGTTGCTCTTCCACAACTTCCGTCTTACCGAGACAAATCTCTAGACTTCCGGTCGAAGAACTCTATGCATCTACCTGGCGAGCCCAACGCGAGCCTATGTGTTCCCGAGCAAGGCATAAGGGAGCCTTTCTGTGCAAGTTGACGTGAACACAGTTCTCCTGAGGTCTCCTTCGCTCGGTGCTCCATCGGACGAGACTCGTATCTCTCAGGATTCTCGAGGTAGGCCACAATCTTCGGTGGGCTTGCATCGTCCAGGAACCCTCTGTGTCTTGATGTGTCTTGAAGTCTTGACGCAAGGTACGCAATCCATATTTGAAGTCGAATGAGGGTCGAGTTGGTACGATCCTGAAAATCGTTGACGCCGATTGACTCGGTACCGAGAGTTCTTCCTCACAAAATTTGGAAGCCTTAGCGCCCTCCCCCCCCCCGCCCATGCTCCTGACTCTTCATTTACCTCTCCAGACTTCCTGCGACTCCTAGTAGATGTTCCAGTTGCCTCCGGAGATACTATGGGCCCTTCGATGCAAGTCCGACTCGGGGTTCCTTCGACAGTCTCGTACCGGATTAGGTACTCTTGGCGAGATCGCTAACCCTCGCTTCCTCGGATGTATTTCTCGGGACAGTGCAGTCTCCGCCTCGTCCACCGTTTCCCGTCTCCTTCTTAACGAAGCTCCGAGGAGGAGTGTTTGCTCGGTGTCTTCTTTGGACACGCCAGCCCCGTGCCGTGGATTTCGATTCTATACCATCTCATCGATACACGGCCTCAGCGATGGCTACAAGGGAGGCCGTTTCGGCGAATGGGACGCACGTTTTCCCCGGATGTCTCTTCGGTCGACGTATTACGACAACTTCGATTGCACCTCGAGGGCAGCTGGATACTTCGTCACGGTGAGAGAAGTTAGCAACTTTCTCAGCATCTAGAACTTTTTCCTCGTGCTCCTTTGGAGAATTGCTGATTGTGAGTAGTTTGCCAGGCGTTCGCTCGGTTCCGACCATTCACTAAGCGCTGTGCCGCACATCCACGGAAGGATCCGGCAATGTGAAACGGTAACGAGGACACAAAAAACGATCGAAGCAAACGCTGGGACAAACGGACGGATGAAAAGCATTGGTCTGAATGGCTTCTGGCAAACACTAGTCTATGTAGAAGAGCCTAGGAGCGTTTACGGATTCACTCGCCGCCAACGATTGATCAGGAAAAACCCATTGACGAAAAACGTTCGCTTTCAAACGGATCCAACTTCCTACCGGTCTCCGTTATACTTCTGATGATGCTCCGCAAAGTCTCCCAAGCGGCATTTCTCTCCTCGGCTCTGATCGAACATTTCCACGGGGATCTGATTGCGAAAGCTCGGATGGCGGCACCTCTGACTGAAAATAGTTTCGAGCTACCTACATGACATTGTGCAATACATGACATATTATGTTGGGCATCTCTCATCCCTATACCGATCCCTACGTTCGACTCATAACCGCATTCACTTAGTTTTGCCTCTGCTCCCGTGATCACAACCTCGATTCCTCGACTCCGAGGTATTTGCGGTCTGAGTGCCGGGTCCCGGGGGAACTTAACACCTTCGAACGCTTTCCGGAGCAGTCGCACCCGCAGTCGACGAGGGAGGTCACTAGAATGGCGGCAGTTGGTCCAGATGCTCGTCTTAGAGCCCATAGTGATGGCGGGGGCATCCGATCGGAAAATTGCCTTGAGCTCACTGACAATGGACTTTAGCCGATCACCTGGAGAAGCTCCGATTTGAGACCAGGTGTCGATAAGTACGTAGGGATCCGGGGGGAAGAAGCAGATATTAATTAAGGGTGAACCTTCCGGAATCTCGAGGTCGAGAACGGCGAAACTCAGATGGGGCATTCTCTCTGTCGGATTCGACCTTGCGACGCTCATCTTCGACGCGAGAGCGATGCCTCACGATCAGTTGACCGTTGTCGGTTCGTGTCCCATTCCGAGATCGCTCATAAACTTGATTGATTCTGAAATTCTCGGAAGCGCACGGTTATGTCTCCAACTATTTAGGCAGAAGAGGATCTAGGGATGCGACAACTAGAATGGCTCGGGTGGATTCGGAGAAACAGAGGAACGTTCCCTGCGTAAAAGCGCGGTGTACGTATTGTGAACTGCTCCCCCTAAGCCACCGAGGTTCCGAGGCGACACGCACTAGTGAATTTTTCGGATACGGATTTTTTTCTGGCAGGGGATAGAGATTCCCGGAGATTCGTTTGAGAATCATTCCATTATAGCACGCCATGCTCCTTCTTCGGCTACCTGCCGCGCTTCTTATCGCCGCAATTCTTTAGCAATCGTACTGAGGTACATCAGTTTAGAGGGAGAGAACTTGAAGAGATCCTCCACCAGGAAACGTGATGTGGAGAGAAATAAGAATTCTGCTTTGGAGGAACGATCGGAACCCATGAATCCAATCGCTAGCCTTCGACTTTATCACGAGTTGGAGGATCTGCGGGTCTTTGTCACGAATCTCGGCCTCAGCATGCGTCGCCCAGACGAGTTCTGATCGATCTCGGCCCAAAGACCCCATAGTACAGGCTCTTATTACTTCAATCGTCAGTACTCGATATTCGATCGACGAAAGCGAGGCAACACGGAGGGCCGGAACGAGCGACAAAGCCGTCGACGTCGCGTCGCTCAGCAATTTCTTCCGCATTCATCCGAGAACCTCGCTATGCATACGGCGATCGAATTCAGAAGTCTCCCTGTGCAGTTCCAGCTCACAGACACCATGTCGCAAATCAGCGGATCCCTCCCGAGTGGGTTCGAGTTTTGCTCATTTTCGCAGACTCATCAATCGGCATGCGAGACGAAGAAGGAATTCTCCATTCAGCTTCGTCGCGTCGTGTCTCGCTCGTGCATCGTCCCTAAGGAGGGGGTATCCGCGCTTCCCGATCTATTCTCAAAAGATGATTTTCAGAGGATCATCATGCTGAAAGCGAGAAGGAAGCGTTCACGTCGTACGATTCCTCTTGACTGGTGTTGCGAATTGTGCTGGAGAAAATTCTACAGAAGAAAATCTATACCGCGTAGTCCACAAGGAGTTGTTCCCGTGACGTTTCTATCGGTGGAACATTGCCCAGAGACCACAAGTCCGTTTTCGTCTCACAGCGGGCTGGCCACCTGCCCACCGATCCCGATGCAGCGATCGAAAATCGTGTCAACGCTTGAAATTATCGAGAGCGAGCGTCGCAGAACTTTCTAGAGCAGAAGCGAGCTGACTATTTCCTCGCTATACCTGTTTGTGATCAGCTGTGAATATCGCAGCTTCTTGCCTAACTAGGAATACGCATTGGTATTGCGGTCCGCTGCATGACGCGACGCAGACAAATACCGAACTAAGTAATGACTTCTCGAAGTGAGACAAATGTCCTCTCACGTCCGCGCGATCACGGCCCGAGTGTAGGGTGCGGCGTCGCGGCGAGAATTGTCTTACGTTGGTGAAGTTCGTTCCAGCCGGCGAGACTTAGCGATGGCCGAAATCCTCTGGCCCAAAAGCATGCTCCCATCGAACTGTATCAGAATTGATTCTGCAACGCGCCGGTCGTTCTCCACAGAATGGTCAGACAAACGCACCGAGTCGCGGCGACTTTGAGAAAACGGATAACGAGTTCATGCGATCGAGTCGGGTTCTCTCCGCGACTCGAACTGACCGTAAGAATAAACGAGCAACCCGATTCTATTTCACCCACTGACCCTCCGAACTACCTGGTGCAGCTCGCGCCGACTCGTCTGTGGCGAAAAGCGTCTCCCTCATACTGTGAGTTCACGAATGACTTCTCGCCAGGACGTGCTCGCTAGTGTTCTAGCTCACGCCTTGAGCCCGGTCAGTCAGCCCGAAGGCCACTTCATACAGACCACCTCAGTCAGTCACTCAGATGCCCGAACAGTCAGTCGTTCAATCAGACGGGTACCGTGGCTAGACATTAGAAGATTTAGAAACGAGAACTTCCAGTCCACCGCAGAGGTGGAACAGCGCCGCGGCTCGGCCCGAATATCGCGACTGCGTCCTAATGAGGTCGGTCATTACATTCAGATTGGTGCGGGACCAGGACACGAGACCTGTGGCAGCGCAGCAATAGCCACTGACATAATCGATCGAGAGACGATTCGGGGGCGCAAAAACTAAAGAGGTGCTTGAGGAGATGAACCGGATGAGCGTAAAACTCTCAGAGGCGAGACCTGAATTTTGAGAATCAACGACAGGAGACGAAGTTTTTTCTGACGTGTCATCAACTCGGTAGTTGAGGCACTAGTGCCGACAACCTTCCACGGCTTCTTGTTAGCTGGGCTTGCCCCTAATCATATCCTGTACTTTCAAGAGGGTACACGACATCGAAGATGAGGTCAGACAATCAGACCCATCAGCGGTAGAGACGACAGTGTGTATCTGTGAAGGCGTCTGTGGCTCCGGCGAACGGCAGATAAAAGAGGACAAAGAATACGATGGGTCGCATCGTGGAGGCGGTCGGCATCTCTCTTGATGCCTCTCGTTAAGAGTGTCCTGATTGTGGCGGCGAGTGAGCGCTCTCTCAAGGTCTTCGCCCTTTCGTTCGCCCAGCTTATTGTAATTTTTTCTTAGGTGCTCGTTACCTATATTGTATTCTGTCCAGTCTGAGACCGGTACTGCCGTCTCAATTATTGCAGATGACTCCGAATCGACCTCCGAAAATCCTCTCCTGCGAGCGCTTGCTGCCAAGGAACGTGAAGGTGGAAGCGCGCGCGCGAAGATGAGCCCATAGTCGTTGTTGTTATGGTTTTGCCCTCTCTAGTTCATCGGCGCTGACTCATTCGGTGAGGTGGCGATCGTCGCACCAAATCATGCGGAATCGGGGGAGAATGTTGGCTAGCTGCGGAGAATCCAACCAACGGAGTAAGAGCCTCGGAGAATTCGTTTCGCTCCCTCTAGACGTCTGAGCGAGCTTCGGTAATCCACCACCTTCGGTTCGTCCGACGACGCAACAAGCGAAATTCGACCGTCTCTGCAAGCTGACCGTTGAGTGGATAGTGACACTTGGAAACTCAGCGATTGAGTCTTGTCGCAAGTCCGCAACGAAGTCTCTTCAGTTGCAGAGCGAACCACCGCGGTCGTTGTCGGCACCTCGCGATCAGGGGTCAATTCTTCGAGCGATTCTGCACAATCGCTTCTCGTTGTCGACGTCGAGCTCCGCGGGAACGGTGGGAGTGACGGACGACTAGCGGTAATTTATTATTGTGATTCATCAATCCAATTCCCAGGCCGGACGAGAAACGCTCTCGGAGGCGGTGCGGTTCGAGCACCATCGCGACGCACGAGCGAGCCAAATTGTGGATGCGGTCGGGCATGGATGCATACAAACTCGATCTGATCGGTTAGTTTGGGTAATTGGGAACATTATTCGATTAGACGAAACCCCAAAGCGAGGGCTGTCCCTTGATGATCTTCCGCTCTGCACCGTATGTGACAGGTGACGACAGCGAAGTGATGACGTTATCGGGCGCTTTGTGCTTTGGTTCTCCGGGGTCCTGCGGATGATGTGCTTCCTGATAAACTCTCCCGGAAAATGTCCTCCTCGTCGATTCATTCTCGGATCCATCGACTCCACCGACCGAATTGGGAATTTTCTCAGTTCGAGTTCATGAGTTTGTACGGCAGTGATAAGCCCGTCGATGCTTGCCGAGAGGACGAGTTCGTCCAGGAAAAAAAGAATATGGATCACGCGACGGATCCCGAGCGAGTCGAGCCCGCTCGATCTGAGGCTGAGCCGGCGGGACAGGCCACGTTTTCCGTCAAACACCGTCGCGATTCGTGATCTCAGCTTATTTGAAACTCGTCAGAGAATGGATCGCAGAGAGCGGGCTGCTGAACAGGATAAGAAAAGAGAACGGAATCAAAAGAAAAACTTCGGAATCGAAGCAGTTGGATCTTGAGTTTTCTCCGCCGTGCGGCATCGCTGAATTTGCGGCTGTTCCCATGAGTAGTGAGCGAACGCTTCATTTCCACGAGATACTCGCGAATAGCGTATTTGTACTTCACGCCGACGGCTCGCATTGGGAACGTGACTAATGCGATCGAAAGCGATGGGAAGACAGAAAATTATGAACCAGAACCTCTGCAATACGTCTTGCGGACTTCGTTTCCCCACCCGAGCGCTTCTATTTGAGGACATGAGAAAGTTTCGGCTTGATTGAAAACGGCAGGAATAGCCGGGCGTTCGGAAGACTCGACTCCGGACCGGAAGGGAAATGGGAAAAGATAGCTGAAAAGGCCACGGAGAAGACAGCTGTCTCGGTCGTCTTCTCCAGGGGCGACTACTTAGGATAATGCGACATATTTTAGCTCCCCGAGAGAGCTTCTGCGAGCGAAAATGGAGAATTATTGCGGAGACGACGTCCGCGGCAGCGGAGACCGTACATGCATAGTGCAAGCATCGAGAGAGAATAGAAAGAAGAGAAATCTACTGTGCCGAGCGAGCAGAGCAGCGGTCCTGTCTGGCACTAAAATGCTTCCGCCGCGCCGCTCATCGACGACCAGAGATATTCTTTTATGCGTCATCCCATGAATGATCAGCGGTCTTGTGGCAGCCACAGGGACGATTCACGAAAAAAAATTCCGGGAGAACCCTCATACGGCCCTTTTCGCCATAGGGTCCCTTCCATTCAGAACCGAACGGAGAAGGAGGATAACGGCAGCATTAATTCGAATTGTTAATTTGCTCTCTTGGTGGGCTTCGACCAGGCCGGGGGCTGGGCCGAGTGCTTTCATTCCGGGCGGGACGTACAGGTTGGGGTGTTTTGTATTGGGCACCGCCAGACGACGGCCACGTTCATCGCGATTCCGACCGACTGCTCGTTGTTCCCGCGTACGGCATAATTACTCATACCGTTCGTCCGTGCGTTCTTTCGTACGTACATACATGAATGCGTCCAGACGAAGATGACGACTATTGAGTCTATGCAGGTTGGGTGGCGGGCTTCCCGGCCAGCCGCAGACCCACTAGCTGGTGCTTCGTCCACACTCGTCCCTCGAGTGTTCGCCGTCATCTTCCGCGAAATTGTTTCACCGCTGAGTACCGCTGGAGCATGTGGCGGGTCGACGGCGGGTGAGTCGTCCGCAGACGTCGTTCGTCGGGGGAACGGTAATGTGCGAACGAATCGCCGCCGCCGCCGTACGTATATTTCTGGTGTCTCATAGAAGAATGGCTTTTTGTCGTCCAGGAGCGGCCATCAATATGACGATGACCGATTCTAACAGTCGCAGACCTACGGTCGGACGGCCTGGTAGACGCGGAGTCGCGGTGCGACTTTTTTTTCTCATCCCAGACCCGAAATATTCTCAAGTCTCAAACCTCCTTCCAGCGAACAGCGACTGCTTCGACCGACGATGCTCCACCCGAATCAAATGCTGAGACAGAGCGTCTTTGCGGTTTCAGCTCCGTTTCGCAATCTTTCGTGGATGTTGCGGTGCCGGCAATGGCTCTGAGACAAAGGAAGTCGTCGGAAACTCGTCGTCGGGGAATCGACAGGTCCTCGCCTGCTGTCCCTGCTCCGAGTCATTTCCGGCCTCTGAATACATAGAACGCACCAGAAATTTTTTTTTTCCCCGAAATCGATCGGTTCACGGAAGAAAAGGTACTGGGCGACCTAACTTTCGATTTGATCGCAACTCGCGGCCGAGCGACCTGCCTGATTTCTCGACAGTCTTGCCCGAAACCATCGAATGTGTGTGAATCATCATAAACATGGATCGCGTGCGTCTCACTTTTTCTGCAAGCGTTTTTTGTTGGAGGCTCTGCGAAGGCGAAGAATCACGCCTGTTGTTGTGGAAAATATAGCGACTGCTTTGATAGCCGAATGGTTGGATAGAAGCAACCGACCGACCGACCGACCGACCGAATGGATACACGTAACGGGTCAGCGCTCTGTGTTTCTTGTGTAGGACGCCCGCACGGGGGCGAACTTGAACTGGGTGATTGCCGCTACAGACATTGCCAATGGTTTTGGTTTCTTGCAGCGGTCGACATCCCATGTGTGTCGGTCGATGTTCAGCGTAACCCGTACGGTGATTTCGTACGACTCCGCGGAGCCTTTCAGAGCTCTCATTGATTGTTGTTCTTTCGCGAAGAACTGCTCAGCCCCTCGAGAGCTCGAGCGTCGTCCGATACACTCCTTAGTGTCTACAAATGGTCGCGCTTCCGGCGCAAAAGTCGTGAAAAGAAAAACAATCTCGCGTACCGAGTGCGTATTTTCGCCTCCGTCGGCGCTTCAACTCAGTGCGTCCATCTTCCCGCATCTCTCCGAAGCGATCCTGATTTGAATCCCTCGAGGCTCCAAGTTTTGCGGGGCAGGATGTGTTGATGTGCAGATGAATCTCGATCATCGGAAACTCAAAAACAGATGAGCTCTTCAGACGCAAGTGTCTCGCTCAACAAGCTAGCTAGCTAGGTAGCTAAATGTGCTTGCCAAGTTGACTTTCTTGGCTCGCTGAGATTGTCGTGCCACGCTTCGCACTGCCCTCCCGCTCGCGGGCAGCCCACCTCTGCGCGTCTGTCTCTAAGCATAGAGAAACTTTGCTGTAGAGTCTTTGTTGTATGTAACGCTCTGTATGTTTACTATGCGCACCGCGTCCCGGGCAGCACCGAGTCGTCTGACATTGCCCCTATTATGAGTTCGGTGAGGTGAGGTTATTTATAGCGGATCTCGCTGGTCGCTCGCCAGTCGGCCTGCGTGGTGGTCACTCGCCGCATTAATGGCCTATACAAATCTTTCGAGGGATTTACTCATCGAACGGGCGTGCACCGTTACGGGCGGGACCTCCTCAGGCAGTTCGGAGCAGCGCCTGTTGGCCCTGATCCTCTCGGGCGGGCAGGCGATTCGGAGCTAGTTCGGAGCATTCCCTCGAAGTTACCGACGTGATTTCCTACGGTCCCGTGGTAATTCGACAGCCTCATCCGAAAACGCTGACTGCTTGGAGCAACCGGGCTTGCGAGAGCGTGGGACCTAATGAAGTCACAATCGCGATCCGTCGGTACGGAAAGTTACGGCTCGACAATACCGAGAGAATTCGAACGAAACCGTCGCTCACGACGATTGCCAGCGCTTCGATTATCTTCTTCCAGGGAAAAGTGAATGCGCGTTTCTCCGGATCTCGACTGGCCGACGACAATGAAGTGCCTGTCGGAGTCATTGGAGCGTCTCCTGTTGCGTCTGATGATGTCTCGTGAAGACGAGCGACACTCGCGAAAGGAGAATAATCGTCACGCGAAAGTCAGAGTAAAAGCCGCCGAGCACCGTAAACGTCAGTCTGTCAGTCATTTAGCCAGCCAGTCAATGAATCAGCCGTACGCCCGGGAACAAAAGGACGCAGTTCACATGATATGATCATGATGATGATGATATCAGGACAAATTACCGTTTGCTCTGGCAGCCGCAAGCAGACTGCGTGAGACAGTCGCTTCGTCTGGCACGGAGGGTTATTAGCCAAATTGATATCAATCGGACACCGCTGCTGCCACCGTCGTTGCCGTCACGACTACCAGGGGCAAGAGTGGTTTTCAGTGGAGTTCGTTTGAAGAAGATGAATACTGTCGGCCCGCGCTTCGCTGTCCCGCCGGAATGTAGTCTCCGTCATATGAGATCGCCATCGTCGTTTTTGTCAGCTCGGCCGCCATTATTCCGATGATGATGATGATAATAATTTCCATTGGGCATCGCTGGAAGTGGTATGGAATTACGTCGGATCAGATCGATCGATGCCACGACCGGGGTTCAAACGCGCACACATACGCATCTTTTGCAGAAGATTCGTCGGGGAAAAGGACGGATCGACGGAAGCCTTCTCGGCCATTGGGTAATTAGTAATTACTTTATGCTCCTGCGGGGCCAACATCGGCTCGGACGAACAGCGCTTCGCTCAACGTGAACCCCGAGGTGTGGGTTCACGTTAACGGGGGGCTGTTAGTTTAACCGAGTTCTCGGCTGGCCGCTAGCTTGAGCGACGCTTCCACAGGTTTCTGGGCACTGAATCTGATCCTATCTTGATCAGCAGCGGCATTACTAAAGCGGAAGACAAATGTCCGCCCGAAGAGCCACCACTACTTTTTTCTTGGACGGGTCGTGGAGTAACCCGACGATTCCGGCGGAGAGGAAGACGAGTTAGGGCATTTTGTGATCGGATGTTAGTACGTATGTGTTCCTCTATCCAGAATCGATCGGGGTGAGACGGATAGAGAGATAGACGGATAGATATTAATCAAAGATAAACGGTGCAGAGCCGATCGGAGAGTCAATTAAAAGGAAATTTGATTGAGCTCACCCGGGCCATTCGGGCGATGCTCGAATCGATGCGAACAGAATATTTGCGCGTAACTATCCATCCGGCTTTATAGTAGGGACAGAAGATAAAAACACGAACGACTTAATGCCGTAACTCAGACGGACTGAATGGAAATAGCAAAAGCAGATTTTTGAATGCATTATCCGTCGAACTCCGTCCGGGCTGACGTTGCCGCTGCCGCCGATGTTGAGCATTTTGCCGACGTTCCGAGCGGCGAATGCATCAGCAACGGCAATGGCCGTTTCTGATTCTCTCCGTGACGTAAGGGAACGATCATTGTGTTGGCGGCGGAGCGATTTTCAAAATTCTACTCACGGTTGGACGTAGACTGGCAGACGGACGAACGGACGGTCGCTCGGACTGACCGACCGACCGACTGACTGAATGGTTCGCTCGCTTCGTGTCTATCACTCTCCGATTCTCGGTTCGGCCGGTCGGGCTAGATGGCTCTGCCACAACGGCAGCGATTTGAAGTTTTTCTGTGGTTGTTTTCCTACCCTCCCCCGAAGCAGAAGTTCTACGCTCTGGTGTTAAGAGACTACAGTGAGCGGATCACTGTAGTTCCGAAGGGAGCCGGAACGTTTTAAACACAGATTTACGGCCGGTCACGCAGGAAGACTGATGCACGAGCGGAAGATAGCGAGGAAGACGAGCTGGATGATAGATTGAATGAATGAATGGAGAAAAAAGCGTTGCACGGACGTTGAATGGGTAGAACAAAGCAGCTCGAGTTTCACTCTACACCGGGAACCGAATACATTTATAGAGGATCGCGAAGGATCAAGTGGACCTCTTGTTTTCTCCCAGCCTTCCTCCCATTGTCAGATGTTCAATAAGTTCCCTCCCTCAGAGCGGATGAAGAGCTCTATCCAAGTGGACGACTCCCGCGGAGCTATCTGCAGTAACAAGTGATTTTCTTTACTGCTACGTCTCCTTCCGTCCCCGTGCGCGAACTCCCTTCGTATGAGTGACGGGATCCAAACGAACGGGAACGGATCTGGGACATCCATCTGCTCGATAGCAGCCGAAATCGAAAACGTCTCGAACGCCGCCGCGAACTCCCCCAATCGTTGATGACTTGTGATGTGGCCTACCGGTCCGGCACTCGTTCGCGCGCGTTGCCGGCGAATCGGCCGACTCTGTCGCGGGGTGGCCATATCTTGAATCGTCTTTCCCTCTTCCTAGCCAGTACTTTTTTCGGCATCGTCTTTTCCATCTCCGTGCTTTCACATTCCCCCTGTTTTGATTTTTCTCAACATTGTCCGCCGTCTCATTGTTCGCACGGTTTTCGCGCTCTCTCGCCCGCCCGCCCGCCTGCCGGTCGGTTCGCTAGCGAGGTAACATCCGACTGGTGAAGTCCAATGATTTTCTTCAGTCGTGCGAAGGCACAACCGACAACTCGGAGATAGCGCGACAGCATCACTTTGAGGTTTGATTTTTTTTCTGCTCTTCATCGCATTAAAAACGAGCCAACAAAAACGGCGAAGAGACCGCTGCTAGAGGGGCACGACGTTCCGTCACAGACGCTGGTTCATCGGCGAATATGTATGAAGTTTTCGCTCCGAAAAAAACATGGCAATATCAGATAGAGTTGACAGACGGCTGGAATCGCCGAGATCGCTTCGGAGATCGTAGGGAATCGCAGGGTCGTAGGGAATTGAGTTTTCATAGCGAGCGAGCTCCTTGGAGCGGAGACTGCATGCGAGTATCGGGCGTACTGAGGTTCGGGATCCTCCGAACTGTGGGTCATCGTACCCCGGATGAAATTGTCAGTCGATCGACTCCAGGGCCGATGGGATTTTCTCGAGAGGAGAAGTCTCTCGAGTCAGTAGAGCGTGCGTGAATTCCTCTCTCGGCCGCCGCTCGCGAGCACAAACAAGTTTCCAAGTCGGTACTCGGTACTCGGTCATAGTCGGTGTCGGCGAGAGCAGCGCCGACTGTTCTCGGATTCTGGAGTCTGGAAAGACAGCGAAGGATTCGAATCACCCCAAACAAAATGTTCCTGCTGGGAGGACGAGGTCAGAGCGAAAAAACGCGGGGCGCGCAGGAAGCGTCGTAACATCAGTTTTCATAAGAGTTGTCAGTTACCCGCGTAGCTGCATGCAGAGATATTACATACTTGGGATAAAATCCCTGTTTGTGCACTGGGACTTGCGCTAATGAACGATTCGGATGGATTGCGTCGGGAGTCTAGGGCAATGGCATAATAAACATAGTAACGCCGTTATCTTCTGCCAAACGCACTTTGGAACAAACTAAATCAGCGGACGAGAACCAGGGAGAGACACCCTCGGATTCCAGTGGATTTTTCGCTCCTCCGGGCCGAAAGCTTCCCGGTCCGTGGGCGTCGTAAGTGACTCGAAACTACTCGAATTTTATACGCTTTATTTCAGTCGGTTAATTTTTTCGCGCCGCTATGAATCGATGTTCCATTGAAATCCGCCCAGCCCCGTTAGATTCACGTTAGGCGGAATCGTCTGCGCCCACCTGTGGATACTTGAGCGCTTCCAGAAAGGCAGCAGTCGAAAACCAAGACTCGCCGCTCAAAACGACGCCTTCATGCTAGCGATGCGGTGCAAGCACACGCTTACACCTCTGTTGTGTTTCGCGCCGTAGTCTTCGCCGTCATCAGCGCCGACGTCGTTGCCGTTGTTGTCTGGGTACTCATCGTTTTCGCAAGGGAGAGGGTTGTCGGGAGAAAAGTTTTTCCCGAAGTGTTACGCGGCTTCGAACGATGCTCTAGAAACTTCCACCGAAATTGGGGTGTCTCGCTACGCATATATCGCTTGCACTCCTACGCTTTGTAGCAGCATTTCGCAGAACGATATTGAGGCTCAGGCGAATTTTCGGATCCGGCACCCGCGCGGACTAATCTAGGAACCGATCGTGCTCGCTTCCCCTTCCTTGAAATTCCCCTCTTGATCGCTCGGTCCACGCATCGGATCGTCGGCAAGCCATCAATCAATCATTCTATCCATCCATCCATCGCTCTCCACCGAAATCTGCTTCTCAGATCCTTGAACGGAAACCTTCCTCTGGGGATCGCGTCGCGCTTTTTCTGTAGGCTCGCGGCGAAGTGCGGCGACAACGGCTACTGATGAGTATCCGAGGAAGTCATTCGAACTGGAACTGCTGCAGATGCTGAAACCACTCGGGAAGACAAGGGTCCACATCGCTGTCGCGCGAGGAGTAGCTTCTGTCTGCCGAGCCAGCAGCTAGTCAGCCACTACATATGATTACGCTACAGTGAACGTCCGGGTCAGACGGGGCCGTCGAGAGAAGAGGCACAACCGTTAGATTCTGAACCAACAAAAGAAACGAATACCGAAACAAGGACAGAGCACCGACAGCAGGCGGACATTTTCTCCTAAGCTTCAAAAAGAAGAAGCAGCTGCCGCTGCAGAAGAAGCGACGACAACGACGAGGGCTCTCATCGCAAGAAAAAGCCTATTTCAGTTGTCCGGATTCTATTTCGGTGACTCTGCGGAAAGACCGACCGAAAGAACGAATGGAGAAAGCGACTGACGAACAGACAAACCGATTCACCGAGCGATCGACCAATCCCAGAGACTTGAGGGCTATGCCGAAGACGGCGAGATTTGAATAGACAGTCACCGTAGTTCGGCTCCGGCAGTTGACGGAGGAGTCCAAACGAAGTCAGACGCTAGAAAATAACAATGAGCCGTGTTCTGTTCCGTCGCCACTGTCACCAAACTCCTAATTGGACGCCCGGGATCGGTAGATTGCGGTAGCCTCCATTTTTCCAACCCTTCCTTTTCGCAAAAGCGACTACGGCGTTGCGGAGCTCGGTGGCTGATGACAGAGGGAAGACAATCGGCCCTACGTAAAACCGCGAACATCACGATATCTGACGGAATGCTCGCGTTTCACGACATCAGACGGAATCCTCGAGATTTAGGGCATCGGACGGAATCCTCATGTTCAAGTTGATGACGCTTCCTTTGCGTCGATTATTAAGTGTTATACTCCCTCTCTGTATCGGCGTAGAGGTCAGTCAAAGAGTCGGGGTACAGATCTGATTCACGTGAATATCGAGTGCTTATGTCACTCCGATTATGCCTCAATCTGTCCGTTCGCTCGCGATAACCTCCATTCATCTAATCGTCGATCGACTTCCAAAAACTCCCGAGCCGGACGATCTCGACACCGGCGCGGAAATTCCCTACTGTAGTGAGCTTATATCAAAGTCTCACAGGGCTCCGCAGATCGGAAAAGTTTCCCGAGCGCTCATTACTTATCGCCTCAGATCTTTTATGGATCGAGGAGGAAACTCGGTCGCAGCCCGGCCGGAGACTCATTCGTGACACTTGAGAACGGAGCCATAAGGACGGGACTAACCCCGTCCGGCTTGTCACCGCGCCTGCCAGAATTCGAATGTTGGAAGCGGGATCGTGACCGAAGAGAAACCATTGTCGGCTAGGAATGCCCGACGGTTCCACCGAGTGTCTCTAGATCCCTGTAGCCGTAGGAATTGAGTTTGTGGCATCGAGAATAGCTATAATATTTGCAGACGGAGTAAGAGAAAGTACTCGGACTCAAAAGCATGTCTCGCAATCAAAATACATTTCTGCCGAAAGCGAAACAGAATCTGCCGTACATCGTGGAACGAGTTTGACTCGCGAGTTTGCGAAAGCACTCGCTGCGGTGGATTCAAGAAGCCGTATCTGTTTTTCTGTAGTACGGGTCTGGAGCTCGACCCTGAGATCAGATTTCAGGAGCGAAACCGAATTCAGAGAGTATCCTTCGTCGTAGTGGAGGGCATTCCTTTCAAAGCCGGCCACTTCCCCCGGGCTTTGAAAGCGGTCTGCGGAACTTCGGAAAAAGAACTTTTCTGCCGAGTCGGATTCGCGCACGAGGAACATCTCGCAAGAGAACACAGTAACGACGATGAATGAATAGAGGCAGAACACGAGTTCGAGCTAAGGGAAATACAACAAGAAAACTCTCGGAGGATATCCTCGAGGACGCTCTGGCTCGATTTATTCTCATCTGCTTCATATGACAAACAGTACAGGGCTCCGAAGGAGCTGATCCTCGTGGCGGTTTTTTCACGGTGGATGAAAACAGCAGACGGCACTCACGGGCCCACCGTGAACATCGAGCACCCGGTCCTTTTTCCGGGACGAATTTCGCGGCGTCGAGTCATCTAAAAGAAAAGGCTCCCGTCCCACGGCTCCGGTAGATTGTGTAGCTCGCTGAATCAGATCGATTTGTCCGTACCGACCTATCTGTGTTGCGACAGGTTCAATCGCAGCAAAGGAGAAACTTCTCCAGCCGTGCAAGCGGGTGCTCCTCTACATCTAATGAGCACCGAGCGAGCGAGTGAGCCAGCGAGCCGAGGCGTGGACAGGATGCCGCCAATGCAATAAACTGATAAGTTTGGCGCGGGAGCACGAAAGGAGCAAAGAGGAGACTTCTATCCGCGGCAGCGACGGGCGTCGTAGACGACGAGCTAACCGGACCTGGATTACGCGACGGTTCGGGAAACTCCGTCTCGCCGCAGCGTTGAGGGAGATCGCTTTCGAATGAAGTGTCCGGGAGAAATCTGTACCCAATCCCAAGTCGAACGCAACAGAACGCCCGGGATAATGGAGAGGGAGAAAATAGTTTCCGGAAACTCGAGACCGAGATAATGCAGCGCAAGAGGCGATCCTTCAAAAAAGTGCTTCCATCGAGTGAGGGGGACCTACCGAGCGGAACCACGAGAGTTGGCTGTTTCAGAAAAGTCGTTCGATCGTCGGATCGATCAATCGGAGTCAGCTTCTTGCGGCAAAAACCATCGATCAAGCTGCGCATAGCCTTTGTTCCAAACGCACATACGCTCGGCCGGTTTGCCGACAGGCGGTGCCCATTTCTGTTTGCATACGTGATCGTCGATGACAAGCCGCGAGAGGAACAGGGTCTCCGTATCGAGCCGGAAGGCTCCCGGACAGTGTCACCACGCCGTGTATCCGTCGGAAATGAACCTCCGTCTTCCGAGTTCATCGCCATTGGGTAATCCGAGTCATTCGGACATTGTTTCAGTCCGTAAGCGCTCCGAAGCGTCGAGCCCGCCCGGCGGACAGTCCCGCATTGACATTCGCGCCCGCGATGCGTGCGAACCGACGAGGGCATGGAATTTCAGAACATTGTGGACATCGTACACATATCCGGAGGTATCTTCCCGGGACACGCATCCCTGTTGTGGTTGTTGTCGACGTCGTCGCTGTTGGAGCAGACGTGTTGACGCTGGACAAAAGCTCTTCGCACACACGGGAGCGCCAATGAGCTGGAATTCGGCTAGCCCTAAGACCGATCGAGCTCCAAGACCGATCGAGCTCCATTGCAGGATAGCGTGCGAGCTATACGTAGTTCATATTAAAGCTCCGTGCGGCACGCACCCGTGTTGGCTGGCAGTTAGGGCAGGCAGGGAGCAGCTCGTTTGCTCGTTGTCCTTATTGGCGAAAGTAGAGTTCATAGCCGACCGTAATCTCTCTCGTTTGAGGCCGTTACTTACTAAATGGCTCGCGTTAGCTTTTTTGATTACGTCAGCTGCCGTCCGTCGAAACGTTTTTCAAGGACATGCGGCTGGGCAATAATATTTTTTCGTCTTCAGCACAGCTTAACGATTATGCTGTTCAATTTGCGACGTCATGCTTGGAAACAACTGGTTCCGAATAGCCGGAGGGAGAGGGTTCGCGGACGGAGCTTTTCCAAAGAGCCTCACCACCGACGTCGCCAGAGAATATGTTCAACTCGAAGGCCTGCGCTTCCGAGAATGTGTCGTTCAGCGAGAAATCACCCGCTCCGAGCTCGCTCTGAACATGGGGAGCCGCAAGCGGAGCTTGTGGTCATTTTTCTCTTCACCGTGCAATCGTTGTGAAGAAGAGCCCAGAGCAAACGCGCCCTCAGATTTGACGTTTGGACGTTTTGAAGGGTTCGACTCGTCCGAATGGACGAACGAACGAGTGAATGAGGGGTTTTGCAAACGGCGTGGCGGGACTTTGGGAACAAGGACGTCATGCCATGGCGTCAGAGACGATTCCGCCTCGAGCGATGAGGTCCTTCTTCTTCCTCGCAAGTGAATAAAGAGCCTCTTTGAAGTCGACCTCGCATTCGTTTTCACGGCGCCGGCGTGATTGCCACTCTGCCTGCCCATCTATGACTTCGCTTTGCATCGTTCGCTGTCCGCGAGGGAATCGATGACAGCGAGATATGTTTCCTCGAGTGTATTCCACCTCCACCGCGCCGTTCATAATAAGAGCAACAACAACGACAGCGACGACGGGGCGGACGCTTGCCTCGCGCATCTCCCTTGTCAGGCTCTATAAATATTATTCCGGTATAATAGTTCGACGACAGGCTCTTTAATGGCGCTCCCCTCGGGGCTTCATGGCAAAGTGAGATGAACGAGGTTCAAAAACTTCGGTCTCCCTACCACGATTCTTTCGCGCATCTTCCGTGGCGCCACCGCCGGAATATCTCGAGGATAATACCGCACTCAGTATTACATCAAAGAAATTCATGGGAGAGAGGAAGAATTTCCTTTCTGCGCGGGTCGGAAGGGGAACGGCCGATCGCAAGAATGAAGTTATGTATTATCGAATGGACAAGTTTTCTCTGTGTTTTGCGCCGTTCCCGGTTCATTCCTCTCGGCGAGCTCGGAAGACGCCCTCCCCGATCCATTCTCCTCTCGCTCCTCGTAAGTAGTTCTTCCCTCCGTTCCCGATGTCTAAAAGAGCCTCATAACCTCCGCGACAAGACTCAGTCGGTGGTCTCTTGGCTGCAGCTCGTCGATGTTTACAACGTGAGCTTCATACGAAGCTCTTCGGGTTTACGGAGCTAGAATTACTCGAGATCCGAACTCGCGGACTCAGGGCATACGGGACCTGAATACGGGACTGTTTCAGTTGGGTAGTCGTCCGGAAAAAGGAAGCGACTTTTTCCCGTTCCGCCATTGGACAGCAATACAGGTGGCCGGAACAATCTGACAGATTTCACGGGGTTCACCGAGGAGCACTCCGACTCGATTTCCCCACCCGTTGCCTGAGTTTCCGACCGGGGCCCCGGTCGGGAAATCCGCGCGGCTTGTTGTTGGGTGCTCAAAACGTAATCCCGAAGAACGTGTCTCGGATACGGCGATCCAACAAACGAATCGAAAGAAAGCAGGTGTCGGACGCTGTCGTCGCAGCGTCGTGCCACGCCTGAGGAATGCACGTGACCGCGCTATGTCAGCCGGAAATCGAGGTGGGAACGATGTTGAATACCCTCACTGTGCAACGACAAATAGGAGGCCGAAAAAAAGAGCGATCAATCGAACAGACGGCGGTGCAGGCGTGGCGTGCGAGGCAGAGCTTTAAGAATTTCATTAAAAGTCAGCGTTCGTCTTTGTTTCTCGGCGCCTTGCAGAATCAGCCAAATGGGCTCTCGCTCAGTGAAGCCTCGCTCCCGCATTGCGGCCCTCGCTGCGGTTCCCCTCGATCCCATCTGGAGGGGACTCTGGAAAGACGGTCGCGCAGAACAGCAACGACCTTCTACGAGATGCTTCTCGACGAGATGCTCGGCACCAAGCCTGACTTGCCGCGAACACTGAAGTTCAGATTCTAAAACACTTCAAAGGACTTTTTTTACTTCCTGTCCGTCATTCTGCTCACGTCTCGTACGTCTGACGCGAGCACATTTAGTTGCGCCACCTGCGTTCAGATGAGCTCGCCAAGAACGAATCCGCACCAGGAACGGGTTCGAGTACTCAAAAATGTCATACATGTTCGACGATCGAAGGGCATCACGAATTCAGAATACCTATATACTTTGATAATAATTGTATTGTGATGATAGTTGTAGGTAGTAATAATTATAATAATTAATGATATTGTACGGACATATCTCGTTCGCTTCATTGTGACGGCAAGCGAGGAATTCACCTGATTGATTGTGTTTTTTTCTTGCAGGTAAGCTCGAGCTATCCAAAGACTCTCATCCACGTGGATTTTGGGTTCGCCTTCCTCACGGGGACGCTGCGATGTCTATGCGAGGAACGAACCGGAAGGGGTGATTTCTGACCTCAAGAAATGAATGAATCATCCGGGAAGTTCATTCGATCAGGCTAGTCTTAAGAATTTCTTGGTCGAGGTCGACCGAACCTTCAGAATATCGCCGCAAAGTCATTACTACCAACGACGGTAGATTGATGACTGTAACCGCGCAACGCTACCGGCTCCGCCCCACTCTATGCGAGACGACTCAATCAGGCGAGCGCTTCCCTCGAGGTGATGGTTGCGGACGACAATTCGTTGACAATTCTGTCTTTTTTTTTCGCCGCTCCCACGTCGCTGACTTCGTAAGTGGGAGATTCCGAATCGGAGGAAAGCCCCTCAATTACTGCTCTCGAGATTGGCTGACCGGAGAACAAGCGTTCTTACGTATGTCCGTATGTTCGTCCGACCGTCCGTCTGACCGATCGACCGACCGACCGACACACCGGACGGAATGGGCTCCGGGCGATACGTGACAGTGAGAATTAAGAAGAGAAAAATCCCTCAATTGCCTCTGAGAAGAAAATCGCCGTGGCCACTCCGATGGCTATCTAACACCAGGGAAGGGGTTGTAAATATAGCCAAAAGCAGCAAACCCACGTTCTGCTGTTGCTGCCTGTTCGCCGAGTTTTTCTTCAGGCAGGCAATTGTCGGAGATTCGTTAAGTACCTCTTTTCACCTTCCTAATTTCCTACAAAACAGGCCCGTTCGATCACTCTATCGCTTTCTCCTCCTTCGTATCTCCTCTCTTCGGCTTGACCCAGGAATCAATTTTGCAAATCGATCTGGGTATCGGTGGCCGCGAGGGCATGCGAACTACCCGCGCGCGAAGGAATCCGTCCCCCCAGCCGTCGCGTCTACCGCTATACTTCTACACATCGTGCGAACTCCGAGCACATTACGAGGCGTCCTGGGATCTTCGGCGGTACATCTGACTGCAGTTCCGGGGAGCTGAATCGCCTCATGGGTTTTACGTCACAACGGCCGGTGTCGAACTCACGCTCCGAAGCTCTTGCGCTATCGTCCAGTGTGGAAACATCGAAGCAACAAGCCCGAAAAGAACCTGCTGACGACCGAGCGCATCAGTTGACAGGAGCGTCAGTGACGGTCAATCAGAAACGCGTGGAGTGAATAGATGGATGAACGACCTTCCATTATTTTCACTTCTTCCACCATGTCCGAAGATGTGTTTCACAATTTCTGGCGTGTCGACTGTCGCGACGGGCATTCACGATGAAGCAAAAAAAAAAGATTTTGTGACTTACAGCCCAATATTTGCTTATGCGGCCCCTTTTGAGCATCGAGCCCAAGATGATGTCAGACTTGTTCTCGCGTCTCGTTCCTTCTTTCCATGATCACTGACCACCTTACCACATGAGGGAATTTTCTGACCGTCTCTCACCTAGCTTTGCTCGGGACTCTCTCGAGGCTATTATTTCGGATGAGAATAGAGATAGACGATGTACGGAGAGATATATAGCTTCCATTTTGGCTCCGCGTTGAGAAAATAAGGTCTCGTTTTAATTTTCGGGTCCTACCTTGTCCAAGGAAATCTACATTTTATTGGGGCCGGAGCCAACAACGGAGGACTTGTTGATCATCTCAGCTGCCGGCTGCGTTCGGTGTCCATCACGCCTTGATGGGGATCTCCGTCGTGATCCGCGTCAGCAAGAGCTTACCGGAAAACACCACTACGAGTCTTCGTGCTCGCGTGCGCAACCGTTTGCGTGCCAGCGCTCCTTATAGACCGCCGGCACTTTTGCCGGTAGGCAGGTAATTCCGTGGTCCGGCATCGGGCCGTATAGGCTGAGCTGTACATGCCCCATCCGTTCATTTTCCTCCGAAGTATCCGTTCTTCATTTTCCACAATGCTTGCCGTGACCCTCGAGGTGTAACCTTTATCACAAGAGCCGAAGGAGCCGGCGGCGGCGCTCCAACTTCGTAGATTCTTCGCCTCTTCTAGCGGAGAGACGTCGAATCAATGTGAGCGAAGCGAAGAGACGAAGCTTGAGCGTGACGGAAACAGAAGTCGCGTAAAGAATCATCCTCGCTGAGGAGAATCGATTCTTCGTCGAGACGGAACGAAGACTTGTTTCGATCCCGCACACCTCGTTGAAAGTTGATCCGCGTTGAAAAGTATGGACGTGAGGCGTGTTCCCCGTACGAGCGCGGGCTTCTCGAAAGAAGGCTTGTCCTACTTCTCATGGTTTGCTGAGTCTGTGAAGGCTGCATGATAGCTAGGGAGCTACCGATCGACCTTCTTCCATAGGTCGGTTCGGTGAGTGGAATCGGAGCGGTCGAACGATCGATAGTCGCGTGTTCGAACATCGATCACTCGCTATAACTCTCTTTAGTAGAGTCCAGACGCGACACTCGGTGGGTTTCTGATTGAATCATCGGATTTGACGCTCACAGCGCATCGACGCGGCGTCTGCCACAAATTCCAGGCTTGGCATTGCCGTCCGAGCAATCAGGGACGCTGATTTGACTTGAGAAAAGCCTACCGTATGAATGGCGAAATTCCCTGCAATAATCTTGGTCAGAAAGAATATTTGATAGTTTATTTGAAAATACTGGAACACGGGGTCGAAATGAGAATTCTCTTGCGGAACATCGTTCCTAGAGCGTTCGCCGAAGCCCGGAGGAAATCTGCGGCATCACGAATAATCCAATAGTTGCTGGTCGATCTGGACAGCCATGGATGAACAACCCGTTGGTCGGCCACTTTATTTTGCTCAGCTTTCTGGGGTTCTGTCAGGGCAAGAGGGTCAAGGTTATTCGTTTTCAGCGTCCAAAGAAGGCAGAAGCGTCATCCGCCCCGTCGAATCGATTGTCTATGATTCACAAAATCGCATGTCCAAACTTTTTACTTGCACAATATCACGACGAGAGAGAAATCCTCATCGCGGGGGATCGCTCCCCTCACGTGGCGGTCGGGTGTGCGGCTGCTCATCTCATAACCAGTTCGCTTCGATTCCAACAGCGGCTGGTTACCTCGTACCGAAAGTAGTGCAAACATTCTTCGAGCCATCAGCGCGTGTAGCCTCAGGCTCTGTCCTCTATTCCATTCGTGGAGCAAGTCCCTGCTCTAAGTTATTGCGATTGCGACAACGGCGGTTGTGTGCAAGACAAGTCAAATAATGATTTCAGATTCATAAGGGCTCGCTCCGCGATGTGACTTTATTAATTCTCCGCTTGATTGGCTTTCTGCTCGATGACTGTTCCCCGATGTCACCGAGAAATCTCATTGCCTGATTTCTGCACTCAGAAGGGAGTGATCGATATTGCTCGCCGCTACAGAACGAATTCCCTCATCTTGTGGCTGCTGAGGAAACGACGAGTCGTCTGCGCGAGTAGTAGTACAGGTAGAATGGCTGAGTATCGAGTCGATATCCGTCGAGTTCATGAAAGTGACGAACGCCTGCGAGGATGATAACCACTGAAGACGACAGAGGACTGGGCGACTGTCAGGGAATGTCAGCATCTTCACCTAGAAGGGCAGGAACTTCCATCAATAGGAGCTCGCAAGCTTCTGCTCTCCGGGGTGGAATGTTCTCTGTCGGTGTGACATTTTTATATCCAGCAGATTCTTCAGTGTCAGCCTCAATTCTGATTGAATCAAAGGTCGAAGAATCCCGAACGGAAGTCCTGTCGCATACTTTCAGTGTTCCTTCCCCGTTCGCGGAGCGTTCCGTGCTTCACTACACCAGTGCTCGATTCGTGATTCGACTGGAATTTCGTGGGTGTTTCTCCGACTCTTGAAGTTCAAGCACATGGACACGTGGGCACGCAGCCACGAGCGGGAGGTACCCTCCACCGTGCCTAGGAGACTAAAATTATCGCCCACAGGCTTCAGAATGTTATATCAGGCCCTTCGAGCATTCGATAAGATTCGAGCAAATCCTCCGAATATTTATCGTTCCTGTCGAGTCTCATTCCTATCCGGCCACTCTTTCGGTTCCTTTGAAAGCGGAGTGAATCATCCGGAAAAGTTGTGTGGTCTGCCAACGGGGAAAGACGTTCTGATTTGTCACGGCTGGTAAGATAGCGAGATAACAGAAATCCGAGACAGAGGCCGGAAGGAAGAGCCCCACACGAAACAAAAGATGCCGCGCGAGTGACTTGGACAGATAAAGTTCGGTCCACTTCGGAACGAGTCAGCGGGTGCGACTACGGTCCTACGCCCCGTCGAGAGCTGGAAGCCTGAGTCTTCAAGAAACAAAATCGACGATGAGAAAAGATGCCGTTGCTTTGCGTTCATTACCTGGCGCATTCTGACCATTCGACGAATGCGAGATCATGTGGCCATCGGAGCCGAAGATCTTGCAAGATCTTCGCAATTTTGAAGGAAACCATCAAAAGAGGGAGTTATGGGGAACCGGTTAGTCCCCTTGCAATTTGCTCAGATATTGATGGAAGCCTTCCGTCGGAGAGGGATCCTCGCCACTATTCATCAAAGAATAATGGAAAGATCCAGGGAGGCGGATAGGTCTTGAGCTCGACAAGCTCAAAAATTCCGAGCTCGGGGGCGTCTCTCAGCATCTCTCGATTGACCCAGATTATTTGTTCCGTCACTTTTCCTTCCCGCCCTTTCTCGACGAAGACAATCACCTGTGCAGTGGAGATCTCCGAGTTACAAAACTTTGCTCCATAAGCGTAAAGCGTGTGGGTACTCTCGATGCAGTTCCCTCGGACTTGCCGATCTGGTGATGCCGCATTTCGGATCGGTGAATGTCGAGAGTAGCTTATTGGACCGGCCAGCCGAGTGGAACTCAACTCTACGAGGGGGGATCTACTCAATTTAATGGAGCTGCTGTGACACTGGTTGGGCGGACGGGCAGATCTAATGGAAGCAAACATTCGTGGGGCGAACTAGCGCAGCTGACTGAACTCTCTCAGATCATTCGGTGATAGAATGAGACCAGGAAGCACTGGCATAAAGCACAGGCACTCCTTCCGGCTGGCTCAGGGTAATGTTGGCATAGGCGCAGCACCGCCTGAGCAACGAGGCTCTCGACCAAATTCGAAAGTTTCATCACCGAATGTGAGCCAGTTGCCATGCTGGAGGTCTCCGAGAACTCATGTCTGGCTTTCGCGTCAGTGTTCGCGAGCGCTCCAACGAGATGATGTGACTGTCCATTCTTTTCTGATACCTACAAAATTGGGTACATCGTTGGCCGCAGCGATCATCGCAAATCGTTGTTCGTTCAACACTTCATCAATGGACAACGCCGACGTCATTCAGCTGGCAATGAATTTCTGTGGTCAGTTTGATCAGAAGCGGCAGGATCCTTTTTCCGTCGTCGTTGGCTTCCCTCTTGCACGAGCTGTTTTTCTTCTTTTCGGTAACCTCTGTTTGCTCATTCAAGAAATATTTGCAAAATATCCGCAGCTTCGCCGAGCGCTGTTGATCTTGTCCACTCTGATCTTGCGAAAGATTCTTCGATGTGACCCAGCTATTCTATGGCTGCGTCTTCGCTTTGCCGTTTTGCAGTGCCTCCTCCATTGCCGTGTTTTTTCTTCCCCTGCTCCCGGTCGGTTTCCGCACTCGATAGCCGGACGCGTCGACCCATTCGACGTCGCTGAAGGGTCGCGCGGTAGTCGGAGCTGGGATTCCTTCCGTCCTGCTTTGAGTTCAGGAGTCCTCTCCGGAGATATACGAACGACGACGACGAGTCGAACACATGGCTGGACAGCTTCGAATTTAGAAGGGCCGTCGGGTTCGAGAATGGCTCCCTGTCAGATACGAGGGCGAGCTCGTAGCTGACGTGTACCAAGTTGTGGGGACATCGGTCGACCCAAAATTACGACTCGTGACTAGGAGATTCCTTCGTTGTGGTTCTCCGAACCTGCGTATTCGATCGAGTTTCCTTGTCCCCTGTCCGAGTTCACTTTTGGTGATTATCGTGTGAGAATCCACATCTCACACACAAGAATCACTAAATCAGGTGGGATAACTTATTTTCTTCGGTATGAGACTCCTCTGAAATCCGAGCTGACCGCTGCCGAGTCGTCAGAGTTCACAGGCCTAGGGAGTCCCGCTTCTCTGCTCGAGTAGCCCCGACTTCCCGTTTGTTCAGCTGTTGATATGTCCATTCTCTTCCGTCCTCTCGTTCCTTGTCAGTCGGACATTCGACTCTGAAGTTTCTGTGCGGGCTTTCTGTCTGCTTTTCACTTTCTCTCCCGATATCGCTTTGTTTCGGATTCGGAAAACGCAACAGCATCGACAAAATCCAAATCAAAATAAATTCTCTGTCGCCGATCGGGAATCCGTCTCGTTAAAACAGCGTCCCTTACTGGCGCTCATGCTGTCGCTCATCTGAGGGGAGGCCGGCCTCCGGCCCACCCGACAAGTGAGGGCTCCCGATGTCAATTAACGGAGTGCTCGGAGAAACTTCCCGGACGTCGCAATTTGTGCAATAGGATGTCGAGACTCGTTCTCTGAAGACGAAAAACCACGAGAGTTTGCTCGAATCGGCTTAGTCGACGTCGGGGAGGGAGCCACGGTGGAAGAACAATCGATTCTCTTATTTCGGAGCTTGAAATTCGGGAGAGTTTTCCGTGTGTTGCCGTCGGGCTTGCGCGCCTTTCTCGCACGTGACACGATCGCCGCGAACTCAGCAGAATTTTACTCTCCGGACCCGGACGGGAGTCCCGTCCGCCGTCGGCTTGGTCAGATCCTGCCGGGTGCGTCGGATTCCTAATGTTTGTTCGTTCGCGTTCTGAAATTTATTCCTGTTGGACTCAAGAGGGTTGTTCGAAAGATGCTCTCTGGATCGGCACCGATGTTCTGCATGATTTTTCTTCGCATTGAAGCTTTTTGCTCCCCCATAACGCGTCGCCGGTTCGAGGGGCGGCGGGAGCTACGAGGACTTGTCCGGCGTTTCGCAAACTCCCTCGTCCTCCCACTGGGACATGTACGGCCTGTTTTCCGTTTCGTTCACTTCTTGTTGCCAGCGCTGACTTTTGTTTCGCTCTCCGGGGGCAGTTTGCTCTTACGAAGCTAGACGAAGCATCGAAGAACTGTTCGGGAATTTCTTCTCGGGTCCGGCACGATGGCGCCGCCGTCGGACCTCAGGCTTGTCAGCCAGCGGCGACCGTGCCAGCAGCACACCGAGTCCCTTCCGGGCACGAACTTCAGGACGGTTCTGGTCGCTCCGCACCCCGCGGAAGCCGATGGGCCGAGCAGTGGATAGATTCCTATTGTTTCCGATGTGTATGCGTAAACGCGATCGGACCGAAGGTCAAGAGCGGCGAATTATTCGGATTCGAGTTATTCTGGGCTAATAATCGTTAAGGAACGGTGCCCTTTCAAACGTCGGCTCATCAGGCTTTCGTTCGAATCGTAAATTCTAAATTCGTACGGGAGTCGACGAAGCGACAGAATGCCCGTCGGTCGGAGGCAAGAGTTGCATGACAATGAGTCTCCAGCGCAAAGTACACAACGACTGCGCTTAGATTATTTCGGAACAAAAGACGCGGCTCGCCAATACTGACCGAGAGGAGCAAATGAGCATCGGGGCTCTGGGTGAACGGATCGACTCCCTTCGCTTCGTGTTGGAAGGAGGGAAGCGGACGCCCTCGCATCGGAGTCTGCGAACTCGAGCGCGACATTCGCAATATCCAGCAGGGCCTCAACTAGTCCCGACGCATTTCAGCGGCAGCGCCGGCAACGAGTCACTCCGAATATCGACGCCAGTCAGTCGGCTCCCGCGACGACTACCGAACAAAAAGAGGGCACACTCTGACCGAGTGAACGTTTTTCCTGTAGCAATGAGGTGCCATCATTCAAACGTTTGTCGTTGTTGCTGCGTCGAGTTCCCAAACACGACGACACATGGAGTTCTCGGGAGAATTTTTTTTCTGTCGTCGTCTCGCGATGACTCGTTCGCAATATTCTCCCCATTCCGAACAAGTCAACAAGTCGGACGATGCATGGAAATGCGAAAATCCCTTCGTGCGAAGACGTCACTCGAAACGAGCGGCCGAACGCTCGTGCGCCCATCGGATCGCTGTCCCGTAAGGGAAATCCTCACTATTTCACTCTGTCGGTCGGTCTCCCCTGTCATTTGAATGCGCAGCAAACGGATCGGCTCTCTCAGTATGATAATTTCCGGATGTGGACTGAAAGCAGAAGAAAAACAGAGGTATCGAGTACGTCACGCACCTCCTGTGTTTACATAAACGCTATTTGGTCGCGTCTCAGGCCTGCTTCAGGAACTGTATGTGCTAGCCATCGTGGCCCGAATATCCTTGGGAAACTGCAACGCTCGAAACCTTCCTTGAGCGCGGAATAGCTCGTGAAACCAGAGGGGCGTCCCATTTCCTCGAAAATTCAGGGTGTTCGATATCACTGGAGTTTTCGTTTTTGAGGTCGTTGTCACCCTCTGATGAGCCGCTGAAAATCCAGGCCGAGACTCTATGCCTCGACGCTCCAATTCTCAGCTCTTTGTTCTACCCGACGTCGCCCTCGGACAGTCTGTCGTGAAGTGTACCGTTCGCTTGTCGCCGTCTCGAGAGCAGATGGTCGATTGGGGACTCGCACGACACGTTTGGGAGATATCGATCTTCGAATTCGTGCCCGTCGACCCTGCTCGCGTTCTCGTTTCAAATCTGCCCGGCAGAGTAAAAACGTAGGAGTAATGCAAGTAGAGAGAAGCGGGCTAGAGAAGCCATGGTTATCTTGGAGGGATCACAGGCTCAAGTCCCAACTTCGCCGTCGTACTCGTCGTCTTCTAGTTACGACCCCTCCCGGTTGCTGCTGCTGCTGCTGCGGAAAACGCCTGAACCGAGGAAAGAACTCTATCCCGATCCCCTTCGTTGTGAACTTGTGAAGCGAATTAATCAGATTACGCATCTGTTGCGGAGCGCTTCCCGTTCGCAAGGCAGTATTCTGATTCTCCGCGTATTTTCGGTCACTGGCAGCGTTCGTCAGTTCTTCGGCAACTCGAGTAGCGCGAGCCATTGTCGAACTCCGGAGTCGCAGGCGCCAGAACCTAGCATTCAATGAGCGCTCGACTTGGCTGGAAATCGATCGCGGGACTGGACGAAGGCGGGATGGAAGAGCTGACTGACTCTCGGACGGTCCGACAGACTGAATTACCGACCGGGGAATGTCGAGCTCGTCGCAAATAACTGCGTCCGCTCCCGCAACCAATTAACGAAGTCACGTAGCTGGCAAGCAACTCTCTGCATCAGTTCCCATCGTCTATTCAGGAGCGAGTGTCAGTGTTCTGGCACTCGCGATCACGACATCCTGTTGATAGGAAGGCAATTCGGCGCATTGTGTTCAGCTTCCACGTCCGGGGAAAATCCATTTCTTTCGCGGCATTTGTCCCTTGAGCGAGGAGAGAGGCCATTCTATGAGCTCCGAAGAGGGGAGCATTGGCATCGATTGTACCCGGTAGCAGCTGATTCTTGCCACGTAGAACGGTAAGCGAAGGAGTGAAAATCGTCGACAAGACGATGTGCCGATATTCCTCGGTAGGAACGTTTAAAGGAGTAGACATACCTAAAGGAGTCGATGTAGGTGATGTCGCCCCCCTTCCCCTCATGATTTCCGGAGGGTTAAGACTCGGCTTCGTTTGAGCTATCGGAAGGACGAATGATCGTACGAGCTGGTTCCGCAGCTAACCCACGACCTCCCGATTCCCAGCCCAGAACCCACTCGGAGCGTGATAGCTGGTGCGGATAACTTGAACAGACTTCGATTCCCATTCCGCGGAGGCAGACTCGACTTTCGGGAAAAGTAGGAGCGGGTGGAAAAATGAATTCTGCCGCGGCAGGATCACGTTCATCACTACGGGACGGGAAAGCGGAGGGAAAGACAGCGGCTCCCGTCCTTGCAGGCTGTTTGCCCTGTTCCCCTCGTGACCCTTATCTCGCAGGTTCTCGCTCTCTTTCTATCTCCGGTTCCCTTCCCTCGAGGTTTGTCGGGAGTCAAAGGATTCGCCTGGTTTTTCCTTCTCTAAGCTATGACTCCGGTCGATACGCGGTCCGGGCTGGAAAAGCGTAGTGCGCGTGTAACTTTCTCGATCACCGCCATGGTCGGTCGCTGCCGCTCGTCGAAGCCCTCAGCGGAGTTTGATCAGAAGCACTCAACTTAAGCATGGGGAGCATACGGGGCCTGGCCGCGGAGGGGGGCATCGGTAGGAGGACGCGGTTTCCGCTCTCTGCCCATCTCTCCGCTGCGGTACGCGGGAGAAAACACTCATCTGGACAGATTAGATTCTTTTCGTGTTTTTCCATCTCGAGAACTTCTGAGTCGAAGGGAAACCACTCGATCCAGTTTGCCCTCATTTCTATCCAATCATCCCAACTGCCCTTGCCAGCTGGTCTACTCTGAGAGGCTCTCCTGCTCGGAGTCTCTCCATCCCCGTCACATGGGTATAGCTTATGGACGAACTGGGGAATGGAATTTCTCGTGTAGATGAGCATCTTGGTCGAATTCCGAGGAAGCTAAAATTCATGCTCGATCGGGGATCGGAACTTCGCTCGGATTAGGAGTCTCTAATAAGTCGTGTGGGGAGCTTGACCGGGATCGAGCGAGGCCGGCGTCGTTCAGCGCCTAGGCAACAGGCTAATAATACGGCCGCTCGGGGAGTGTCAGAAGCCTGCGAATTATTGGTGAAGACGGGAGAATGAGGAGCAATTGCTTTGTGTCGTATTGACGGCCTCTGCAGCTGGTCGCTGTGAGGTCTCGATATCCCTCGACGAATCGGAAGTCCACCCGGAAATGGTCTCCGACAGCATCATTACTTTAACGTAATTATAGCTCGGCGTCCCGTACACCTGCCTGTTTACCCACAAACAACCGACTGTGCCGTGGACCGAGCGACGTCGGGCCGCCTCGGTCCTCGTCCGCCACGGCACAATTGTTTTCGAGAAGAAAAGCTCAGTATATGGCGTGCAAGACCTCGTCGACAAAATGCCATTGACAGAGCGCCTCTGTGCCGGCTGAGGTGCATTCAGAGGTTTCCATGGAAATTTATTCATGAAGCTCCGTTAGTACAGAACGGAAGAAGGCATTTCTTGCTGCTCCGAACAAATTTCGGGAGCGTCTATGCGTCGCCCGAGCTCCTTTGAGAGTGCCCTCCGCTCCGCAGACTGCCGTCGGTAGGGCTTTTGTTCTCTGAGTAGGACCCGTAGACGGGAAAAACGCTCGAATAGCTCGCCGGTCAGGTGTCAATTAACATTTTTTATGAGCCCTCTCCCAACACTTCTCGAATCCTCGTGATCAACTTCCATCGTCCAGTAGATGAAGAGTAGACGGCTGCTTTCTTCTCCAGTGGCTTGGGGACCTGCTCACTGAGTAACGAGCCCCGTCTTGTTCGCGTATCCCTCAACGAAGCTGTTGCCATGAAACATTGCAGGATACGTATGTGGCCTGTTGTGCTCATTATGGTCGTTGGGCCTGGGCTTTCTCGGACAGGCAACCTTGTGTCGGTCATTGGGACCATGATGCGTTGGTTTAGTTTTCTCGGGTTAGAACACGGAAAAGCAGCCAGCTCCTGAACACAGCTCTCGGTCTGTTTCGAGCCCCGGGCTACGAGAAGTTGACTTCCTCCTCAGCCGGGACAGGAGCATCGTTGGTGGCGGTTACAAGCTCGTGGAGCGAACACTCTGGGAAGTCTGTTCGCCTACTTGCGAAACAACGAATGTTGGGGCTCTTAAGCAATGTTTCGCTCGACCAACTCGGAGGACCGGGAGCAGGGTCATCTCAGAGTCTCTGACTCTTCTCGGAACGACTTCTCATTGATCTCGGCGCCGTGGTGGGCTTGAATATCCGCTGACAGCGCAGCGGCATGGGGAGAAAATGGAGGGGGGCGTGCCCAAGGAGAGGAGCCCCCTAGATTCTCGATTTCTCGATGGGTCGCGCCTGTAAATCGCGCCTAACAAATCATGAGGAACTAGTTTCCCGAACCTGGGACGGAAAAAGCTTCCTCGTTCTCGGCAGAACTCATCAAAGCAGGTTCGAACGGTTGTCATTTTTCAAACGCTGATCGATCGGAAGCCGCTTCCGGATCTGATTCGACGCCGTTCTCTCTGGATGGGAAGGGAAAACGAATGGATGAACCTTTAAATAGAGTCGATGAGTCCGCCCGAGCTCCGGCGTGCATAAAACATTCCATTTGTAGTCGGTCTCCACGCACGTTTGTCTCGCAAACGATCAGACATGGAGCGGGATGATGCTCGATGCTCGAGGATGATGCGCATTGTTGCTATTTCCGACATCAATTATAACGTCCGGCGGTCTGTACCGCCTGATGGTTTTCCCCACCTTCGTCCCGATGTACGAGACTCCATCCGGTGTCCTCTATACCGCGAACAGTAGCCGTCTCATCGAGCGTCGCAACTTCGTAATTATTGCTCTCCACATGCCAGGGAGTGGGTAACGCCGGAGACACTATGGCCACCGTGGTCTTTGCTCTGTCACGCAGGCTCCGAAGTCCCCAGATCCTGTTCCTCCCTCTGAGTTCGTCGACTCCCGACCTCCTAGCGCTCAGCTCGAACTGAGCGCGCTGACCATTGTCACGGAGAAGAGAAGAGTCTAGGAGCCGCAGACCCCGGACCCGCTCACAGGAGATATCGTCGCGTCCCTCACGGGCATCGGTCGTAATAGACAAGTTCTTGCTTTTACTGAAAGAGGAAAAAAACGATGATCCCCTCCTCTCTGTTTGCTGAGACGGTGAGTTCACAGAGTTCCCTGTCACCTCCCTGATCGATTTTCGATTCTACGGCTCGTCGTTGCCGAACAGAGTCAAGGAACGAGAAGGAAGGCGTCCAACCCTTCCAGCGAGAATTTTTTTCCGAGACAGGGACGAAAACCGACGAGGCTGAAGCCAAGAAGAGTCGACTTCCAGGATAGGTTGTTTGTTTTCCATTGCAACCTGAAGTGACCGTCTCTGATGCGGCGATGATTCGCCCGGTTTTTCGGAATTCGTCGGACCTCGCAGCCGTCCTTGTCGGACCCAGCCATCGGTCAGTTCGTCAGTCGGTCGGAGTATATCGACGGAAGACTTCAATAGATCCGTTTTCGGAGTTTGAGTCTTCGGAAATTCGCTCCGAGAGGGTTCCTGCTGCTAATAATCAATGATGACTGATACAGGAATAGCCTATTGAGGCTCGTATCAGCCGCAATGTGAATAAAACATTGGTAGGCGGGGATTCTCATGCATGAGGGACGAAGAAATTTCTTTTCGGCCCGCCAATTCTCTTAATAAGGAATTGACAAGGACGAAAGGAGCCTCCTTCGGGGTTTCTCCTACCGGTCTGGTCCGGTAGCTGAAGATTTAACTCTGCCGCGGCATGTGAACGATAAGGGGGCATAGTGATGAGCTCAGGCACGCCGGCGAGAGACGGAAAACGGTTGAGCGTACTCGGAGCGAGGAGTAGGCTGTAGCGCTCTCTAGAGCCCGAGTTCAACTTTCCGAGAGCGTGTTCAAGGGCTGAATTGCTTTTCATGCAAGTTATTCCTCCTTCCCTATCATTATCGAGATTATCAAACTTCATCGTATGCTCCACGTCGACAACATTCCAGCGGGAGAGTTTTCATCAAGCTGAATTGACGGCGAAAATCAAGGATTCGCTCCAGAGAATATCCCATCAGTCTCGAAATTCAGCTCACGGGGCACGATTCGAGAGAGGAGAAAAGTAGGATTCGTTTCGGCGGCGCAGAGCTCAATTTCTTTACGCTTTGCTTTTGCGCCGCCGCGAGAAGACCATTCTCCCGCAGGCGCTCGGAATAGGTTAATTGAAAGGACGTGCGCGCTTTCGCCGTTCCCGGAGCTCGTCTCGAGCGATCGTCGTTGACAACGATGTCGGGCGCGGCGTTCCCATCAGCGGAATCTCTGATCTGAGAAGGTCAATTTCAGAGATCCTCAAAAGAGAAGCGAGTCCGCTGCTCCAATCTCGTTCAGACCGATAGTCTCCAGCGTCTCTTGTCCTTGGGACCGTGGGCGGCAACGTCCAGGACGCCCATGATGGTGATGATGAAACACGATACTACCTTGGTTACTGGATTGCTTTCTGGCGACAAGCGCAAATCGAGCTTTTCCCCATCCACCCGAACCGTCGAGAAACCGGATACTTCCTCAAGGATTGCTGTCCCACCAACAGCGAATTGAAGAGCCGGGGCGGGCTACTTCTCGCGGGCGCCGAGGTCCCGGAAAGAACAAAGTCTCGTCGGTGTCGATTCGCTCGTGCCCCTCCCCGAGACCACCTGTCTCGACAAGAATAAGCTGTTTTTGAAGGCTCGAGAGTCCAGCACCGATTTATAGGAAATGGCGAGAGCGGAGACGATCGCCGTTCCGGGATCTATCCTCGGGAGTCGGTCTCTTCGGAATAAAAGAACTACTTCGCGGAAAACTGCCGTATGCCGGGCGGCTAACGTCGTTACAGAAACGGGAGCCGGCGGTCGACTGGACTGCCGCGAGCAGACAGGCAGGCCGGCGCGAGTGGCGTCGGTCCTGCACAAACGCATTGCCCGCGGGCAAACATGTACATCAAGCATCCGAACGCCCCGCACGTAGGTAGATTTAGACGCCGCGCGTGCGCAACAGGAACTACGGCCTATTCCCGTCGGTTGTACGGAATCCACGCAATCCGGAATATCGAACAGCATTCAGAAGCATCGTATATCGAGCTGCGAGCCCAAGATTCCCCGGAAGACCATTCGCCGCGACAGAAAGTAATCACAATCTCCGGTGCCGCCGAATAGGCATCTCAGTGGAACCCGGTACTTTCGCAACTGCGCGACGTTTGACAGAAATTCGCTGTCGTACAGACGACGACACCACGTCTCCAGGTTTTTTGATTCGACGACGTGGTAAATGCGCTCATGTTAGCTCGTTTGCTCATTTGTACGCTAGCGCCCATGCGTAGGACTAGTCGATGGACGTAGGAGGGTCGGAACATCAGAAAAATGCTGGAACGGTCGTTGTTGTCTCCGCCAATGCCGCCCCGGGACCGCAGATTAATCGCTTTGCGCGACTGCCCGTCCGCTCATTCGTTCGCTTGCTTGCTCCCTGCGAAGCAATATCGAGATTTTTCTGATCCCGTTCGGTGCTGACGCTTGCAATTGAATACGTCACCCAGCGCACTCACTCGCTTGCTCAACCCTTCGTCCAATCTCCTATTCAGTCGGTCTCAAGCCGGCCACTCTCAGTCAGTGATTCGACCGGTCGGCCCGCTCGTCCGTCCGTCAGTTAGTCAGCCTGCCGGCCTGCCTGCCACTCACTTGTGAGCCATTCACCCGCATCCTCACGCAAAGCCCGACAGCCAAATCGTCGCCTAACATGAACTGCAATGGCGCAATATCGGTATATTGCTCGTTGACAAGGAGCTGGAACGCCGCCGTCCTTACAAATAAACTCTTGAATTTATTATCACAGAAAATTAATTGATCTTCACCAAGTGACCTCGATTATACTTTCGATCGATTCGAGTCGATTTCCGAAGGTTGAAGCACACACCGAATCCCGGTCAAGCCGTATCGAAAGGGGCTTGCGATCGAAAGAGCGCGGGTCGGCGAGCGGAATACCCGTGCTCTGCGAAAGATCTCTCGTGGAATCCGATTCCGCGGGAGAAGGCGGCGCTGACTGCCTCAGCGAGCCCGGTCCCGGGTTCCGATGTCCGATAGGATTCGGAAACAGATAAGTCCTGCGTGGCCAAGCATCATACATAGGGAGCGCGTTGGTCAAGAGATTCTCCTCGCGCGAATGATGTGCGCCTCTCCAATATGTTACTGTGCAAGTCGCCGGGTCTTCGCGCGATATCCGAACGCGTGGAAAAAGCGATCGTCTGTGAGCCAGATTGCTCGAAATCCCGATGTTGCCATGGAGCGGTTTAGCGACTCTTGGTGTTGGATAGGGAATTCTAAAGACTTGTGCCCTGCTGGCCGACGGATGACAATATTGCCGGATTCCGTGACGGTCGCATTGATGGCGCAGTTATTCACGACGGCATTGTCGACCTCTGGCATTGCTCCGTGATATCGATTCCAGAACCACCGGGGAGAACGTCGCGCTATGGCAGAATGGCGGGGATAACACTTATTTGTTTGAGCAGAGAATTGAGAGTCTCGTGTGTAGCAGCAACGGCAGCAGCTGAAGGCAGCTGCGAAAGGCGTTGATCATTGATTCGTTCGCGAGCTTTCCGATCGAGCTCACCGTGAAGCTTGTCCTTCAGTCGAACACAGCGCGAAACTCCAAACAACGGACTGTGGAAACGTCAATCCCACAGCAGGCCGCAGAAAACTTGCCAGAGGCGGGTTCGCACCTCTGTGATTCTGCTGGGCTGTGACACGCGATTCAAATCCAATGAATGCGCGGAACTTTTGGCCTTGCAATATAACGCGTAAGCCACCAATCAAATGCGGGAGGGAAGGAGAGCTTTTCAAAACTCCCAACACGTAGCGGAAGACAGGGGAACACGCGAGAGGGGAAACCGAGCGGGAAGAACAAGGGGAGGAGCGCAATAAACGAAGGAGCTTGCTGAGCAGCGTCGAGCGCAGGAGGGGTCTGGAAAACTAGAGAGCGTCCGCTAGGAGTTGGGGAGTGTACCGCGGAGAGCTCCTTCAGAGACTTCATTGCGGTTGGGAAACTTCAGCGGAGCTACAGCCGCTTGATTAGGTCCTCCGCTCCGCTCATCAGCCTGAGGGGAGTCCAGACCGAGACTTCGTTCATATTTCACGTCTCTCGCGTTTCTTCCTTTTTATTTTGCGAACTTCCCGATTTCCCCGGTGGCTCGCTCCAGCCCGCTCGTAGCATGCTGTCGACGCATGCGGCGCCGAAATTGAGACGTGAAAATCACCGAATTCCGCGAAACGTCTTCCATTCGAAGGAAAGGGGGAAACGGGACGAATCAAGTCGAAACGCCCCAAAAGTCAGTATTCTCGACCCTGCCGCGAACGCATCCCTCAGCCATCCGGCGCTGACGTAGCAAGTTCCCTCCGGCCGCCCGGACTGATCCGGGAAGTCGGAGCCGGTCATCAACGAAATTCGCCGGCGAGAGAGGATGAGCCGGAGCCGAGCGACGTCGGAGAAAGTTGACTTCTTTAGCGCGTTTTCGCCGAGACCGTCGGCGTCGTCGGGATAAGTCGACACACGGACTCCGCTCCAGAAGTGTCGCACCTGAGCGGCGTGCCCAGGGCAAACAAAGTTTCCTACTGCGGCTGTTTCCGCTCGCCGTGGAGGCTCCGCAGCCTATGACGACCATGCAATGAAACGCGTCCGCTACAAAACCCACCGAGTCCCTTGCTCGAGCCTAACTATCCCGTATAACAAGCGTCGCGAGAAAGCCACCGTGCGAAGACGACTTCAGGAAGAACGGGACGAAGAAGGAAGGCTCATCCTCTTCCCCAAGGCGAACGTGCATCGAGCTGCAATTTACAGCACGGTCTCCGAGCCCCGTGTCGTTTCCTTTTTCGCGTTCGGTTTCCTCGTCCCCATTCTGTTCCCTCGTCCTTCTCCCGTTTCCCCGGTCATGGAGGGGTCGAACAGGACGAGGAGGCCGGGGAGCGAGGAGAGAACCCCTTTCGTCGGGAGACAAGTGTCTGCCGTGAGGCCAAAGCATCAAATTGTCGGAACGCCCCCGCGGGGAACGCAACCGAACGCCCCTCGCCGGCTCGGAGGACAATGAGCAGAGGGGGGTGAGAACATGTCCTTGTTCGCCTTCCAGAGCAGCTCGGATGTGTTGCTGGCGCCCGATGGGCCGCCGCTATCTCTTCAAGGCTATCTCTATTGCCAGCGTTATCGTTAGCTGCTTTTACATAGCTCGGGCGTGGATACGTGTCTTGCGGAACGCTCACTTTTATGATCCGCTATCTCCGAGCGGGCGCGAAGAAAAATAATGACGAATCCGAAGACTCGACAACAGATTGCCATAGGAAACTCGCGGAACGCGAGAGCTCCCGCGTCTTCGTCCAATCAGGAAAGTCCGGGCTTCTTTCCTCGAGAACCTGACGTTATCGTCGCTACACCTCCTGCACAGTAGCTACCTTGCTTTTTTGACGCTGCCCTTACAGTCAGGAGACCATTGTCATTGTCGTCGTTGTTGATGTCGCGGCGTTCCCACGGCTCGCAACCATGCGGATGTCTTTATTCTCCTTTCGGCCGTATTTGCCTTGCGACGACGTAGCGCTCCTCCCCGTTCTCCTATCTGACTGCTGGCGTCTTACGTACGGTGTCGCAATATCCATAAACAAACGCCGTCCTGCGTTCTTAGCCCGCTGCGCGGATACCTTCGGGTTGGCGCTCCCCGCGTACTTGCACCATGCCAGTCGAGGAGGTTTCCAGACTGTCACTTGCAAGGCGACGGTTTGGTCGACCATGGCTAGCTGCGACGATATGGGAAGGAAGAGTCTGCCCGAACCCATATACGTACATAAGTACTCCTGAAGAATGTCAGTCCCGAACACTCACCAGTCCTAATTAGCTGGGATAGCCTCTGCATGTACGCAGCGTTCCTCAGATCCGGATACGATCTCTCAGGAGCATGTGTTGCAGCCTGGAATCGTGCGTGAATATTTCGCTGGAAAATTCCAGGTGAATCTGCGAAAAGTTTCCGGGAAAATTTTCCCCAAAAACTCGAAATTGAATTATCCCTTGGAAAAATCAAGGCTGCTCTGACGAAAAAGATCCGAGGATTTCAAGGAGTCGCATACCTCAGTTTCTCTGAGACTCGACTCGACAACAATAGAGTCATCCGCTTTTCGTCGAGTCTTGAAAGAAGAGTCAAGTCGTTCGAACGCACTCGTCCCCGTGGAGACGGAGCGACGAGCTTCAGCAAGAGAGATAGACACCTCGTTGAGCGCAACGAATGAGCGCAGGCAGTGATTGGCGAATAAGCGACAATGCACCGTTCTCTGCGCCGTGCGACGTATAATAGGCGCTCGGAAAACTCCTCTCCCGCTATTCCCGTGTGCAGCACCCTCGCCGATTACAACCTGTCAGATATCTGGAGGTGCTCATAACTGGATGTGCCGGGCAGTCGGGAAAGAACTTTTGAGTCTGTTGTCGAGGGGCGTTACTGCAGAAGGGGTCTCGGAGGGGAGTGAGGGCAGGACATCATTCTCACTTTGTGGCATTGTTTCCATTGGTCGTGTTGACGTTGTCGCTCCTGACAGCGCGGTAGCCCTTGTCGTTGCTACTGTCATCGCTGTTGTTGTACTTGTTGTGTTTTCTCCTGCCGAAGTCATCAACGTCGCAGTCGAGGTCGCTTTTGGCCGCCAAGGTCTTTCACAGGATTCTTCTTTTCCTCGAAGCTCAACAAAGAAAGAATGCGGTAGTCTCCGATCCCGGTGCCATCCTTCCGAGAATCCAAGGCTTCGGAGGTCTTTTCTCTACTTTTTCCCCTGCAGATATTCCCTCGCAGGACGTAGCTGCCGATGCTGAATCGTGCATAGTTCCCCCGGCGACGGCATATCCGAGCCGCGTTATTGTCCTTACGGGATCGACATCCAAGTTTTATTCGAGCTCCCTGTGTGTACAGTTCACGAAGAAACAGACGATGCGCAGAACAACAACCGACGGCTCCGACAATAAAAAACAAGCCCGCTTCGTTCCTTAGCGCTGCCATCGCCCGATCGAGAATCCAGCAACCAGCAGCGGGCGAGTCCCCAGACGGGCGCAATCACGAACGAGGATGCGCCCGCTGGTCTTTTGTTTCGCCGCGCGGACGCTGCAACTCTGATAGCCACTTGATATCTCTTCCGAGAGGAGAGAGGGACGTTCCGTACTTTACGATGAACAAACCTCCTCTGGCGCGGCGGGAACTTTTCCCTCATTCACTCCTGGCATGCTCGTTTCGAGTCACTTCCCAGAGGAACTCCGCGAACGCTGAAGAATGAGGAGATTCATTGCCGGAACGTTTTTTGTTTTACGTCGAATCAGTACTTCGAGTGGCAAGCAGTCGCAGCGGCGACTTGCGATGAAATATCGACACTCTCAGAATCGACAGATCCGTCAGAGGAACGTTTTTTCCCGCGCTGCCACGTCGGCCTGCTCCCCCAAGTTCAGTCGTTTCGTGTTGACTAACAGCGTTTTCTTTTCCTCCGCAGGTTTTCCGAGTCCGGCTTCTGCTGCGGCGATGTGGCGGACGCCCATGGCCACGGCGTTGCCCTTCGGTACGTTTCCGCCGCTGTTGGCATCTCCAGCGCCATGTGCCCAGCTTCTGGCTGCGCAAGTCGCTGCGGCGGCCGCCGCGGCCGCACCCCCGGTCTTCAGGAGGAATACTTTACCGAACCAGGCCGGCAACAGATTCCGCGCTGAAAGGTCAGTCGGAGCGTCAATCAATCTTTTCATCTCAATTCAGCTCTGCTCCATGATAGCGCAGTGAAGCGCTAGGGCATTCGATAGTTTCGAGGCTCGGATTCTTGGGAGATAGCGAGAGGAGAGCTAGAAAGTATATCGGGAGGAGGGAGAAAGCTGTTTCCCGCTTCCTGTGCCGTCCTCCGGGGGTTTCGCACGCGGGTTGCCGCTTCTATCAGATACATCTGCGTTTCTCGTCTTGCGATCACCGCCACATGCTTCGGAACATCGCTTAGAAATTCTCTGTAACGTCGGCGGTCGTTCGATAGAGAGTGCACCGCCGACAAGAGTTGGACGCAGGCGATGTTCTACGCACTCCTGCTGATATCGTGGGCTTGCTCTCCTTCGTGCCCCCGGTCCGACCCTGGATCGTGCCTCCGCCGTTAGCTTGCTTCTTCCTGCGCGGTCGGAGGAGCATCAACGAGGGTCTACTTGAGGCTGGCGCCAGCGAGTCCATTGAGTGCTCGCAAAACCTTCCTCCGATGGCGGCGCTACTGCTGATACGTCATACCCGGCGACAGGGGCTGGATGCCGCGATCACAAGTCATTCACAATGCGAGCTTCCCACGTTCACGTAACTCTCTCTCGCGGACGGCTTGTCGAAGAGAACGCTGCTCGCGCATTCCGGATGACTCGACGAACAGGGACGCGCGGATTCCATTCAGTGCGCAGCCTGTTTGCTTTTGCAGCTGCAATCGCCGCTCAGGCCTATTCCTTGCTTTTATGGCCTGGTCATTTATCAAACGATGCTCGCTCCGCGCTTTCTGCCTCCTTGCGTGGCGAGGACACCGAGGCTTCTGGGAAAACGGCTCATGTTTCATTTTCCTGCCGCAGGAGTCCACTCTGCTCAATTTCAGTCCCGATCTCGGTTTTCTCTTCGACGTAGCGGCGCCGGCAGCGAACAGGTCGGGACCGAGGATCCGGCCGTGGAACCGCGGCGGACAGACTCCACTGTTCGAGCTACTTGACAATTAGTCTACCGGAATTCGATTTAGTCGCACGTAGCTCCGACTCCCCGAGCATTCCCCGGATCCGGGCCGAGATCCAATACGAGGACGGACACGCATCGGTCCCTCAGAATACCCTCGCACTAGAATACACAGTTCGCGGGTACACAATCACTTGTTCACTTTGCGAGAACAAACCAGCGATTGCGTCGGATGAAATCTGCTCGACTCGCCGACGGGGTCCGCTGCCGCGCTCGCCAATCGCGTATTCATAGAGCATTCAATCTAGTTAGCCGGAGTCATGTTTACATTTTCTCCAGGCCAAAAAGCGGAATAATTGATTTGGAAAGCCCGCGAAGCGATTCGAGCTCGGTCCGGAATGACTTGAGCGACTCCCTTGCGCGGCCCCGAGGAATCAGGTTTCGGGATCTCTTGAGCGAGAGCGAATCCGACAGAATGGATCAGATTGACGAGTCCGCTCCGGAAATCTCTGGCCGAGAAGCTTGTGGGGTCGTCCCCGAGGTGGACGAGAGCGGCCGAGCGATCGGTACTGTTTGTGTCAAAGCTCAGATGACGGTGGACACAGAGTTCGGACGGCCTTCCGGTGGACGTCATGGGACAGCTGTTCCGACATGTGGAACATAGTCAAGACGGAGATCGATGTCAAAACAGAGCAAGCTCTAGTCCGGGTGCTCACCGTTGTCAGACAGGCAATCCCCGGGAGAATTTGCGGAGCTCCGTCGACGTTCGGGAGGCTCAAGAAATTCCTCGCTCGCAATTCCAATTGTGGGATCGGGACGTTTATGTCGCTTCGACATATATGTCGAACGCCTCGTCCCTATGACGCGCAGATTTTCATATTGCAACGAGTTCTGGTCGATTCCATGAACCGCCAGCGAGCGAATGATCGGATCGACAAGCGACTGACGATCCTCATTCTCGAATGTTTGCACTGATATGGGCCGCCATGGGGACCCTCAGACGAACACAGATACCAATGGCTCCTCATAGACTGCGCTCAGAATCGAGCGCACCTGCGTTTGTCGCCAAGTACGATCCCATGCACGGGCAGCGCATCGCATCCCGATGGCGAAGTGCTCGGAGACTAAGAAAGTGCGAGATGCTTGCCGAGCGAGGAGGAAGGTGCATAACTGATGAAAGTGTTGAAGCCCTCTGACCCACGATACGGCTCGGTGGAACGGCTCTGCCATCATTATTATTCGCTAGCTCGCGTTCGGGGCTCTAGCCGAGAACAATTCCCGCGGTTTCCCACATTCTCGATGGACTGTTCGGTCCGCTGACCGGCGGCTCCAGAGCGATCTCTCAGACACTACGGAGCAAGCAAGCGAGCTCAGATGGGAGAAACTTACTCGAAAGCAGTGGGAAATGCCCCTGGATGAAGTCGAAAGAAAATACGAAAGCTCCAGACTCCGCCGATCTATTACCGTGGGCTTCTGAGAGGGGATGCTGTGCTGTGTCGACGTTGAAGTCTACAGCGAGCGGCATCTCTATGAGGCAAGCGACGAGTCTCTGCTGCGATGGGAAAAGTCGGCTATTCGAGTCAGCCCTTTTCACGCTTTTGTGTGGCGTACCGCTCCGGATTGGTCCTCCTCTTCTCTCACAGATATTTTTGGCTGATGCGCCCTGCGCAATTTGTTTTCGCTCTCCCTCAGACAGCGGTTGTCATTTCAACTTCGGCTAGAAGCCTCTTCAACTACTCCTTTTGAGCCGATACGGCTGCTGCGTCGTCACCAACCTGGAAGTCCTCGAGAAAACGATTTGCTTGAGCCTCCCGAAAGGGGTGTTTGTCAGAGTCGATTGCGGGAGTTGTTTGCTTGCGTCCTACGGCTTCGGCGGACGACCTTCTCGTCTGGACGAGCGTTCGACGATCCCGAGTCCTTCCGGGGACAGCTTCCGATCGTACGTAAACTTCCAGAACCGAACGCTCACCCCATCGGATCCTTGGCAGCTCCCGCCGATGATTTATGATTATCATCATTTATTACCCCAGTTGATTCCCCGGACCTCGCTGATCAGTTCTCCGGAGATTCCACGGATCGTCTGTTCCTCGCTCACAAGTCCATCTGACCTCGATCCGATCAGCTGATCGTCTCTTACGCCGGGACGCTTCAGAAACCAGCGATAATGAATTAATAAATTGATGGATGACCGTTCTAAAGAATTATTCCCTTCTCTCCGACCGCAGATGGACTCCATATTCAACGTCGTCCCCAAAAAGTGCTAAGCCGGCAACTCCGTCTCCGGCTTCGTCGGCGACACCGCCACAAGAGCTTTTCGAGGCCTCCGTCGTCGACGTTGAAGATCTCCTCGCGGATTCCGCAACTCAACTGGAACCATCAAAACCACCGACACCCTCCGACCCTCAGGCTTCGAACGCTGGCAACGGTGAGTCGAGATACAGCTACCTACTCCTTGACGCATTCGATGGGAAGACGTATTCGTAAACGTAGATTCTGTCGCTCAGATGTTTGCCCACGAAGTGCGTCACCCGACGAAAAACATCTCGAGATCGATGGGGGCTTCACTGTGCAACCGATTGGGTGATTTGAAAGACTTCGGCGACAGTCGCTGATCGCTAATATTATGATGAGGATAATTATAAGTGGGAGAACGGATCGCTAGAGATATTCTCGAAACCGGCTGAGTCCGGAGCAGGACTGAGGAGAATAAGGAAAGCTCGCCTCGGTGATCCTCGATGGAGCAAAGCACAACTCGGCTTGGTTGTCTCGAGGCCGCATTCTATTTCCCTGAGAGGGTTTCGGCCACGGTGTCGCCGTCCGCCGCATGTCGGCACCGAGGGAACCGCCGCCGCCGCTACCGTTACACCTTGCTATCTTCTTTGCATCCGAGAGGGAAAAAAACTCCTCTTACCCTAATGTGTGGTTCGGCGTTCGTTGGAGATAAAACAACCGGCTACAGCGGACAGTAATACCGGAGCTAGTTCCTCCGGATTGCCCAAGGGATAACGAATTCGGTTGAGAGGACGCCCGACTAGGAGACCCAAGGCTAATTGTGTGTTCCACAAAAACCGACAGACCGCCAAATGAACTTAACCCAATCCCCAGCGAGCGTCCGTCCGTCATTCGCTCCCAACGCCAACGCTCGACACGCTACTCCCTACTGCGTAAAACGTGGTTGTTGCTCTATCAAATTGAGAAGTGTCTCCTCAGAAGGGGAAACAATCCACCGTGAGCTCCTCGACCTCTCCTAGGAATCTCCGGGACGAGTATTCTCACACGGTCGTCTCGTGCGCTCGCGTGCGTGAAGTGCTCGCACGCGAACGTTTGAAGTTCTTTCTGTTCTGCTTCTTGTTCTCGAGCGGAAGGCCCTCCTTACCCCTACGGCCTGTCAAGCTCGCCTGTTTCACTGCGCGCAGACGGAAATGGCATACCGTAGGTAATTTCGTTATGCGCTCTACAAAGCAGCAAACCTCACCAGGCCGAGCCGACCGCCGACGACGACGGAACGAGTGCTGGATCTGACTGCAACTCGCACTGCACAGACCTAGCGAGCGAGGGGAAAACGAGCCAATGTCCTGTTTAATCAAGCAAACGAGCCTCCTTGGAAAAGAAGATGAATGATCACCGTCGGACCCGGTCGGGGGGTCCGCTGACGAGACCCCCGCCCTGTGAGGGCGAATAGGGTCCAGTAGATCGATCTGTGTGTGAAGCGCTCGATCGGTCGCTCCATTGTGGAGTGCCGGATGAATTCGAAGAATTCCTAACTAAGACGTTTCGGAACACCCAAGAGTGATATGGATTGAGCATTGGACTCGCCATTCTGGCACGAACGTTCCTTCCGAGGATCTCGTTCCGGCGGCGCGGCGTTTTGTTGAAATCGCCCCTACGTCTAAACGGGCCGAGGCTCGGCCTCTCGAGGTCGATTCGAAAGACTTTCCCGCGCACGCGTATTCGGGCTCTTCATGCGTTTGGACGCCGCGCTCGACCGATCTCAGCGAATGAATTCCATCGCTCTCCGGGTGGCGTTGGGTTTCTTCCAGCGGAAAACTGGAAGCCCGTGGGCGTCCCTGATCCCCGATGCAGGAGGAGTTTATGCCTCGTGATCCGGCTCAACGTTGGCTCTCCTCCCGATTTCGATGCTCAGCCTCCGGTAGCTGTGTAGCACCAGCAGTTCTCCGCCAGAGATGCGGATGAATTCCTTGGAGGTTTACAGAGAGGCTCTGTCATCTTTGACGCCCTGTCGTTCGAGTACCCAAGAACAGCTGTGAGCCCCCACCGCAGCTGTGGTGGAAAAACTCCTCGTTGCCGCTGGACGAGGCGGTAATCAGATCAAGAACAGCTCCTCTTCGCTCTACACGCGGGCTCACTGGATGCTTCTCTTATCCGTCTCCTACTCTGCCTGACTGGCTGCGTAGTTGCAACCTCTGTGTGTGCCGTAGTTATTCCCCGAGACGTCCTTCGTCGATCCCGGAGTTCCTTCCGGGGACGCCTGGTCATGCCGCCGCATGACGGAAGAACCGTGGCGCCAGCGACGGCGGCGGTGAAATCTTCAGCCTTTTGGCGTGATGGATTGATTACAAAATGTTGGCGGCTTAATCCGTCTCACGATGTCACTGTCGGCGCGCGAGCGAAGGGATGAGGGGAGCGAAAGGCCGTCTGGAATGAGAGCAAAACCATCACGGCTCAGAGCCCCGGGCGTTTGACGCACCGTCGCATAGGAGCCTTTCCCTCCCTGAGGACGAATTCTAAATTCGGCTGGTCTCTGTGATTCCGGAGCACTTGATCTCTGAGCTACGGAAGCCCCCGAGCACGAAAACTGTACTCTCAATAATAACGTGAACGACGTTGCGCAGACCGAGGGAGTCTTCGTGAGAATGCCTCGCGCGTGTTTTTAATAGCCATCGAATCCATGATTGGATTTGTGTGTACCCTGGCCGCGGGCAAAGTGTAGATGTCTCTTCCGAGTCACATCGGTCTGTCAGGAGCGGTTGGCGGCGCTACTAATGAACACCGGAGATAGTCGACGCGAACCGTACGAGTAGAAATCGTTGAACTATTTCGACGTTACCGTCCCTCTGAACGAGCGCGCGGCCCGCACTTGTTCATTCTTCGGGGGAATTTATCGGTATCAAGAGACGGAAGCGAGTATTGTTAGCTGTCATTGAATCCTTTCCTCGTAATGGAATCGCCCCCAGTCCATATTCCGCTTCGACTCTAAAAAAACAATGGGCTCGCGGAGGTCGTATCGACTTGGTTATCGCCGCAATCCCGCACAGTCAGCGGATCACAAGCCTAATGAGCAATCCATCACAGGGCTGACATCCGTGACTCCATCCGAAGCTCCATCGGTCGGGTGGCCGGTGGCTTGTTTGAATTCCAGTTCAGTCAGAGAGCCCTCGCAATAAAGAGCTCCGCAGCTTCGAAACGTCGGGCGAGCTTGAGGAATCGTCTTAGACTCGAGCCGACGTCCTATGTCGCCGGAAGCAGACTCGGCCCGTCAATTGGTAAATTTGTGCGTGACGTAGTCTATTCTGGCCATGTTGCCTCGTTTCCAGAATGGCCACCATGGGGATAATAGAAGTTAGCGATTAGTGGGTGGGAAGAGCTTACTCGGATATTGCGTGGACAACGAGAATAGATCCACGGCCTTGTCACCGAGGGAAGGAAGACTCTTCATAGTAACGTGTAGCCGCGGCCGATAGTCGCAAAATCATAATTACCTAATGCCAAGAACAGTTCAAGTACACCGACCGATACCGAGAGCGTCTGGGTACAGACTTATGGGCATGCCCCGTCAATGCGGACGTAGGTATGCCCAAATGTGGATTCGTGTTTTTCGGGCCGATTCGAGCTCTTTGCATTCGCTCTCGTCCCTCAAATCGGCACGGAGGGCCGAAACACATCGCTCGGTAGAGAGTAGACGCTCCCGGGACAGGAGCTTGTCTCTTTCGCATGGGTGCCACGTCAAACGCAACACGTCTGGAGAACGCCGGCAATAACCGATTCCGCTCCAGAAGTTCCTCTGCACCTCTGTCGCCCGAAATGGAATCAGTATCCCTAATACCGGTTGACAATTCGAGGTCTGACGTTGCTTGTGAGACGTGTACTGAAATCACGTTCCGTTCTCATCCATTACAGATGCCTCATTGAGTCCCCAGTCTCCATCTTCGGAGAAAGCTCCACCGTTGGCACCGTCACCCTCTGGAGGTGCCTCATCGCCTCTCAGCGAAGGACAACAGACTTCCGGCTCAATTTCAGGTCAGTGCGAGATCGCTCAGGACTGTTTTCGATCGCGCGTCTCCAAGCTTCATTCCACGGCTCGCGCGGCAACGTCGACGGGGGATGTATTCTCCTATATTGCAGCGACTATATTCACTTCCCGAATGTTCGCTGTCTACGATCCCTCGATCTCTCGAAGTACTTGCTCGCGGTGCATCTGTGACCGTCAATCGATCCTATCATCCCTCGTTTAGCCCCGTCGTAGAATTTCCCGCATCATATCGGAGAGATCGGGAAGATAAAGAACCGGGCGGAATCGAAATCCGTTTCGAGCTCCCTCATGATTTTTCTAGACACGATCGGGTGCCCGTCGGTTCTCTCAACCTTACCCTTCCCCGGAGTCCCCGACGGGGTCTCCTAATTCTAAGGCTCGCTGGGAAGGGTGCTGAATGCGATGAAACGGCGGAGACCATCCGATTTCCCCACTCGGGGGTTCGACGAAATGGTTTTATTGTTCCGTCGTCCCTCACTCGTCTAGTGGGAGACGTACGATTCTCGGCCGGGGGACAGGGGGGGGGGGCACCCTATCGAGTTTTAGCGCAGGAGATGCTTCGTCGACTTGGTTTCAACGTCGGATTCGATTTCAGGCACTTGTGGATTGACCGACCCGTGCGCTCGGATACCATCTCTGAGTGACTTGATGCAGCCGTTGTACTGCAAAGTCTGCGACGCAAAGCTCAACGGGAGACTGCAAGCCTCCGCGCACTACGACGGGAAGAGTCACCATAGGCGATTGAGACAGTACCTGGAGAAAGCAGGTCGTGCCACCGATCTCCAAAAGCTCAAGGAGCTCCATCAGCAGAAAAAGGTCGGGATCTCAGCTCTCCTATTCCCCGACGGGTCCTCTCCCATCCCGGCTATCAATGAATTTCGCTTTGCTCCCTCGAAAGCAAGCTGACGGAGTCTCAGCTTAAGATTGCCCATAGGTTTAATCCTGCGCTCTTCAGTTGAGCATTGATCTTTGGAGCTTCCCCCTTCTCCTCTGTTGTCGAATCATTACTCACTCGAGCGTCTGTTACATCTCCCGCAGCTCGAGAAGAAGACTTCGGGCAGTGACAAGTTGGAGGAAAGTTTTTGCAAACTCTGCGACGTGGCCTTCACATCCGACGTTCAGGCCAAACAACATTACGCCGGGAGAAATCACCAGCGAAGGCTCCGAGGAGAGCCGCCCCTGCCCAAAGGATTCTACAATCCCGTCACCGGAAAATGGCAGAGACAGTACGTTACGGTTTCCTTAGATTAGCTTCTTTAGACGCCTTTCGGCGGGAATTTTTCCCCGTCCTCGTCCGGATTCTCCGAGTTCTATCCAGAAGAGCCGAACTCAGCGCTCGGCAGTCGCGCTCAGTCAGCATTCCGACCGAGCGATAGGAAGGGGGAAAATTCAATTCCGCATCGTCTCGAGTGGAAGGAACGTTTTCGCTCCGTCCTATCTCGTTTGAAAATTTTCATGCTTCCTCGGTTCGAGGGTGTTGATTTCGACTCTTCGTAGAGATTCGCTCGGATTCCCCCCCCCCCCTCGGCACTGTAGTAGGTAGCCACCTCTCACTTTATCGTCACTGGATGGAACATGCGGCTGTCGAATAAGCGGCTCTTCGTCCCTTTCCAATCCCTCTTCTTACGAGATCGTCCGCCGACAGTAGACACAGAGCCCGGTCGCGTGCGTGGGTTCACTCACTCGTTCACGCGCTCGTACGCCCTCTCGTCCGTCCGCCCGTCCGTTCGTGGCGTTCGTCTAACGGGATGACTAATGAATAAAACCACAACATTTTCCACAGACCTCCGACCGGCTTACCGTTGAAAGTGGCGACGAGCTCCGCAGGTCTGAGTGCCGGACTCGGTCATGTAGCAGCATCATCAGCGTTGTTGGGCGCGACGGCACCCCTGCCCGCAGCCCTCTTCCCTCCACCGTTGCAATTCTATTGCGAAGCTTGCAATATTGCGGTGGCAAACCAGCAACAGATGACCGCCCACCTCTCCAGCCCAGTGTGAGTCATTTTAACTTCTTCCAAAAGCAGCAAGCCGCTAGTCCTGTGCTTGCTGGAAAAACCAAAGTCGACCCCGGAGTTCGGACACCGCGAGCTCTCGGAGCTGATCCGGGTCTATTCTGGACAGTTTTCCGACCGATTCCGGGTGAGCTTGCGAGTGTATATCTCTGTGAGATTAGCCTGAAATCCCGTCCTGGGCGGGCTGTCGTCACGCAACTAGCTCCGAGATGCGTTGATATGGTCTTGCGGAGGATCGCCGCGAGAGTTTTCCGGTGGAAAAATTCAAGTGGGCTCCTCTGGAGGGAAATTCCAGAATCGTCCCGGATAAAGCTCCCGCACACAAAGATTTGGAGGGCCCTCTCGAGGAATATACAGAGGCTTCCGCTCCGCACGACCCGACGTCGAGCGCGCCGACAAAGCTCGTCGTTCCACAGTGATAGCAGGTGCTTCCGATTCGAAACCGTCTCTACAGCGGAAACTCTGACGGAGGTCTGATCACGAACTCTGGAGGCTTACAGTCCGAGCTCTGGTTCGGCTTCTAGCAGCCGGTCCGGATGTTCTGAATCCCTTCAATTATCGACTTCCTATTTCATCCGAGTGCAGACCATGCCGGCAGTTTATGTCGACGACGTCCGGAAACATCGAATAAATTCTCATCGTTGCAGAGCAGGGCTCCGGAACCTATCGACGTTCTCTGCAGAGCTTCAATCTTATCTGTCTCCGAGATAAAGCAGAAAATAGTTGGAACCAGCTGAGAGATCGGGGAGCAAGTCTCGGACGGGAAGCGGGTCGTTCCCGCGCTCTATGGGAGATCCTGCGATCAGCGGAATGCAAATTCCTAAAGGGGTTCCCCGTCAGAGAAGGGGTACAGCTGCGAAAATCGTACGATTCCTTCATCTGACAGAAAGCTCCGTTTTACTCTGAGAGCGCATTTCGGTGAACAACCGGAAGCCAGATGAGTTCCAGAGCGCTCCTCATTCGCGTCGGGATGAAACCGGCTTGGATCAGCAAGAGATATCTACGTATAGAACGTCGGCCTTGGGCCGACGACGTAATAGTATAGGTGCCGGGTCCATGAAAAGTCGCTCATCACTATGAAGTCTTTGTCTTCTATTTCTCAGGCACAAGGCGCGCATGAACGACGCCGCGCTCCTCGCTCCTCTGTTGGCAGCTGCGGCGGCCGCGTGCCGTCCTGCAGACGGAGGCATCATGCTTTCCCTTCATCCAGGCGGTCCACACACGCCCCTGATGTTCAACCCGCTCAACCCTCAGTACCTCCATGCTACGATGACGGCAGCTGCTGCCCCGTGTGGCACGCTGCCCGAACTATAGAGTCACCAACAAGGTAAGAACAATGCGCGCTTCAAGCGGTCGGTGGCTGGTCCTATAAAGTGACTCTCGTTCATTTCAACCTCGCTCCCGCAAAGGTTCTCTCGTAATTCACCCGAAGCTCTTTTGTCTCTGCACGTTTTCCTCGCCCTCCGGTTCCCGAAAGTTCCTGTGTGTTCCTCGGCGTTGTTTTTCCTTGTACTTTGCCGTTTGGCCGACGAAATTGCCTCTCGCCAACAGACTGGTAACCGAAAAACTTTCTGAGCGGATCGCCGAGCCTTGGAACAGAGCTCCATATTGTACCCATGTCAACACGACTTGTTTCCGGTGGAGTAGGTACATCGGATCGCGAATCCTCAACTCCCGGGAGCGTTCCATTAATCGATCGATCAGAAAATATCGGTGCTCTCCATCAGAGCGGAAATTCCAACTGTGGCATTTCGGACTCTCGCGGCTGCCCGTAGCCTCCCCACATCGAGCTGACGTTGTTTGGGGGTGTTCAGGGGTCACAGAGAAAAAATTACGACCTCCGTCATGGGAGAATATTCCTGTTTCTGAAAGCTTTCCTCTCGCCGCATGCCCTGGATAGGCTGATCGGGAGACGGATGCTCACAGGAACATGTTTCCTCCGCCCCGATGCATAGCGGGTCGACTAATTCGCTTTTTTCTATCACCGGGAGTCCTATCCTGTTCACGGTAATGAAACGGTACCGCCGGCATCGCTATCCGCGGGACATCCACAGAAATTTTGCTCCCAGATGGACGCTGGATACACATTCATGCGAGAGCGAGGGGGAATATCTGCTCCGCGGTTGATCGATCCCCGCGTTTTTAGAACGTCCTCGTATTTTCATTATCAGTTTCAGACGAGTCACCAGGAATTCAAATGATCGCAACTAACTCCCGATCCGCCTGGTTTTAGGAGGGACCATTCTGTGAGTTCCCTCGATCTGACTCCATCTGTGCGTGGACGGCAGGAGCATATGAAGCTTCCCATTGGGAAAAATGAGGCGCTTCCCGATGCTGCCTGGGTCATAAGGGGGGTGGGGGGTTTCTGAAGCGGCTCAGCCTCTCTCCTGTGCCATCGAGGTCATTCCCTCAACCCTTGGACGAAATGGTCTGGAATGATCCCCTTCGTTTCTGACTCCTCTCTGGAAAATCACGATTCAAAGCTGCGTATATTATTTTGCCCCCCCTCTAGTCAAGAAATCTCTTCTGCGTGGAGTGGCCCCGACCGCTCACCGTGGACGCTTCGATTCCCTAATTTAGAGAGCACGGACCCACGTAATGTGTTTGCACAGCCAACAGCCGAGAGATTGATATAATCTCGTTCAAAGGTCGGAACGAGCCAGTGCAGTGAAGCTGCACTTCAGCCACTTCTAGTGGTTCATAGGCTCTCGTCGGCCATAGCTCTGCCTCTCATCAGGTCTCTCGATTATCTTCCAGGACGTCGACGACGGATGCGTCCTACATCAAGACCGCGAGCGAGGAGAGCAACTCTTGAGACGAGCATGTCGAAAATCGAATGCAGAGGGATCGTGTGATACAGCATGCCACTAATCTCCGACGGATCAGTCTATTCGAGAAAGCCCGAGATAAAATAAGGACCGATACTAGAACAATGACCGAGACGATTTCCCTATGGATTTGAGCTCCGAGAAAGAGGTCATGCGGGAGAGAAGAGGAGGCACGGGCTCATCTCATCGCCAAGAGCGCAGAAGAGGTCGCGGCCGTGACGGAAAAACGGAATGGCCGAGCGAGCGTTAGACCGCCGTTGCACTCGTGTTCATGATGTCCACCGCGGGAGAACAGCTGCTTCATATTGGTTTCTCGGTGTTGGTTATCTCCCTATCGATTACTGTTTACCGCCCCCGTCGGCAGATACCGCAACCGTTCCCATGGAAAGTTTCCTCCTCCTCGGAAAGAGCCGTTGATGAAGTCGACCTGCCGCGGAAACTCTCTTCGAGACACGACCGCCTTCACTACGACACGTTCGACCTCGGAGCAAAATCTCAGAATCGTTTAAACATCCCGAAACTGAAGCTGCCATACTAACGAGCTGCGTAGCCCGGAGCCGTGTTCCCTGAGCCCGAGGCCACCGTTCCGAGCACTGAAACAAATCAATGCGTGATTGTGCTCGAGAGGAGCGAAGCGAGTGACTACAGGGCGAGCAGGACTCTTAGATAAACTCGGACAGAGGATGTGCAATCTTCAGCGTTCAACGTTTCGAACGAAGTTGAGAACAAACTGTCTTTCGAATCCGCCCAGGGTTTTATAGGCGGTACCCGCTCCAAATCCACTCTCGGCGGGGGGGGGAGAGGATATTAGATATCCGGGAGTTTTGTTGAAAAAACTGGGCTCGACCCCTTCCTCACCTATACCAAACGTTCTACATGAAATACTCGTTAGTTGTATTGTTCGACGATGCTCCGTTCTGAATATTTGAGCTTTACATCAGGAATCCTTCGGGCTCCTATCGCCGCTGCGGAGAGCCTCATTTCATCAGATCCTCAAACTGTTTGTGTGATGGGGGAGAATTCCGGAATCTGGAGCTAGATGGAAGATTTTATCCCAAAGCTCGAATCGCGGACTAGGAATCTCCTTCCGAATTTCCCCCTGGAAGAGGCCTCCGATCCTTTAGATGCTGAAATGACGACCCGGAGACCGGCTCAGGGCTTCTGGCCGGATGAGGTTCCAGGTTCGTGTTTCCTATTGCTCCCTGTTACTACGAACGACGCGCTGTGGCGCTGTCGGACCTGTCTGGTTGGTTTTCTCCTCGTTTGTGATACCGTGGTGGAATCAAATGGAACCTGTGCGTCTTCCTTTCATAAAAGCTCGAGTCAGAACTCGCTTGAATGATGTTTAATTGATGGAGGGACGCATTAGCCGGTTGATCCTTGTTCTCTCTTCTCTGTTGAAATCCGTAGTGTCTGTTGATTTTATGCTGTGATAGACTCGCGCCCCCAGCTTAGCTAGAGAAAGAGATCCCGTCTGTTGCTCGTGGAGCAAATTGACGAACGCTCCCATAATTACTCGAAGTCGGCGGCATAGAGGTCGAGATACGCCACCGCCGCATTGACATCGGGCGTCAAATCATTGGGGACTCGTGTTTCCGAGCGTCTGATCAAAAATGTTACCTCAAAGAACCATTGCGTCGTGCTCACACGGACATGAGCTCGTTAAAACTTGAGAGAGCTCCGACTTGGGAATCCAAGCTCGCTCCCGAAAGGAATTCCGCGGTTGTACATATTCCACAAGCCGGTTTCTATCTCGACCTCTGTATAGCAATGTTTTCAACATGTCCTACAATCAGAGACGGGATGGAATCGAGCCCTCGGTTGAGGATGTGTCGACGACAGGCCTGCTCGTGGGAACCTCCAGTGTTCCTAAGAGACTTGTGACTTGAACGAACGAACACTATTAGCCACGTTCGCTAGCCGTGTCGTCCCCTCCCTTGACCCTCAATCAGATCTTCGATCGTCGCTCAAGGATGAGTTGACGGTCCAAGAGCGACATCGACTCGCTGAATGAACGATCGACCGATTATAAATTGTTGGGAACGTCATCTTGCTCGGAGAGCAGACAGCGCATCGATGTTCGCGCTGAGAACGACATGGGTGGGTGATTCCAAAGAAAAAGTTCACTGTTGTCTCAGAGAGGATACTCGATTTATTTATCACGGATTTCGATTCAACGATTCCAAAGATTCGACGAGGGCTGCGGCGGAGAGATGACGACTGGGATCATCCCGATCCGAGTCGGGTCCTTTTCGAGCCGTTCCTCGCCCTTTTCGGGAAGAAGAGCCTGTCCGACGACACGCCATCGAGTCTTCAGCGAAGTTGCACCGCCCCCTTCAGAACAAATATACCTCTTATGAAAAGCTGATTGTGAGATATCGATCAAAATATGCGGTGTCGATCTCGCTTAACATCGCGGATTTCCTGGAGTCACCTCCGCGGGGTGATCGCGGGGAAAACTCGGGAGCGCTCAGAGTCTGAGAAGGATGAAAAACGTTGGAACGTTACCTCAGTACCAGCTCTGTGAGGTCGGCGAGGGATCTTCCCATACCCGTTCCAACTGGTCGTGAGGTTGAGTGCTTAAACTTTCGAGATAGACAGTTCGAAAGGGCAGTGTTGGTGAGAAATCATCTTGTTCCTCTGATCAAAGGTGACGTTAATGAAGAAAGTGATCGAATGCGTAGCTATAGGATTCGTTTGCATTTGAAGTGCGCGGCGGCATCGATTCTATTCAAGCCGAGCACAGTTCATGACGTCCACTAGTTAAATATATATATAATCTATAATATACTCCTAGACAAATACAATACATCGTCCGCGTCAGATGACGACGATGAGAGAGAGTTGAAGTCTGAAGGAATGCTTCTATACTGAAACAATCATTCGGAAGAGCTGGACGTTGCGGAGTGAGAATCCGGCCGACGACGCGACGTCCTACCGTCGTATGTCGGCGCAAAGAAGTCCGGCGACAAAGGGGCGACAGGATTTTCCGCGAAAACTGCGGAAACCAAGGATGTTATTCACCTCCCTCCATGAAAGTAACTACGTGACCAGGGAAAACAGTGGATCACGTTGCGACTCCCGTGAGAAACCCGATCGGATCTCATTGAGCGGGGGATACTGTATCGACGTAAGAAATGCATACATATGTCTCAGCATGGAACAAAGTAAATATTCGGAGGGGTTTTAACTATTGAAATTGTCGGATTGACCCACCGACGGAGAAGGGAACCGGGATGAGAGAGCGATCAAGTCTTCAGTGGATCGCGATCAGACTGCAATGGGCATCGAGTGCCGCTCCGTCAAACGCTGAGAGCCCTCGACTGATCCGCGACTGCGAGAAATACAAACAAAGTGGTTGTGCATAGAGTAATACTTACTAGACATGAACAAAAACCAACAAATCTGTACATGATCTACTCATTTCCACATCATCAAAAACATATGACGTTGGAATCGATCTAAACAAGGCAACATGCGTGACAGCAGCGCAGAGCTGACCTTTGGAACCTTCTGACCGTAGGGGGGCAGCGAAGACTGAACACCATCTTAGAGACGAGAGAGAAAGATAGACCGCGTTTCTCGAGTATCGCTTTCGAGCCCAATTTGAAATCTCTACGGAATACTGAATCAGTAGATCAAGTAGGAACGATCTTGCGGGCGAAACGACAAATCTCCTCCAGGTCACGATGAGGTTGAGGTGGCGACAGGCAGAGGGGGTCTTCTTATTCAAAGTGTTCTCCATTCTGTGTTCCATACCCCGCAACTGTCGCGGCAATCGAGGAACGAAACCTCGATGTAGAGATGAGACGTCGGGTAAGTCTCTGGACGGACTCCTGCTCTCCGCTATTCGGCCACCGTTGGAGGCGGGATCCGTTTCCGAAAGTCACGATCATGATGTTTGTACAATTATGAGATTAATCTTCTGTCGGATATAACAATTTCAATACGTAGATTCAATATCGACAGGGAATCTTCCGTCAACCAGTAGCGAAAAATCACCATAAGAATTATTTCTCCACATTGAGGTAGATATTAGAGTACCGACATTCGAAGATGATTTTATTACAATGATGACGATGATCAAATATTCTAAGGAAGGGGTGATTAGGATCGCCATCGATCATCATTGAATTTTGCGAGAGCGTGATCAGTGATCAGGAATGAGATACTCATACAACTACGTCGCCAGCTGAAGCCTTGATCAGAAGAAGGATGTCTGGCCTAAATCAACTCCAAATAATATATGATTGAAAGAGAATGCTGAGGATCTTCCCCTTGCTGTATACAGATAGCAAAAACTATGAGGCCGATCGATAGAGGTTTGGATGAAGAGCGATGTATGATTTCAGGGCAGACACAAAGGAGAATAACTCAAGATTACTCCGAAATAAAACGAAACTTTGTGTTCAATGAAAACGAGCAAATCGCATATTTTCCTTCTCATTCATTATTGAACCAAGTGAAAGGAAAGGTCCCGATCTTCGGACTCGATTTCATTCTCTGAGTGAGTGAAGGAACAATGAGTAAAGTACGAAACTCGATTTTATTAATCCTCCGTTCCTTTTCTTCAAATTTCTCGATCGCTGGAGCCGGAAGAAATAGAATCTTCGGTCTGCTTAAAACTGTATTCCGCCATTCGAAGATTCGGAATCGATAATACTAAAGGGACCGTTGGGACACGTTGTTTGGTTTCGCACGTCGCCGTTCGAGCTCCCTTCTGATTCCCGATAGACGAATCGCCCGTCTCGGATGGAGAGCTTCTGGTCATCGAATGAATTCTACATAATCCGCCACGCCGTCTGGATCAGGTATTTCCTTCAGGCTCACAAACGTGCAAAGATCTTCGGCGTTTCGGAAGACCAACAACCCTCAGCTTCCTGAACTGATTGAAGCTGGACCCCTCCTCCCGCAGGGACAGTCGACCCGCTGTCCGAGTTTTGAAGAATCGATTGGAATAAATACATCCGGAGATCTTTTTTCGTCCAACGTTCAACTATTGTTGATTCGTCGCAATATCCCTAGGATTCGCATATGGGCTGAGCTCGTACTCTGTCGACTGGCGCAGACAGGAGCCCGAATTTACAAAACAAAAAAAAGCAATCGGAGTTCCCCGAGGATCATCAGCTAGGAGGGGTGACCAGTACTCGACCGGAGATCAGCAGTATTCGGTTGCCTGATACCTCGCGTCCTCAAACCGCCGTACGCATCGTTCCTCCACACGATGTTTGGCGCATGGAGTGAGTTCCGAAAAGTCCGACCCTTACGCTCAATCCGGGACAACTGCATTCTTACCGGGAACAGCGCTGTCGGCTGACGCGTAGTGAGCAAGGTTTACAAGGTGAATCCAACTAAATACACACGCCCATTTTCTCAAATCATGTATGTACAAGAATATTCACCACGTCTGTACGAAAGCTACAAATACAACATATGAGTTCTTTCTGCACGGCTTAAACTCGAATTCTTCAAGTCGCTAAACACTTCGATATTTCAAACTCTAAATGTCAGATGCTCATGACGTCGATGACAGATCGTAACAAAATCGAAATCAAATATGTACCGCTATGGAAATCAGTCCTCGGTGGCTGTTCGTAGTGGCGAAGGATGATGGCGTGGTGAGTTCGTGGTGCTACCATCGGCTGTCCGCGCTGGGAGGGAGAAATTAATGAATCCACGAACGGAGGAATCGGTTTCCGTCAGGACAGTAATACTTCAACCCCGGAGAATCCAGTGGGAGGGAAGGGTCTCATAGGTGAAGGCGTAAGACCGAGTTCGCCGAGCTCTGGCAAATCAACTGCATATAACTCAAGCTCCTTACCTGCTTCTCTTCGTCGCAGTCGTTTTCGTTTCCGATCGATGACTGCGATTTCCGACTTCAAAGAGAGATACGTCTTTTTCAACTCGCATAGCCTATCCTGAATGATACCAATGCGTTCTTCCGCATCCAAATTCTCATCTGTGGACACTGAGGTATTTAGTTTAAGAAGCTTCATCGGAATCATGGCGGGATGGCAGCGCCGTTCTCCCTGCTCAAAAAAGTTCGTTTCAGACAAGAAAAATCAACGAACCTATCGGCAACAGGAAGTTATATCTCGCCGGTCTCACAGGATCGTAGTTAGGGGGCATCTGTGCGCACATCAAGCCGACATGCCGTCCTTCTCCACGCTGACCAGCGTGATGATCGGGACTGCCTCGTTCCGCACGTCGTTGACCTGCTTTTTGCCGTAAGGTCTTGCGAGTCCGTTTCATTCTCCCACGACCCGCACCTCCTAGACCACCCTTGCCCCGAACAGCCTGAAACCACAGGGAAAGACGAATCTTATTTTTTCGACCGGCTTCCGTCAGAATCGACGATCAGCCTTCAATAATCCCCACGCCACTCCGTTGTGTCATTCGCGTCCAGGATGGGCACGTCAGATGAACACGTCAGAGCAACCGAGATTTCGAATACACGAACCTTTTCTCTCTCTCTTTCAACGGCCGACGGTCTGGCAGAATCGCTGCTGTCAGCGGACATCGTACTTTCTTCGTCCACAGGTCCAGGACCCTCGGAACCTCTCGCGGACCCTTGACCTCCGACAGCGTTGCGCCTGTTGTTGGCATTGGATGGAGCATTCTGATTGCTCGCTGAAGACTGTGAATCGTCCGGGGTCGTCGGCGGCGTGACTTCCGTCACGCACGCCGAGGATATTTCAGCTCGGTTCTGAGCCGCGTCCTCCTCAGGCGCGTGAGCAGGACCGGGAACTGCGGGGAGAAATCCCGATGATTTTCTCAGTCGAGTGTTGGACGTTCGAATGGGAGAACTCGATCGATCACGCATTGGAGACCCACCGTCATTATTCTCCTGATTATTGTTGTTATTCGGAACTGGACTCTCGGGAAGAACATTCTCCTCGCATATGAGGAATAAACCCCCGGCTTGCTCGGGCTCCTTCGGGCCACAGGCGCTGGCTAGGGACGCCAGGACGTCACCGGCCGCGGCCCTTTCGGCTTCCCGTCTCTTGAGTTCTTCGCCTCGTTCTTCTACCTCGCCAATATTGTCGGCGGCTTCGACCTTCTCCTCAGAGGTTTCGCTCTCCGTATCGATATCCTTCACCACTTCGTGCTTCACCTGTGAGCGCCGTGATTGAATTTCAGCGATTCCGATATGCCGCTCGATAAGGCGAATCTCCTCCAAGCTTTTATTCCTTCTAACTAGTCGGCGGCGATCCGGCTCCGCGATCGGAGGAAAACGATCGCCCCGGTAAAAATCCGATAACATACCACTTTCTCTGCCTGTTTGAGTTCTTCCACCCGAGTCTTCTTGGCGATCACCGGAGTCGATGGAGGAGAAGGCTGCGATTCTTCGTCAACTTTATGCAAAGTTTTACGCTTTTTCGTCATGAATGACGTGGTGGGTTGATCGCTTTTCTGCTCTTTTCCGTCTTTTTCCTTTTGCTTGACCTCGTCGAATATACTCTTGCTGGAGCTCGACGGGAGCGGAGTCGCCGGTCTGTGAAGATCGATCAACAGTCGGGTTTAGTTCCTGGGCGCAATATTAGATTTACGGATAAATAGCTGCGCAGCTATGAGCCATGCATTCCGGCAGCGCACATCGTTCTTTCTCTCGTGTCGGATAGACCGTGGAGAGACGGAGGAAAAACGATTAGGTTCGGAATCTTGTTTTCAGAGTCAGGAACTGGGCATCGGAGGTACTCACTTGAGGGTTTCGTCTGCGTCGATTTTCGTCCTGTCATTGGGTTCGGGCTTCTTGACAACCTCGGCTGCGACAAGCGAGGTCTTGGGGGATTCTGTGACGGGAGATTCTTTCACCGTAGCAGGCGACTGAACCGCAGCTAGCTTCGAAGCGAAACCGCCGGCAACTTCTGGCGTCTTCCGCGGACGTTTCCTGCTGTTCCCTGGTTCTTCCTCGGGAGGTTCGGAAATCTTCCTCGCGCGAGACTTGACCGCCTTGGGTGTTAGAAAAACGTCACTTAAACTGGGACGGGTCCAATACGGCCGTAAGATGGCCCGGCCCGCGCTCCTGGTATCGTGTGAGCGTGAAGCATTGGAACAGCATGCGTTGTGAAAATCGTGACCTTCCCGCTTACCATGGGGAGCTTTTTCTCTTCAGGTAATTTTTCTTCCTTGACTCTCGAGGGGGTTTCTTCTTTCTTTTCCTTTTCCTCCTCTTCGACCTTCTTCAGTCCTCGGGGTTTTCGAGTCTTCGAAGCTACCGGTGTCGAGTTTTCCACAACCACATTCGTTCGTGGCGTGGAAGACGTCAGGGGTGTCACGTTAGCGAAAGTGGTAGGAGTGCTCTCAACGCTACTCGCAGCGGCCTCCGCGTCGAATGCTTCAACCCCACTCTCATCGAGATCCATCAATTGCTGGAATTTATAATTGATAAGTGACCAACTGATCAATCCAACAATGAATAGTAATTGATCGCCTAGAAGAAAAAATCTTCAATCGACCCCCGGGTGGGCAGGTCGACCGGAGCACGCGCGAATTTCTGATGTGCCCTAGCGCTCTTACATTATCAGTGAGCGAATCCTCCATGTGTCCTTCCTCAACCTCAGTGCTGGCCTCTTCCTCCGGTTTGACGATTTTCGTTCGATCGTCGTCACGGTCATCGTCATCGTTTTCATCATCGTCTTTGTTGTCGTTGTCGTCGGCCTCATCGTCATCGTCTTGTGTGATAGTCGTCTCGTCGGAAACCCCGACACCGCTCGGAGCAGCTGCCGCAGCGCCAGCAGCAGGTGGAGGCTGCTGAGCGAGCGAGGTGAGCGAGGGTCCACCGATGGTGGGTTCGATGGGATCTTTTTCGATATCGGTATCTTCGCCTTCGGACTGCTCTTCTTTCGGAGGAACTACCGGTGCACTCGAAGATGTTGCAGCGGGGGCGGTGGTTGACGTTGCAGATGGGAGGGTCTCTGGAATCACTGCAGCTGGAGTTTTCGAAGCCAGAACAGGCGCTTCCACTCGTTCTTGAAGTTCGCTTTCCCTCGAGACACTTTCCAACGGGACAGCCTCTTTGGCGGATACGCTCGGTGCCGTTGGTGGTGCAGCTGTTGCAGGTGTTTTTTCTGTTTGAGGTGCAGCTATAGCGGTCGAGATCACCGATGTTGACGTCGGCGCCGTCGAACTGGCTGGGACGCTGCTACCGCTTGTTGTCGAATCGGGTGCAGGAGCGGCGGACGGCTGCGGGGACGGTACAACTGACGCTGCAATTGTTGATGTGGACACCGCAGCCGCGGAAGAGGGCGTGCCAGCCTTCTTCCGTTTGGTGACCCGCGATCTCTTTGGTGTAGACGCTTGTTTCTCTTGAGCCGGGGAGTCTTTGGATTCCTCGTCAACCTTTTCCTTTTTCACCTCGACGAGCTTCTCCTTCTTGAGCTCGAGCCTATCCCTCTTAGTTCCCGCTACAAATGGTGCCTGTTTCTCGATCGATGGACCAACGTCTGGCACGGCCGGAAGCGGGGCCGAAGTCGCAGCCGTCGCGCTCGTTGCGGCAGCGTCCGGGGAACACGACGTGGCAGCCGTCGGAGGAGGTGGGCTGGATTCAGGTGGCTTCGACTTCACAGCAAATACTCGCGCAGTTTGCTCGGGACTAACTTCAACAAGCTTTTTAACGGGAGCGGCACCCTGGCTCTCGTTCGAGCTGCTTGGAGGTCCCGAATGCTTTTTCTCATCCTTCACAGTCTTAGCAGTTGCAGTGGAGGTCGCGCCGTCCTTCTTCTCGTCCTTAATGACCTCTGTAGGCTTCTTTTCCTTGGCAACTTCCTCATCCTTCTGTTTAGCGCCGTCCTTTGGGGGATTGTTGTCCTTTGCGGGAGCCTGATCTTTTTGTCGAGTTTGGACGCTGGTCTCGGACGTGGGTTCTTCGGAGAACTTCTTCGTAAGCTTCCCCCGGCGCTTGCGAGGCTCCTCGTTGTTCTCCTCGTCTTTCTCCTTTGGGGCCGATTCTCTGGTTTTCTTTGATGTCGACGTCGCCGTGTCTTTCTCTATCGATCGGTCTCGTTTCGAACCGCCTTCGGCTTTTTCGTTTTTGCTTTCGCTCGGAGAGTTCGACGAGTCTTTGTCGTCCAGACGCTTCTCACGTTCTGCAGCAGAGGCAGCAGATTTTCTCCCAGGACCCCTAGAAAAAAATGGAACGAGGACTGTCAGAAGGGAACTTGTGAATTCCCATGCTCGGAAATCGGAGAAGCGGAAGAAGACCGCTGAAGTTTCGGATCCTTGGGGGAACAGAGATTCGGAGCTCCAAGAAATCCGCCTGGCCTTACCGTCCTTTGTCCATTTTGAGTGTGATGTTTTCGAGGATCCGTTTCTTCTGAATCCATTCATCGTAGCGATTGTTCCAGCCCGTGTAGTGCACGAGGTATTTCTTCTCAGTGCTGTCACCATCAGCGTCTTCGATTTTTAAAACTTTGGCTTCGTACACTTTGAGTTGCTTACCGTGACCGTACTTGACCTTGATCCTGTCGTTCACGCGAATCGGCTCGATATTCTTCTTCAGGGGGGTGGCTTCGCTTTCGCTCGCTTCGGTATCGGAGTTCTTGTCCCTCTTCTTCTTGGGACCTCCAGCCCCGGGCCCTGCGCCAGCTCCCGCCCCGCTCCCACCGCCGTTATTTCCCGTTCCCACAACTGCGGCCGTACTGCTGGCCGCGGCTGCAACGGTTGAGCCCGCGACGGTGTTGCTTGCAACGACCTTATCTTCCTTCTCCTTGGAGCTCTTCACCGCAGATGCGGCCGCGGCTTTCTCCTTCGCTTTTCTCGTGGAATTGTCCAAGCTATCGCTACGGATGCGTTTCGGAGTGACTGCGCCCGCATCTTTATCCTCGATGATTTTTTTCCTCACAGATCGTTTCTCTTCGTCGACTCCTGCGTCCTTATCCCTGTTTTTCCCGATGGACGACGTCGGCGAATCGGGCTGTGGCGTTACGGCTTTACGATCCCTCGCTTTGAACACATTGACTGGCAACTGTTTGTTTCGGGTCATTATTCGTTGACTGCGGCCTCCCGATGTGCTGACCTTCGTATCCAGCGTGGTGGCCATCCCGAGTTTTCGATAGAGATCCTCGAAACCCTGGAGATACTTTTTATAGGCCGACTTGAGTTGCTGGCCTTGGGCTGGCGTGGCTTTTGGCTCCTTGAATAACTTCGAGTAGACGTCCTTCCATTTGTTCAAGTTGGTGACTTTGTCGAAGGAACCGATTTTCTGCACTGATGAGAATAGCTGATGCAAGTCGAGGTCTTTGCCGTTGACCACCGGCGCCTTGTTGATCGGGGTGCCCCTCTCGTCCATGAATTTGTACAATTGGGCCACGAAGCGGTCTTTCTCTTCGTCGTGAACTTCTTCATCGGGATCGGTTTCGTCTTCGTCTTCCTGATCCTCGCCACTGTCTCGGGCGTCGTCGTTGTCATCGTCTTCCTCGGCGCGATCCGGCTCGTTGTCGTCTTCGGTGTCCGCGGGCTCATCGAGAAGTTCCTTGCGACTCCAACCCTGAGGGAGCTCCCCTTTCTCACAATAGACCAAAGCTTTGGAACACGCAGACTTCTGAGGGTTCCCTTTGAGAATCAATTTGCGATCGAATTCTGTGGCGTCTTTTCTCGCGACCACCATCCTGTAGAAAACGAATATTATTTATTCGTGCGCTATTTTCCCGAAGTGGATTCGGAAGGACTAATTCTTGTCAGCGCTGACAGGCTGATAAGGCTCCCGGAGGAGGCAAACTTACACTTGGCCGTCTCGGAATAGTTTGACCCTGACTTCGTCTCGCTTGATCGAGCTCTGGTCCCTCAGAACGAGAGCGGGAGCGGAAACATAGTCTCGTTTGCTACGCGGCGTATCTGATCCCCGCGGAGGTTTCTCGTCTTTGCGTTCGACCTCAATCAAGATCACGGATCCCGCGCTCATGGCAGACTACGAGGGGAAAAACGGCGGGGTTCGATTTGATTCTCAATTCTCAATCGCCCAGACTGGGTCTGTGGCGGAAGATGGACTGCAGCGTTCTCGCTTTTCACTCACCCTGTTCCGGGATTCCCTAGGTGTGAGATTCGTCGTCGGCTGGTTACGCTTCCTTCGCGGAGTCGTTTCAGGTTCGTCCTCCTCTTGGCTGCTCGCGTCGCCTCCTTCGCGGCAGAGGAATTCACCAAGACTGGCTGCGGTACGCTTCTTACGCGGTGGCATTCCGCTTTTCCCCAGTTGTTCCCTAGCCTGAGCCCCTGCACCTCGCGTCTCGCCTGGAGCTGGAGAATTCCCGACGTTCGAAGAGCTCCCTGTGTTTCCCGCTGTTGGCGCAACAGGCGCGCTGAAGTGCTCTGGGTTGGTTAGGGGCAGCTGGTCGAGCGACTCGCCGTCCATATAATGTTTCCCGCTTTTGAGGCAAAGTGAGGTTCTCCGAAGAGTTGTCACGTCCCCGTCGTCGAAAACTGAGGAAAGAGTCGGAGTTAGTCGACACGGATTTTCAATTTGGATCCATCCTGAGCGCTCGGAGCATGGAAATTCCTAAGCATCCGTCTGACCTCGTCACCATCTCGATCCCCATCGAAAAGGGACACAGATATCCGAAATAGGTGGTAAAGTCCGCTTACCGACGGTATATTGGCTCTGATCGATAATTTTTATGACGGTTGCTTCTTGGAACAAACTCGGTTTGTCGGGATGTTTCGCTTCCACCGTCAAACCGACTTTGTAATTCCCTCTTATATGATCGTCCGGCACAATCACGGAGCCGCCCATGACGGACTTGAATGAAAGTCGGCATTTGACCGATCTTTGAACCTGATTAAGAAAATTGATTTAGCTCTCCTGCGCGAAACCTTCAACCTCTACCTGGTCTTGACACATATGAGGCTCCGTCGGAGACCGCTTCAAGCTGGCCCGGAATCCGCGCCGCGTCGGCGGGAGCTTTTCCATATAATTGGGCTCGGTAAATCTCTCTTACCTTCTTGATTTTCGCCTCACAAAAGGCTCCCTTATATTTCGCGGAGACATCTGTCCCGACCGACAGAAACGGCGGCTCGTCATTCGCCTGGAGAAATTAGAAGCTTTTATTCATACAGGCTGTTTGGTGTGGAATTTCATAATGAAATGTAAATGTCAAAAATTCACTTCCGGGTTGGACACTGGACATCACTGCACAAACGAATGAACTCTCACAAACGTGTTGAGCGGGTTCAATATTCTTTGAACGTTATGGTTGATCTGTAAAAAATCTCATGGAGCAGTCTTCAAACGCCAACCTGGCAACCGCCACCCCCTCGATCAGGACACTTGATACGAAAATGAAAGTCCGGCTGAGCTGGCTGGCGAAATCGCACCGGAGACCGAGAAAAAATTCTCTGACGGCCCCCAACTATATCAGGAAGCAGCGAACAAGCTCTCGAGGAACATCTAGGTCTCATTCACAACGATCAGTGTACGTGACAGGTACACTTTTCGTTCCGTATCCGACGAATGTGTCTTGTAGCGGCCCTTCGAAGACTCGCTCATCGCAAAGAAAGGGTACCGAAATGTGCCGGTCAGCTTTTTCCAGCGGCAAACCAAAGAACAGGGACAGAGAATGAGTTCCCGGAGCTTGTGCCCGCACAGCCCGGACCAGAGATTCGAGCCGAAAAGGCTCGAAGCGTCGAATACAGCCAAAATTGTGACAAATGACATTTACACGAACCATAACGTTGCAGTATTTGTAACGTGAACCACGTACAACGCTTCGTACACCTCTGTCGAAGCTCTTCTCAGGGTCAAATAGAAATGAAAACAGTAAAAATCTTCAAAGTTTCACTTCGAACACAGCGGATAGCGCTCATCGCAGGAACCGCAAAAAACTAAACAAGAGCGATCGAGTAGTGCTGCCAGCAGCCGTCCGTCGTCAGCTAGGGTTGCCGGGATGCCGCCGCCTCCGAAGCAGCGGACCATATGAGTCTTCAGCGCGCCGAGTTTTGAAAAGCCGCGCCTCTTGCTGGCTCGCTCGCTCGGGGGAGCTCGAAATTTTTGAGGCGCATTCAGGGGGAAGGAGCATCGACGATCGCGGATCGTCGTTCGTCTAGAACTCGAGACTTTCAGGGAGCCCATCGGCTGCGACGGACCCCGAGGCTAACCTGACCGTGGGCCTGCTTCTCGTGGAGCTTCAGCGGTGAGGGCCTAGCGGGAGGCCCGGGGCAAGGTTCGCTTCGCCTCGAGATCTGCCGTCATCATCCTCAGCGCTCGGCTGCGTGGGGTATCATATCCGACCATATTTTATGCAATGCGAAGTGCATCGACTATGTCTTATGCCTTGTGAATCCATGAACAAAGTTCCAGAAATCAGGTGGCCAAGCGAAATGTACTCAGGAAGAACTTCAGATTTTAAGAAATCCGCCAGAACAGTCCTCGAGACATGGAATCGGATCTCACCGACTTTCATTCATACGAGAAGAGTCGCGCCCCTTGGGCGTTGCGACTGCCTTATACCAGGTGAACATGAGTCCAAAAGCTGAGGGAATGCCAAGGAGTTCGAACGGATATTTTATTCACAATTTTGATCACACTCGCTCTAAGACACGATTAGGCGGCCACGGCGAAACCGACGCGATCGCTTTGACGATCGAAGACGGTGAAGTAACGCCCGATGAAGACATCCCCGAGGATCCAGAGAGGTCCCCTGGGAACATCGAGACCGATGAAGCCAGACAGACAGAGGGGCAGACCACCCTGGCTCATCTTCATAACGTAGTCGTTGGGGGTGAGCTCGAAGTCTTTCCCACCGAGAGTGAAGGTGATGTTGGGCATGGTCGGGAGGTTGTTGCAGTTCACCAGGTATTCGCCATTCAGGAAGGGAGCCGCTCCGATGGCCTTGTTGAGAGCCTTGACCTCAGAGGTAGGTCCGGCAATGAGGGAGGTTCCCGTATCGGCGATGGCTTGGCATCCGTTAGCGCACAGGGTGGTCTTACTGACGTCACCGATTTTGACCGAGTCCATCTTGAACTGCCAGTATCCCTTTCTGGAGACGGGAATGTAGGTGATCTCCCCCTTGTGATGCTTGGGGTCGATCCCGCCGATGACGAGCTCGCTGCCGGTGGGATGATCGTTGTCCCTCGTCAGGTAGAACGAGAAGATCGGAGCGGCGATAGCGTTCTGAGCGACCATCTGATCGAAGACTGGGAGCACGCCGAGGACAGAGATCTGAGGGTATCCCATACCAAGGATTCCGTCGAACTTGCCGGCGATGAAGCCGAGGCCGGACTCCTTGAGGATCTCAGCGAACGTCTGTCTGGTGATGTTCACGCCGTTGACGCTGACGTCGTCAGCGGACAAGAGACCACTGACGGCTCCGGATCCGTATTGGATGCTGAAGGTGGTTCCGTTCGCCAGGTAGCTGGTGGACTTGCTGGAGTGGTACTTGTTGTGCAGAACTGGGATGGGAAAAAGATGGAATTAGCCGATTCCCAATCGATGATTCCTCCTCAAAAATCAATTCAATGTTCTCGGACCTCATTCGCCCCATGCCTTGGGGAAGGAGAAAAAATTGAAGGGATCATAGGCACTCACGGCATGCAACGTTGGTGATGGGGCAATTAGCGGAAGGGACCCAGAGGTTCGATGATCCAGTGTCGAAAACGACCTGGAACGGCTGGGGTGGGTTTCCTATGGAGATCGGTCCGTAATACTGAGCCTGGAGATGATGCGGAATAAAAATCTGATAAGTTAAAACGTTTCGAAAAGATTCACGGCAAGATTTTGGGTTCAATAGACGCGCGGGTCAAGAGCCTCGAACGACGCCGCGGAGAGGGTTGCGCGAAGACGACATCCTCCAGTGGAGATTCAAATTGATCTCATCTAGGCTTGCTGACAGCCGTCTAAGCCGAGAAGGTGAGCGCGAGACCTTCCGGGAAACATACACTCGAAAATCTCAAGAGTTTGTTTTCTGGAATTGTTGAGCTTGTCCGCTTGTTTCGACACAGTAGGGATATCCACCGTTCGAGAAGTCTTGACCACTTTCGTCGACCCGATATAGATTCCCTTCCCTTTACGAGGGAGGGGATATTCATTGAAATCTATTCGCTTACGTCCATGTAGTTGGCGATGGGCTCGACATTGCCCCCCAAGATGGGCCTTGAGAACATCACATGACGAGGAGTGTTCTTCTCGATAAGGGTCTGACGGAGCGACTTCGACTTCTGCAGAGGGATCCTGTGGAATTGTTCGAGGAGCTTCGTGAGAAAAACTGAGCGGCACCTCAGCTAGCTAGCCAGCTATCTATCTAGCTTCAGTCACGAATCTCTCGAGGCGGTTCCATTTTCTGCTTTTATCAGCGCTGCATTATCCGGTCGTCGCTCGGAACTCTGGTAGGGACGCGATTCGGCGCTTCGTATTCTTCTACACCGGAAAATTCTTGCGAGACCCCAACCGGGAACTAACGGAGCAGTTCGACGATCACAAGCCATTATCCCGAAGTCCCTTCGAACTCACCTGAGCAAGTTAGCCTGAACGCAAGCCACGAGGGCAACAAACACCACGAAAGCCTTCATCTTGGCGACTGACGATCGAGTTCGAGATGCGATCTCTTTTATGCGCGTCCGACGAGATTCGTATTGGAGGGGAAACGGAAAGGGCAAAGGAACGTATCTCTCTGGAGCTCAGCTTAATGATTATGTCATTCTGTCGCCATCGTGACCGATCGATTTCTGTTGAGAACGAGGCGGAATGAGGAAGAATGAATTCCCGTATGTAGATTCCAGCGATCATTCGGCATCCGCCCAGAGAAATCGGAAATTCTCGCTTCGAATCTACGAAAGACCCCAGGTCTCCGAGGAGGAACGGGCTTCCGGCGTTTTCCGTGTGACCTGCGTTCTGTTCGATATTCTTGGGGGATCGAGGAAAGACTTGCACACGGCTGACCACTGGATTTGGATCCGAACAGCCTCTGACGCGATTTATCGATTGGATCAGAGACTTAGATCAACCGTTCCAGCTTGCAACGGCGTTTGACGCTCCATGGCTCCGTGATTCGTTCATCATGGCTGCCGAGCCTCAACGTTACGGCCACCGCTGACTCTATCCCTGTCCCATCTGAGGCCGCGGGGCAAGGGCGCGGTGGCCTGAGAGACTTGAGCCGCTAATTATTATTGCAGGTAAAAGTACGCTCCAAGTTCCGAGCAGGTAATCGATATCTGTCGGGTGTCTCGTCAGTCTCACACGCGCTCTTCCCGCCCCAGTACTCACTTCTCCTTCGCTTATTGTGCACTGGCGGAGTGCATGTGTCGGAACACGCGTGCTGAATTCTAAGGATCCCGGGTCCGGAATATCAAGGGGAAGCTTTCCGAATTCTACCACCAATCTTATCCGAACGGATCATCTCCGCTCGATCGCTACTCAGATATTCGGTGGAATGTCGCCCCAAAGAAGTCGATCCATTGCACTTCTAACCACCATTATCGGGAAATATCTTGACCGGAGGGTGTCCGTTTCCTCCTGCCCCGTAGGATCGAATCGATACCTGAGCTACCTGATGTGGAAGCAGTCGATTTCCCGGGGGGTCGAATTTAAGGACGTGTTCGAGAAGTCACCAGACGTTACCGGCTTATGGGGATCAATTATCTCGAGGAGGCGATACCATCCGGGAACGGGATCGAACAGTGAAGGGAATATCCGCATAGGATTCGCCAGCGGTTCCCCCTATTCTTGCTTGGAGTGATCGAAAAGATTCCTTCGCTCTATCATCGAGCATCGGATAACCGCGCAGGGGTTCAGGAACCTCTCCAATCGAGGAGATGAGCCGGGATCTAGATATGATTCGAGATATAATTGGTGATGAATATGTCCCTAGTTCGATTCGTTAATGACACTCGGTCTTCTCCGACGGGAGAATGCACGGGACCCACTCGGATATTCGAGGCCTGATCTCTCCAGAAGACGCGGAATCCATGGCGGCGGAGACCGGTGTGACCGGGCGAAACCTATTCCTCTGATGAGCTGATATTGTGAAAGGTGAATCTCGGTTCGGAGAGATTTCAGATTTCACCGAGGGAGGGACACACTGATTCGATGTGCGTGAAGACCAAACGACTTCTCATTCATTGCTTATTTCCTCCGTATGCACGTCTCAGCGGCTACTGTCAAACGTCAGAGCGTTTCGATTCGGTAGATCGGGAGGCGTATCCGGGCTCGGACCGGGAGAGCGGCTCCACGAGCACCTCCGGAAATCGCCCGAGATCAATCAGAGTCATAACGCCTGCTGTGGGAGCGTGATAGCGTACTTCCCCCATGCGAGGGAATATCTGATTCTCCTCCGTAACTAATGTTTTCTCGCGCAGCTCATGCCCTCATGGGCAAGTCTGATTTTTTCTATCGGATTTGAATACAGTCAACGGAACCAAGTTTACAGACGCGGAGTGACGGCGGACACGAAGAGTGGAGTGTCTCACAATTTCCGGACGGATCAGACCGACACTCAATTCGCTTTGATCGAGTTCTTCGAATCGGTACATCGGTTCTGTTCCCTCGGACCAATCTACTTGCGAGATCTCAACATTTTGAGCTGCTCCAGACGATCATATCAGTTCCGATAGCTGTGGAATCCTATACGTAGCTAATCTGAATTCGAATTTAGGGTGGTATCATCCAGGCTATCAATTCCAGCGCGACGCGATAAAGCCCTTAAACCTCTCGACGAATTCCGATCAATGAGAGCACCAGCTTTCGGGAAAGCTCTTGTTTATTCTTCGCGGAAAATGGAGCATGCTGTCAATCTGCAACCAGCGGACTTCTTCGCCAGCAATTTGGGTTTATCGGCCCCGTCGGCGGCATTCAGTAGCCACACTGAAACTACCCCTTCACTGGTCCCGGTTGCCAAGTAATGGCATCCCATCCTCTCATTCGGTCCTCCGTATTCCACGCATTTTATCCGAGCCCGAGGATCGGCTTCAAATTCTATTATACAGGACGGCGCCACCTTGCCCACGTCGTCTTTCACTGTCAGATCGAAAACGCCGACCTGCAGATCGAGAAATGAGAATCCAATTTATCATCCAGAATAAAATGGAATCGGGGACTGGAGCTGTTCGGTGCGGGGAATAAACTTATGGGTTGCCAATCACTATTGAGTGGACCAGAAGAGCTCACCTTGCCCTCGTCTCCGCTCAGGACCAGGTAATCGCCGATGAAAGTGAGATCAGATATCCTTCTTCCGAAATCTATAGAGCCGACAACCCCACCGACTTCCGGAGAGAATATATCGCAGTCGTTTCCATGCGTGATTACGAATAATGTTTCCGATGGACACCAGGCTACACGTGAAGCTTCACACTGAGGATTGGAATCAATGATCAAATCTCTGGCTATGGAAGTTCCGCATGGCAGGTCAATCAAATCGGATCCCACGTCAATTATTATCCTGTCTCCCAGAACATTCCGGGTGCCTCACCTTCAATTTCGAGATGAAGGCTGGCCGACCCTTCACCAGATTCCAGGTGTAGATAGTCTTATCCTTCGAAACTGACAAGAGGAGCTTACCTGGAAGGAGAAAAACCTGTCATCTCTCAATGCATAGCACACCAAGAGACCGCGCCGGCGGAATTCCAAGCGGAAGTCTAAGTACCTGAGCTATGCACAGCAATATCATTGACTGCTTGCTTGTGACCTGTGAGCGTTTTTAAACACTGCCAGCTTCCCGTGTCCCAAACACAAATCGTGCCATCGTCGCTTGCAGAAAACAAATGAGAATTTTTGAAGAACCTGCCGAGAGATAAATTTTAGAAGAGCGATTAGGATTGCACGGGTCCGAGGTGACGGGAGGAACGCGTTCTGATTCGGGGCGGAACGCCATTCCTTCTTCCGAAGAAAATCGAGATTCTACTCTCTGAATTCTCGGGGAGGTACTCACTTCAAAGCGTTGATGGTTCCGGAATGTTTCATAAGGGAACCCATCTCTTTGCGGGTTCTCATATTGTACAGCTGAATGGTCTCATCCGAAGATCCCGACGCTAAAAACTTCCCGCCACTACTGACTGCGCGCACCGACGCGATATGACTCGGGCTGGCGAAACTCTGTTCCAGTGTGAAGAGATCATCCTGCAGTCGTCGAAAAGAATACCCGACCACAAAGTTTTCATAGGTCCCTGGATGAGAAAAATGCATAAGTTCAAAAGATATTCACCGGTTCCTCAATCACGACCGGAGCAGGAACAGCTGAAGCTTCTTCGAACTTACCGAAAACGAGCTCGAACTCCTGGGTGCCTTCCATCAGAGTGTTCGCCATCTCCACTCTCACATGGAGTCTCAATTACGCGATCACCCTATACAGCGGAAGGGATTTCGAATTTCTCCCCGGCGTCGAATGTTTCGCCTCGCGTGTTCCGATTCTGATCCTTGACATGTGCTCTGAGGAGAGGGCAACGAAGAAAACAAACCCGCGAATAGGAACAGACCCGGACGATTCAAACTTTGTTTAGGCCAGTGTGGGAAAGAGGAGCCGGCTCAGTCGATGATTGAGCGAGAAAGGGCAGAAAGCTGGTATGTTCGCGCCTCGTCCCTCCGTTTGGATTCATCGGTCCGATCGCTTAGATCGGAAGTCGCGTAAATAATGCCTTCGTAGATAGCCGCCGTCAACTCTGCCCAACTCCAATCCCGCAGCTCTCATCCGGACGCCGGTGCATTCCAGTCCCGGAACCCGTGGTAGAACGGCCAAGAGGTGTTCTGGCTCCCTGTCGAAAACGACGTGGAGCGAGCCCGGTCCGAAGATAGTAGCTGCATCAGTTTTTCCCCACGAAGAAATCCGTAGACGATGACAACAATGATTTTTGCCTCCGAACCGATCGAGATTGCGCGGTCCGTGTCGCGACTCGCGATCACTGTACATCGACGACGACAACGCCGAACGAGCGCGCTGCTGAAGGCGCGCCTAAGCCTCAATGAGGATGACATCTTCTTTGAAGGAAATGTATCTTCCCCTATGGAATTCAAACATGTAATTCTCGGTGACGGATGCAGCCAGCGCACGCTCGCTGATGGTTCTCCACTCTTTGCCCGGCCCTCTTGGAGTCCAAAAGGATTTTTAGTCACCCCGTTACGGCATTTCGTCAGAGGGGCCCGATATATTCATCCCAAAGCGTGTATCTTTCCAACCGTGCCTCAGAGGGACGCATCGCAGACTGAAGATTACACAAGCGTTGTGTAAAATCCTGAAAATACGCGCTGGGCGGCTGACTCTGACGGATTCGGATAGAGGCAGTGCCCGTGTCCGCCCCCTGCCCAGGAAAAATCCTGGCCGTTGATACAGACCTGATGCTTGAACAGTCAAACCCGCCTTATGGGATCACCATACGAAGCCACCACCTGAGCTAGCGGACCTTTCCCCTGAAAACCGATCGCCGTGAAGACCTACATATGATATACTGAACGCAAACCCGAACCAGCTGAGTATCGGACCCTCCGAAGACTACGCCCGTGGTCCGATTTAATAGCCTCCGCTGTATGGATGAACCGAATCACTCATCAAGATGCGATTATTACGAGTCCGGATCCATGAAGGAGTTCCACCCACCACGAGACGTCACGAATTTCTCAAGCCTTCAAGGCTTTTCTGATGTTGTCGAAGCCTTGGGTAGGATTGTGGACCATCACTCGGGGATAACTCTATGTATGCCTTGGAGGGCTTTTTTATTATGTACATTCAACAATTTATTGACAGGAAAGTCTGAATTTCAGAGTCTCGAATGCATCGAACATGGTAGGATCATCTTGCAATTATTTTTCTTCAATCTTCAAAAGCTCATTCAATCGAGCTGCCTTCTATGACTACATAGATTTTGTACAGATTCATATATAGGTGCGAGCTTGTGCAAACTTAAGGAACTCCAGAAGCTCGTGGAGACTCGATGCAGGAGTCTCAGGAATTCGAGCGACCCTCACTCGTTCGTTCAAGTTCATCTGAACGACTCGAACGCCAGAGATATCCGTTGCCGCTCCGCGTCCTTCTTGATTACTCGACATTCGACGATGTCCCCTAACTTAATTATCCCCCGAGCGGCGCCCAGCTGACCATTATGGATTAAAGCGTCTTTATCCATCGCGATGTCGACGAATGCGCCGAAAGGCACGACGTTCTCGACACGGCCCGAAAGCTTCTGGCCGATTTGGATATTCGCCATGTTTATGTTTCCAGCATTGAAAATCGGTGCACAACCCTCATCTCTAACGTCCGAGTTCCTTTTGACTTTCAACGCCTTGAGGATTAATTCGACCGTCAGGAGCGTCGAGTCGAACATTCTCACGAGCTCATCCGCTTTCGCTCTTTCCTTCACCCGGTCGATGAAGTTCTGAGTTCCGATGCATCTCACGTCCAACCCGAGATGAGAGATAATCTTCCGCGTTAGATCGTACGATTCAGGATGGATAATAGTCGAATCGAGAGGCTCCAACTCCTCTGATATCGCTTTTTCGTTCGGTTTTTTCACTTTGACTACTATGAGGCTGTCGTCGAGGCATTGCTTCAGGGTTTCTGGGAGGATCTTCACAAAACCGGCACATTGCTCGTATCTTTTCGGGCCGATGTGCGGCACCAGCTGTAGCTGCTCTCGATTATTGAAGGGCCCGTTCTGTTTCCGGTGGGCGATGATGTTCTTGGCCGCGGTGGCGTTCAGACCCGCGACCTGTCGTAGCAGGAACTCAGGACACACGTTTACATCCACCCCAACATAGCTCACGCACTCGACGACCGTACTCTGCAGAGCTTCTTTCAGCCGGGATTCGTTGATATCGTGCTGGTACATGCCTACGCCGAGGTTCTTCGGCTCCACCTTGATAAACTCGACCAGTGGATCTTGAAGACGTCGAGCGATAACGACTGCGCCTCTGACGAAGCAGTCTAAGCCGGGGAGTTCTTCTTCGGCAGCTTTGCTCACGCTGTATATGGACACGCCAGCCTCCCGAACGGTCGTGAAACGGACGGGCTGGTCGCCAAAAAGCCTACGCTCGTTACAGGAACTGATGAGACGCTTGACCTCTCTGCAACCTTTGCCGTCTCCCACAGCGATGAGGTGACAGCGGTGTTTCAATACCAAGTTCACCAAGACCTGTTCGGGTCGTGATTTCAGATACATCATGGCGCTCTCGAGGAGATCTCCGCTTTTGGAAATTACGGCCAGTTTGCAGCCATTTGTGAAACCCGGATCAATTCCGAGAACCGACTCGCCACGCACGGGCGGCGTCATGAGTAGCGCTCGGAGATTGCATGAAAAAACTGTTAGAGCTTCTTTTTCAGCTCGATCCTTCAGATGCGTTCGAGCGACTCGAGAAATGTAGGGTTTGCATAGTCGATCGAAGGAGTCGTCGACGGCATCCCTGATGAGCTTCCTCGTGGCTGGATCGAGAAGACAGCGTTCATGGAATTGTTCTTCGAGGCACTTTTTGAAATGCTTCTCACAGACCATCGTCAGGTGCACGTTGACCGACAGGAAACCCTGTTGCTCGCCGCGGTTTATCGCCAGAATCTGTGGAAGAAAAAAGCGATTCGGATCGTTATTGATTGACGAATTATTCATGCTTGCATCTTTGAGGCATGTACATATATAGTTCGAGGTACGAATCGTGTCCATGGTTCATTGCGTTCATTTCGTGGCTGAGGAGTCCACGAACGATTCCGAGTTAAGAACTCCTTTCGGGAATTACCTGGTGACTCTCCATGGCCGATACCTTGCGCGCGAAATCGAAGTAGTCACGGAAATTGTCGCTGCATTCTTTGCCGGTGAATACTTTTTGTGACTTCGCTTGCTTCTTCTGTTTGACGTGGAGCTCGGCTTCTTGACGACTGATATCTTCCATTAGGTCGAGCACTGCGCGACTCCTCCGGAGTTCGTCGGCGAGGATGTAACGAATCGATTGCAGTAAGTCCGAACTGTCGGCTTTTCCCGGAACGGATGGATCGATGAATTTTTCCAATGAGAAATCTCGGAGTGTTTTCTGCTCCCGCCAGATCGGCATGGCGATTGCGTCTAAGCCGATGCTACGCGCTCTGGCTGCGTGGGTTTTCCGGCCTTTCTGCTTCATCGGCTCCATGATGGTATTCAACTCTTCGAGCGTCCTCGACGAGAGAATCGCCTGTTTGAGGCCCTCGTCGTTGTTGCCCTCATTCCCAAGCTTCGTAACAAGTGCTTTGGCTTTCTTCCGGACCTCCACCAGCGTCGAGTATTCTTCTCTTATCGATTGGATCACCTCGGGCGAGAGACCTCCGGACTGATCCCGTCGATACCGACAGATGAAGGGGAGGGTGAATCCTTTATCAATCATGCCGATGATGCTTCTCACAACAGTGTAATTCGTGGCACATCTCTTCGAGACTATTTCGAAGATGTCCCACAGGCCATCGGACATCAAAGGAGAAACGAGTTGATCGTCCACATCGATTGTCGTGCCCAACAGATGCTCTCGGTCGACGTCTTCTGTCCTCTGGCTGCATTCAGGCTCAGTCTTGATTATCGGAGGCTGCTCGACAGTCGGAGTTTTTTTCGTGACCACTGTCTTCGTCCTTGCTTTTTTCTTCAGAGGCGATTTGGAGAGGCGTTTCAGCGCGGGTTTCTTCTGCATTGCGCTTTTGATCTTCGGACCGAGTCGGACATCGATTTGGAACGGCTCGTGAGAAACAGCTGGCGCAACCAAAGCAATCGATTCCAGGACTGGATTACTGCGGATTTCGGGAGGTCGCTTCAGAGGAGGCTCGGTACGCTTCTGCTCCATTTCTCTATCCTGAGCCGGTCGTTTAGGGATGGTTTTCCCAGAAGGAGACTGCTTCTCGAGAATCCTCCTCGGAGGGATCGGTTTCACGAGTTTTTTCTTGGCCAAGAGCGGTTTTCCGCCGCCCTTCTCTGAAGCGACCCGCTTCTTACTTGGAGCTGCTGCCGGTTTCCCTTTCGGGAGCACTCGTGATGCCCCCTCATTGTCGGGGGGACTTCTTCCAAGACTCCTCGTCGATGAGCTGCTACCGCTCGACTCCCCTATTGCCACCGGCGAAAACTCTCTCTTAATAATATTGCGTCGGACTGCCTGAAAAATTCAAAGAGAGCACCATGTAGCTTCGGAGACGCAAGTAAACCCAAATGAGCCAGTCGTACATGGATGTAGCCGCAGAGGTCTGAAACCCGAATCGGCAGCCTCCATGTGACGCGACTTTCAGCGCATTGAAATCTTCATGAAGGGATTGTGGCAAGTCCTTACCTTCGGTGCTGGCGCGGTCGGCTCTGGAGATACGCGGACACGCCTCGTCAAGATCACGGTCTCATCAGAGTCGCGAGAGCTCGATCTCCGTCGGTCTGCCGGCGGGAGAACGATTTCGCAATCGCCACCCAAACTTTTCGTCGACACCGAGTCATCCTCTACTTTGATATCCGGGTCGACCTGAGCCTCTCTCCTCCTTTTGGGCGGACTTCTCCCGAGCGTGTCTCGATGAATGCGTTTGTAAAGATTCTCTATCGCTAGGACGCCTGACGGGGGACTTCCTGGAGTCTTCCGCGAGCAGCTCGGTGAATGATTCCCAGGGCTTCGCTCCTCCTCGCTGTCGCTGAGAATCTCCACGACCAGCCTCTTCCCGAGTCGACCTCCCTTCTGTCCCATCTGCGGAAACGAAGAGACCTGCTAAGGGATATAATACACTGGAGGATAACGGCTCATTATTCATAATGGATTTCGTGACGGGATCTCGCGAAGCACATGGGAGCTTCAACGGGCGATCGCATTTCGGGCTGATTGGGGGAAACTACCGGAGAATGATCTCACACGTTAGAACTCACGGAAGTGGAAGGCTCTCTATCCCGGGAACTCATGATAAGACCTCATCCGGTTATTCCGGCCTCCGGAACAGCTGACGGCCGCTTCCTGAGCGCGGATCTTTCTCGAAGTCTCTCTCACAAACGCACTGGTGCGGGCTCATTATTCGCCCTGGGCAAGAATGACCTTCCCATCACTTCCTTGTCCTTGAAAGTTGGGATTGAAGAATGTGCTGAATTTCCCTCTATATATTTGTGCGTCTCGATCGCGAATCCGTATTGTATTGACGCCTCAAGCCGTCTGACATAGGACAGAAGCACTTACCGGAGCATCGTAGAGATCACCGGGGATTCCGAGCCCAGGAATTACTCCCTGAAAGGCGTCAGAGTCACGAGGATGACGGCCGAATATCCTCTATTCCGAACGGCTAGCTCCGCAGCATGCTGGTCATCAGGTGTTCCAAAGAAACATGCGCGCCAAGTTTCAAATTTCCGCGTCGTGCGCTGATCATCGTCGGAGAGGCGGGAGGCGCGCGCATCCGGGCTCTCAATGGAGATGCGGATTACCACTGCGTGAGTGGAGGACCGCGTTGCGTGGAGCGCGATCCGCTTATACATATATCGTCAGATGCTCACCAAAGCGATCCTCCTAGTGTATTAGAATGTCACAATCGCCGTGATGGGTCTCTCCACCCTTTCGGAATGCCGATAGATTTCTCGGTTTGATGCCGATGACCTCGCTACTCAACGGCTTATCCAATTCCGTAGGGCGGGAAAAAACATTGCTACGAGAGCGGGAAAAAAGGATTAAAAGTTCTCGCATCCAACCGAGACCTCATCTGTTTAGGGGGGCCATAGGAAATAGATTGTATGAATCAGAGATTTCTAGGAATCGCCCGGACAGCTGATATAATTCGAGACCTCTCTCTTCTGAAGTTCTTACCTGATTAGGTCTTTCTTGGTTCGAACTCAGGAGGCTGTGACTGTTCAACTCGATTGATATCGGTATCGTAGCGCGCTCCCGTCTCGAATTGACATTCGGGGCAGCCCAAGCTCGTAAGTCGTTCGCTCACCTGTCAGCCGAGTTGCTTCAATGATGATAGCTTAATACCAAGAATGATTTTCATCAGGATCAGACATCGGACTGTCGGAAGAGCTCCGCAGGCAGGGTTTACGAGCTTTCTGTCATGAGAGACCGGTGGCGGATCTAGGGGAGGGGGGGGGCATGCAATCTTCGGTCTCCATACCATCGCAAAGCCCACGAGAGGGCGCGTCATCATTTTCGCCTCTTTGCCCCCTAAAAATGGAAGAAGGAAGAGAATGGAATGGAAGCAGAGCTGTGGTGAGACTCAAAGTGCAGTCTAATCCTTCCGCTCAACTCCTCAGCGAGCGTCGCCGACGCTGCTTCCGCTGCCGGGCTTCCTGTGTACCGAGTCTTCGCTCCAAATGGATCCTCGGAACTTCTCAATATTTCCTTGGATTCCTCTCCAACGTCAGGTCCATGCCCAGGTGTTCCAGGAAGCTTTTTCCATGCGAGCTATGGTCCATCGTCATGAGATTCACCACGCAGGAAGCATGAGCTGTCCTGAGTCTACGGGATCCTGAAAAGGGGAGCGTAAATGATCAAGAGCTCGGTGAAGCTAGCTCGTAGACTTATGGACAGAGGGGGCTCCAGCTCCAGGCGATCCAGATGGCTCCACTGATGGATTAGGAGTTCGATATCTCTATTATCATCATCCGCTTGGGAGATTTGGCAGAGAGACGAGACACGTCTTGAATGAACGAGAATTTATTATATGATAGATCTTACCTAACTGCAGTATCTGTAACCACATTTAGCGGAAGCACAACGGAGGAGAACAGACACGAACTCCATATACATACTTCACTCGATGAAGGAGGTGGGTTGAGAAATACTGAACTCGACGATATCCGTGATTTATCGTTCCTGGCGATATTCGCAATGTGTCAATGTGTCAGAACGCATGATTACCCTTTCTGACTCCTTAAAATTATCTTGTAAATAAATTCAGGTGATTTTTTTGTCCTACGAATTCGTTGGATACGTTCATCACAATCGGCACCCCCGAATCTAGACAATCATCACTATGTCTCAATCAAGACGATTTATCTCCGCCGAGCGGTCCCCTTCAGATTCCGAGACGTATTCAGGCGACGAATACCTCCTACGCGTTTTTCACAATCGCAGCCCATGTGAGCAGTCATGTATTTTTGTCAGATGAGCCACAAGATGGTTCTTCCGGAAAAATGCTCCCTCACGCGCCTCACAGCTTCAGGGCTTCTCGCCAGCATGCGTCCTCTCGTGTATGTATACAGATCTCTGATAAGCGAATTTTTCTCCACATTCCCCACAACTGTAAGGTTTTTCACCGGTGTGGGTTCTTTCGTGGACCTTGAAATGAGATCTCTGAGCGAAGTCTTTGCCGCACTCATCACAGCTGAACGGCCTCTCGCCAGTATGTATCATCCTATGTCTGTGAAAACTACTTATATGAACGAATCTCTTCCCGCACTCTTCGCATCCGTAACGTTTTTCACCGGTGTGAATTCTTCTGTGGGCGACATAATGAGACCTGCTACCGAATTTCTTCCCACAATCCTCACAAGCGTGGGGCTTCTCGCCGGTATGTGATCTCTTATGATCGGCAAGGTGATTCGAATAGGCGAATTTCCTCTCACAGAGCTCACACGTATAAGGCTTTTCGCCGGTGTGTATTCTTCTGTGGCGAACGAAAGAATATTGATGCATGAATTTTTTCCCACAATCCTCGCAGATGTAAGGCTCTTCGCCTGTATGAGTCCTCCTATGGGTGTAGAGAGCACTTTGTTGCGCGAATCCTTTGCCGCACTCGTAACAGATGTGGGGCTTCTCGCCGGTGTGGGTCCTCTCATGCTCGGTGAGGTTTCCCCTCTCGATGAATGCTTTTCCACACTTTCCACAGCTGTAAGGTCTCTCGCCGGTGTGACGACGCAAGTGTCGGTTCAAATGAGACTTCGATTTGAAAGCAGCTGAGCATTCCCGACAGGAGTAAGGCGTCTCCCCAGAGTGAGCGCGAAAATGCAACTTCAACTGTATACTCGATGCGAATTTCGCGGGACATTCGGGGCAGGAGAATGATTTCTCTCCACTGTGAATCCGCTCATGAATTTTCAGCGAACCTTTCGAAACGAAACTTTTCGAGCACGCGGTGCACGAGAATGCTTTCACTCCATCGTGCCGCAACAGGTGCTCTTTCAAGTTGTACCTGTTCTTGAATGTCCGGCCACAGTTCTTACGTGTACACAGCAGACTTTCCGTGTCAGAAGTCATGATTCGCAGTCTCGGTATACCTCCTCCTCGACCGGCATTCGAAAAGCTCCCGTTCCGTTGCACAGAGAAAGTACTGCGATCGAGCGGAAAGCTGCTTCTACTGCGCGCACATTCCCACGCCACGCTCGCATTACTGCTCTCCGAACGCAGCTTCTCTCTCTCTCGCACGGAGGGACACTCCGGAAGTTCGCTCGTCAGCTGCGCTGTTTTCTGATGCAAAAGTAGGAATTCCCACGTGAAGGAACACTTCCGAGTGCGAACATTTCCGTGAAGGATATCTTTCTCGGCCGAATGAGTCTCGCGTAAGGATTCGTCGTGAGTGGTGACCCCGGGGGCACATTTATTGAGCCCGTTTCTTGAATTGAATCAAATCGCAAGGAATGCAAGCTCGGGGATGGTGACGAATGGAAAATAGTTTCCTCAAGATACTCCTACTGCAAACTTTGCTAAGTGTTCAGGGTGATGCTTATGCCGTCCTACGTTCTGTGGTGGCCGAAGAGGCTCTCGGGAGGAGAACATGCGCATCCTGCTTCCAGCACTATCTTCTTGATCCGGAGTACGATTTTTCGCTCGAAATCCTCCTCCAAGGATGGCGACCGTCGGTGAAGAGGCTGCGACACCTTATCCAGGCTATCGCGAGAGATATTCCGCTTCCGATTGCAACATTATGGAAGCCCACTTCGGTGCTCATGAATCACCGGAAACAAAGGAGACCCCTAAAGACAGGGTTTTCGGAATTCCTCCTCTCGACAACAGTGGAACGCGCGCTGCTACCAACACATGAGAGGAAAGCGGAGTCAGAGATGAACTTGAGGCCGGACAAGCACACGGTAGACTGCTGCGAACACACCCAGTACACCACCTCGCATCGGAGGGCGACCTCCGAAATGTGAGCGACGCCCTCCGACGAGACTGCAGGTGGCTCATCGCGCTCTCAGACGCTACACGCTCTCGACGCATTCCCCCGGAGCGCGTGACTGAGGGTGTGGAGTTATGTGGGGAGTGTTCGGCACGCCAGAAAGTTTTCTAGAATCCGAGAATAATAATTCCGACGCGCTGCGAATCGGAGGCTCGGCGTGCGCATGGAGCTTTGGAATAATTTGGAGGATCAACAAGAGTTGGAAAACTATGACATGACTCTCGAAGTCTGAAGTCTCGGACCTCGGAACTGCGCGGAGAGAGCACCGTGTGCAGTGGATCCTTGACAGAGCTGGGAGTATAGCCTCCAAGCGGAGGCTTCATCCGTCATCGAACGTGGCGAAACTCGGAGGAGACGGTAGAAACCGGCGAACACCTCCCACGCAGGACCACGGTCTTCTACAGGGATAGCCGGAATAATGAGAGGTCGAAAGTCAGTGCTGACGAATCTTTATGACTGTTCCGACATAGTCTCCCATGTATATGCTAGAATCCGAAGATGCTCTTGAAGAATCCCACAATCGGTTCGTGGCCGGTCTTGTGGCTCATCCGGTGGAGCAGAGGTTGGATGTCGGCGAATTTAGTGAAATACTTCAACGGCAGCTTTTCTTGCGGGACATTCATACGAGCCTGGACATCCAGCAACTTGGACGCCGCCGAGCGGATTTCCTTGAAAGTCTCCTGGATCTTCTTGACTTCCTTGTCCAAGAGCGTTCGCTTAGCCCGGAGCGTGAACTTGAGCGTGTATCTCTCCCAAACATCTTCTATTCTGAAAGAACCCAGCTGATCTTCACCCTCCTGGAATTCGTAGAACTCTATCGTGAGCGTGCCCACTTTCTCTCCGTTCCTTTCTTCTGAAGCCCTCAGGTCTTTGATGAACGCTTCAATGTACTGCTGGAGATATTGGTCGAAAGAGGGCGATTCGGCTCTAGTGTAGGCCAGAACCAAGGATTCACATTCGACCACCTTGCGGGCCCACTTCCCCATGATGAGTACGCCAGGCCGGTCATAGCTGAATTTACCGTAAGATCGATGTGAATGAATTTCTTTCACGAAGGCAGTCACAACCTCTTCGAGCTGAAGCTGTCCTACGACAACGTCAAAGGTCAAGTCGCGCGGGGCCATCCTGAACTGATTTAGGAGATATCTCTCGAGTTGCCGGAGATCTTCAGGCTCGGAGCTGCTCTCGTTTGGTTATTGGCTTCGACTTCGATTGCGTCAGGCGAATCCGTTCCCAAGCCACCGATCGCGTCGCTAGAATTTTGGGGATCAGGTCTTTCGACTTTCGTTATCCTCTCACTTCAGTGTGCTTCTTACAGGAGCTCTTATAGAGGGAATCCCGAGATGCCCTCGCGACTACCGGAGCACCTCCCAGTAATCGCAACTTCTCCATTTCTCCGCTTACCTCCGTACGTCTCTAACTCTGCTTCGATCATCTTCGGTATGCAAATCTCTCATTAAAAAATTGGATGCCGAATGCATGCGAAGATCGAGAGCAGCAGGAAGGATGCTGAGCGTCCTTTGATCTCACAATCAAATGCCAGATACGAAGGCTCACGGCATGACATTGAATACCGTGATACCGTGAGCAAAGGTATCATAGACATACAGGAGATCCACGCAATGAGGGCAAGCGATCATGCAGCACCGATGCGACCACGACCTCCCTCCTGGTGCAGACACTCGCTGGTGTGCGAGTGTGACACTTGCTGGTCCTACGCCAACAAACCCCGACCGGGTCGGATTAACAGCCTAAGAGAACTTCTTGAGAAAATGAAGACCGAAGATCATGTAGGTTTCAATATATCGGAGGACGGAGAGAGGCCAATGACTCTGTTCAACAGAAGGAAAAACGTTCACGTGTCCACTTCCTCTACGGTCCTGAACCGGTAAGGAGACGCAAGCGTTATACTTGTCATTGCGTCTTATTAAATTGTCCCGGATGAAGTGCGCGAACTGTACATGGGGACTGGGACGGCTACGCAGGAATGATCGCTTGCGCGCTGATGAGTTCGGCGGATGCGGAACCTTAGCGCATATATGGGAGACTGGGATGAGACGAAGAGGAGAACTGTCATGAGGAATCCCCCGGCTCCCAAATTTATGGCTGTCTTTTCGATCTCTGTCTTAGGCCTTGTTGAAGAGAGCCCGCGGTAGCGCTATCAGAGGATTCAGGGTGTCCCCTGAGAGTTGACATTGAGCGGTACATCTATTATTCGGGAGCTGATTCAAGAACCTACAAGTAGGCCCAGTCGTTTGAACCGCTGAAATCGGTTCGCAATGATGTCGCCTTGCGGGGGAAGGACTCGGTCAACGGATATCAACCCAAACCTATGGACCTGTGTGAAACGACTTGGGGCTATTGCTGTTTTTGGTCGCCCGCGCTGATTGCTTCTCAGTTTACTAGGGCTCAGGGAAAAGTCCCTCGAATCGCGGATCTTTGCAGCAGTTTTCACAAAACCAGAACACCTTGGGGAGCCACTCAAGCGTCACCGCGCGCGGCCGTTCAGGGAGAACATCGACTTGGATATCGTGTTGATTCCCGACTTCTGACTAGTTCCTTCTGCCCGAACGGATCGTACGAGAGGCATCTCCTCCTATCACTGCACAGAATACATAGTGCAGGAGCTTGTGCTCTCTGATGGTAATTCGAATCAAAAATAATAATCCGTCGCGAGGCATCCGATTCGGGATCCAGATGGTGGACTGAAACGGAGAGAGTTCGGAACAAGCGAAGGTTTTCGTGCCAAGTCGATCGATTAGAAGCGCCGGGTCGAGCTCGCGAGCTGGCGAAGTCTTCGGACCACTCGGGAGCGCTTATGTTAGAATTACGCAGTGAGAGAATCTATTTCCGCACACAGAGGATTCGATTCCCATTTCATGCACCGAGGTATACGGCCAATGTGGACAGCGCCGAGTAAAAAATGGAGTACAATCCGAAAAATCCGGTCCTGGAAATATTCGCGGGAGTCTGTGATTGGGAGGCTTGAGCTACCGAAATGCTGGAATTGCCACCTGCGTGGCGGGAATGGTATACTCTGCTCCGCCCAGGCCACCGTAGGAGCAGTCACCGACGGAGTGGGCGGTCATCTCGACCTGGAAGATCGAGAAACAGTACATCGGACTTGAGGGAACGAGAAAATTTGTCAGCTATCAGAATCGAGTCGCATCACCATCCTTCCAGCTTCTAGGATGTGGGAGTCTCCTTGATCAAGGAGTCGAGGAAACGTGAGTGAGTACCTGACGTGAGACTCTCTATTCATTTTGATTTTGATTCATTTGACACGGAAGGAGACGGAGTTTCACAACATGGTGACGACATGATTCAAAGAAATACTTCTACCTAATTTGAAGACCATGGCTTCACATCCCGACTTGTGAAATAGACACACTCGATTGAATCTCCTCGCCTCACGATCCCGCACTAAGCCTCGACATGCGAACAATGAAAGGGCAATGGAACTCACCGACCGCATCGTTCCCAAGCAGAGATCAACATCATCATCAACATCTGGTAGAGAGAGACCTCAGACAACCGTCTACAACCGAACGAAAGAAACGAACTTCATTTCGAGACGCTCCATTGACTCGTGTCTCTGCGCGTACCTCGCTTCCTTTGGCAAACTCATGCCCCAGGGAAGTGATCCTCACTCTCCGTCGCACTTGCAAAAATTCGAGCTCTGAGGCTGGAGGCTGCCTAATAATAATTCGCGAACATTGCTTTCGAGTTTCTTACTGCTGCAGCTGCTCCGGATTGATTTAGAATTCGTAAAGGGTCGCGAGAAGATCGGTCGCCTCCGAGAGTGGTAAGTCATATCCATTGCCATGAACGCCATGAACAATAAAGTCATGCGGAGTCGAATATTGTATCGCTTCAGTTCATTCCGAAGTCGTTGGATACTCGTTCGAACTTGATACTCTCTCAGTCCTGGAGCACAACTCTAAATAAGTGAATGGATCTGCAATGACTCTTCCTATTCATTCGACGCGATTTGGGGTCTCAAGACTCGCCATAAAACTTTTTCGAAGTTGGAGGATTCCTACTTGGCATTTATGATGTTCGTTCGCCTCCGAACTCCGAAGACGTTCGATTTTCTTCCCTCGCTGTCCGGTGCGCATTGCGCATCATCTCTGCCGCCGAAGTTCATCCCAAAAATGCAGAATGTGCAAGAATATTCCGCTTTCAGTGATTTCCTGAGAATGTCTCGCAGTATGAGCCGGAGCCGGTCACCATCGAAAGGATCGACAGTCACTTCCTACAAACGCAAAAAAGACAAGGAACGCGAGAGAAGCAGTTCCAGGGACCGTCACAGACACAAGAAGTCCGACAAAGAGCCTCGCCACAAATCCTCTAAGCATAGGCGACGCAGGGATGATATTCCGAAAGCTTATCGCGGCAGCAGAAGTCGCTCGACCAGCAGTTCCAGTGCCGATCGGGAAAAAATCAAAGACTCTCCGAAAAAGCGGCCACGGAGGGAGAAGACTCCGGAAGTGAGTTCGCGAGGTGCATTCAGAGGATGCGTTCCGCAGCATGGAATTCTCCTTTGTCCACATTACCACTGCGTCAGGTTCCGGAGACGATTGTGCCTACACGGGTCGTGAACCTCTGTGAGCTAAAGCCGCGCGATCAATTCCAGCCGGACCCCTTCGAAATACGGCGTCGAGAGCTCATCCGGATGAAAGAAATCGCCGCTGAAGTCGAGCGTAGACTCGCTGAGCTGCTCCCGAAGAAGCTCGAGGAAGAGATCGATCTCCGGAAAGAAAAGATCCGCATGGATCTCAGGCTGGAAATGGAGGAGCAGATCCGAAATGAGAACAATGATTTGGCGAGGATCAACCTCGAGCTGAGAGAGGTACGTTTCGTCGCTTCTGTGTATTCTTGACTTTGAGCAGTGGAGTGTAGGGTTCTCCGCTGCGAATGACTAGCCCTGTGCGCAGAAATCCGCTACAATGTTATGAAGCTCTGAGATCGGACGATCTGAGCGTGATAGAGGTTCTGGATGAGAATCTGAGGAGAGAATACACACGCGACTCGTCAGGTCCCTCGGGGGCAAACTTCAACGACGACTTGTGAGAAGACGTTGACAGCGAGACGTTGGGTAGTGGCCTCCCCCTCTCCGGTCCAGGGAGAGGCCGGAAGGACGGATATTTTCAGGGAACGGTGTCTACAGAGACTTGCGCTCCGTGTTAGATTGCTATCCCTCACGTTTCTCTCCACGGCAGGATTCGTACCGAAGCACGTTCTCACGCTTCGCTAAGTCTCATTGATTAATGCCGCCCTCTGGCTCAGAAGCTGAATATGAGTCGAGTGGCGTTTGTTCTTGAGTGAGGAAGATCCTTCCCTCTTTGTCTTGCGTCCTAGATGCAGAGAGTGAAGACACAGTGAACAGGTGAGGCGGCGACCCGTCAAGGTATGTACACTCGACTGAGCCGCCCGGTCTCCTTGGGTGGGACGCCCACCAAGTCGTAAGTACCATGCTCCGCAGCACGGAAAAAGAAGGGACCTCAATCTTGTCTGATTTTTCTTCAGTTTTCTCCTCCTACTGTAACTTCCGCCCGCCTGATTTTGAGGTGACGTGGAGCCGACAGGCACGCCAATCGAGCATTGGCGGAATACCTGTGGGACAAAGATCCGATAAAACCGAGCGCCCTTCACAGGAAATCAAGCAGATTCAAGAGAGCTCGGCCAAGGAAATCACCGATCTCCGTCAGAAACTGAAAGATCTCCAAGAGCAGACTGCGGAGAGCCTCCACAAGGTCGCAGAAGAAAGGTGAGAGCGCGTTAGAATCCCTTCTTCGAAGAGCAGGAGGAGAATCCCTCGAGCCTCGAAATTCTCTCCGGACTGGTGGTGCCTCTTACAATCGCGTCTGATCCCTAAAGTTTCGCGTCCCTGCAGGTTGAAGCTCTTGGAGGAAAGACGGAAGATCGATGAAGACAGGATGGCGCTCGAAATGGAGAAGCGGAATAAGAAGAAGGAGGAACAACAGCTGATTCTCAATAAATCGGGGAAAGCCCGACCGAAACTGGCTTTCTCCTTCAAATAGGAGCCTTGTAAGTGCCGTGACCTCAATTCTACGCCTGAATCCAACAATTCGATTTTCCTCATACCTTCTCCGTACTCCGTTCCAGGTCCACGATCTTGGACCCTGCTGTACATTGCCATGTATACACCGCGGTATCGAGCTCGACCCATCTACGCGTAGCCTAGTTTCGGATCGAGCGAGCCTATTTTTATCTTGAGTCCGCAGGACAGGGCTTGCTCCATCTACACGCAGACGGACATGGGGGGATATTGTCACTAGATAGGGAGGTTGAATCCTTAATAAAAGCGATTCCTAGATGGGAGACAGTGCTCTCATTTTTCTGCCAGAGCATTCGGCCTTCTAGGGCTCGACCGATGAATAGATCCGACTCCCACCATCGAAGTGGGGTGTCTCGCTGAGGGTGTTACGTTTGTCGTCGAACAGGCCCCGAGGATCTCCAAAGAATACGCTGATCGATCCCTACAGATTCTACCAGCTGGTACCACATCAATTACTGTTTCGTTTCGTCCTGAATGGTCCGCTAGAAAAAACGACGATGGATTTTCTGAGTTGCCTCAGAGCATACGAACGGTATTTCCCTGACTCGCAAGGGGATTATGGCATTTCCAGAGGAGGAATCTGTGAAAGTACGGGAATTCGAACTGGCCATATTTTTCCCGCTCAGTTCTTTGCCGGAGCTGTTAAGTAAAGCATAAGATGCAGGCTTCAACAGTTCCATCATTTTATGAGCAGTTGTCAGATACAGACATTTTTTGCAGATGTAGCCGTGATCATTTAGACTGCTGGTCACTTCTGAGAAGGAGTCGGGTCAAGACTCAAGAGCGGGGAATCTGGAAAGGGCTCAGACCCCAAGATTCTCCGCTGAGGCCGAGTTCCGCAGCTAGCTCGGTAACGCTCTCCAGTGTATCTACATATGTATGTACATATATCCGTCAACCAGGGACACGTATTCCTCTTTCTCGGCTTGATAAAAGACGTTGCAGAAGACAGAGTCCCTCCCTACAGTGCAAGCAGCGATTCTATTCGATTTTTCGCGATCTGCTAGCCGCGCTGAGGGGAACCGATGCCATGCCCGTGGTAGGAGATGCATATATGAAATCGTGCGCAGATCCGTCTTGAACTGATCCTGGAACAGGTAAGCTTTTTGTCGGGTCTTGCCGACTCTGGAGGCTCCTGATGCTCAACGGTGCGGCCGGGGTCGAGGGGGACAGACCCCGGGGGCAGGGGGGAGTTGACGCGGTTGGTGAATAACCACCCATCACGCGCTTGATTATTCCCGTACCTCCCACATTGAACGTACAGTCTTCCAGAGACCTACCCCGACGATGGAAACGAGTCCCCTCACCTAGCTGAATTCCAGGCTACGCCATCGGTTTAGCTTTTGGTCTCATATACGACTGGACTCCCGAGGTTTCTCCCCGAGTTTCGGTGACGCTCGACAGAGAGCAATACAGGTGACCTCGCTTGGATGGAGGAGTCGCTTTCGACCGTGTAGCTTCTTGGAGGAAAGATGAGCGCAGGGGCTCCCAGCGGGGCAGCGTCTCCCAGCCACTCAGTACCAGCCGGACAGGCTAAGGACAGAGTTCATGGTGCGAATTCTGCAATGTTCTGACTTTCAGAGCTCGAGCTCGCCAAAGCCCGAAGCCCACCGGAAATGTCCCAGCACCTCTCACGTACTACGCTCAGCATAGATCGATCTCTAGAGAAATGGATGGAACTGGGGAGCGTCTGACCAGATCTCATGGGAACCGTCACGTTGCGTCCCTCATAGCTCCTAGAGCAGGTATCTGGAGTCTCGGAGACACCGGGTGATTATCCTATGCGCTGTCAACAGAAGATTGTGGACTCGAAACAGCAGCGAACGGGTCGCTAATATCAGCATGCATAAATGATCTCAGCTGTTCGAGTAAATATGAGTAGTACTCGCGAGACATGATACAGCGGTGGAGAACCGTGGAACCTATGTGTATTTCGTATCAGGTAGTTGGTGTAAATGCTGGGCGGGACGCGTCCCCAGACCGTCCTAAGGGGTGACTGGATCAAACACGCCTGTTCGATCCGATAGAATGTTCCAGCGGAGGTACCATAGGGAAAAACTATCTGCGGGAGGATCGATCCCGCCGACCCCCACGCAGTGGTTTTCCCCCTGTGCCAGACCCCGAAACGGGCTCGGATATGCTGCGGTTGAAGCGCTTCCTCGAGTTCTGCATTCATTCTATGGGACTTTCTAATAGGCGATTCCAAAATCCGACAGCAGGGATATCGGCCGATTTTGGGTTCGAGCCCCCGACCGGAAGTGCTGCGCTCGGCTCTGCGCATTTTCACGCATGGTGCCAGACGCGCTGCCCGCTTGACCATCTAGACCTTTGGGAGTTCGATAACGAGCATTTCATCGAGAGACTGAATTTATTTACAGGGCCTGCGAAGAGCGTCTGTCAGCGGCCTTCGCGAATAATGGTCACATCGTTTTGTCTGCGGTTCTGGTGGATACGGGGCGAATACGCATCGACATCGACGCTGTGAATGAAAAACTCAGATACGTTCGCGGATGGAGAGCGGTGACTTGATCCGACGCTACCCAGGAGCCATTTGAAGCCCTGAAACAGCTGAAAGTTCCGAAGGGGAAGCTTCCGGACGATTTGTCGAATCGCGCGTCAATCTGGCCGCGGGACCCAAGGTTTTCCCGGAGCCCAAATCAGGCGTTGCCGCAGAGCACTGAAAAAGCTGAAGCGCTCGATTCGAGCTCGCGCTACGTGTGGGAGCCATTCTCGGAGTGAGAACCAAGGGATTCCAAGCCATCTCCGAAAGTCTCCGACTGCAATATCGGAGTTATCGGCCTCTATTCGAGTCCGTATGGCGTCCGAGCTCTTCCGCCGATTCGACACTTCTCCTCGACAATCGCTGGCGCAACGCCGCTTCTACTGAAATCCATCTGGCCGCGCGCTATAAAGAGTCCGAACCTCAGTAGTTCCTCACGAATGAAGAAGACATGGAACACGAAGAGCTGCGACTTCTGCATCGGTTGCACAGGGCAGCCAATACATACCACGCCAACTCGAAGAGGTAGAGCGATTGAGTTTAGGAGAAGATCCGCTGTCAGCCGGACATGGGAAAGGCTTGCGACGATTCACGCCAACGGAGTGTACCGTTCGAGCCCGTTGAGAAGAAAATGACCTGAAAGAACTCCATGGAGCCGACTGAAAGTTTATTGTTCGGAATGCCGGGTAAACATGCTTCGCTGCTCATGCCGTCGCCAATGCGGCTGTTGTTGAACAAATAAATGTCTCATGTACTGTCCGAGAGGAGCTCGGTCTGTCTTTGGTGTTGGTGGAAATTTATGGAGCTGTACAGCTACGACGATTTCAAGGTCGGCCGTATAAGCCCTCCGGGATTTCACCGTACGATCCGAAAACTATCGCCCGCCTCAGATCTGCTCAATCAAATGTGGAAAATTGATAAATCCTCCGCTCGCTCACCTACTTCCTCTGATCCAGAAACATGGCCTCGACGGAGCAGCGCGACTCTCCTGACTCCGTAGAGCCTTCAAAGAGCGCTGTCGTTGAGAGGTTTCCCTACCCACTGTTTCGGAAGACATCCAACTGCACTCGGAAATTTGTGCAGCACCGAATCAGCTTTACGGATTATTGTTCGGATCATAGCGATGATGACGACAACGACGACGTCGACGATGATGATGATGTCTCATTCACGACGTTCGTTCTGTCCCTCCCTGAAAGTCCACAGCTACCTCGCACAGGGCAAACAAGAAACCGGAGGGCCGGTCTCGGGCGGAGCCTATGCGCTGTTTGCGGTGGTACCAGCAGCGGATTTTCTTCGTTCGGTAGTGCCATCCACTCCACTTCAGACTGCGGCTTCGTTCTTTGAGGATCTACCCGACCAGCGAAAAGAGTCGCGCATCCGACAGTTCGGCCATCGACTGACTGAGCCAAGTTCGCGCAGAAATCAAAAAAGCCGAAGTAGACAAGAGCTCCATCCTCCACTTCATCAGGTCTGCATGGCAAGGAAGTGCTCAACTGGACACTCTGAATTTGCATTGTGCTGCGGCCCGATCCACCACCGGAGATCTCCGAGGTATCCGAGAAGACTTCGCAAGAGCGCGGAAGGCTGCGGTCCGAGGACCTACGGCGGATATGTGCACTCCATCCCCACAAGTTACCCTTCTGGACTTCGAGCTCTGGCTCAAGTTCCGTGAGGTGACCAATGAGATGATCGTGACCAAGAGTGGAAGGTAAGTGCTCATTGCGATAGGCCCGCGCCCGCTTCTCTGGCGCTTCGATCGAACTCCGATGGCGAACCGCAGAGAAGCCCAATTATTTAACGATAGCCAGAATCCCATGGTTTCCGACTCGGCCACCGAGCTTCGAAGACAAGAGCGGCCGACGAGACTGATGAGAGCTCCTAGTCTGAGTCAACCTTTTCCCGACACCACCGATGCCAGCCGTCCTGTCGGAATAAGTTCCTCGCACGCTGGTAAACTCGGAGCGAAACCAAAGTGCAATGGCTCCGATGAGCAATCGACCGCCGCGAGCTCGTCGATTCCCTGCTCGCAGACACCTACCGCACGCTTCCTCAGTGTCGTGGACGCTAGGAATTCCCTCGATGAGGATGGCGGCCCAAGCTGCTCGATGATAGGAGCAAGTAAATTGATCATCCTCGATTCCCATGGCTCACTAGTCTGGTCTCGGCGCCGTGACGGGAGGAGCTCTGACCCTATGATCTCCCGGAGACTCCCGAGACTCCCGATTCCGAGCTTTTCCCCGGGATGAGCCACATTCGGTGGAATCATCCCGTGCTTACAAAGCAATCCTGATTCCTAATTCAAGCCGGGTTTTCGATGGGGAATACGTCACCGAGTATTTCAATGAGAATTTTCGAGCAGCTCTGAGCCCGTGGATCCTCTGGCGCCTTATTGTTTCCATTAGAAATCTACGCCTGAAATTCAGAAAAATTCTGTTCTGTGAGTAGGGTTCGAAGATCCACCCATTCATTCAGCCAGCCAGTCGTTGATCCATGTGAAAACGACGGAAACGAGTAGTGAGCCTTCGACAGACAGCTCAGCATTTTTGTTGTCTGTGGACAGACTCTTTGTTTTATTAACACTACTTTGGTACCGCTTTAGGGCGGCTGAGAGGGCGTGGGAACAGGTAGCTCGGAGTTGTTTTGGTTTTTACCGTCGACCGGGATCTTGTGCGGCTTTGCAATACCTATCGATTTGACATCAAAATCGGCTTCTTCCATTGACAGGTAAACAGTATGACGGACTCGGTCTCCGTACCATTCAGTCGGTCGGACTTACGCCTCGCTCCAAGACAGGAGTTATTGCCTGTTCAAGGGACTCCGCTGAGAGAATATTCAAGCGCTTTCTTCGCTGAACAGCGATTTCTCCCCTCCGCTCGCTCGAGCGTCTGGGGTCTCGACCGGGGAGACCTACAACCTTCAAACTTCGGAAGGTCGGGGTGAGAACGTTCAGCGAAGACGAGGATTACGGAGTGCTTTCTGGTCCGGGTCTGGGAAAGAGCGATTCTGGGGAAACTAAGGCGATGCGAGAAGAGCAGGCGTCGATCTGGTATTCTTGAGAGTTGGATCAACGCAGATTGGGAACGCTCATGACTTCTGTCTCTAGACAATACCGATTCGCTGAGCCCTCCACCGATCTCGAAATCATTATTGTACCCATCGAGACGAAATATCCAAAGGGATGCAGCAATAGCTCGCCAGTTTCCTGAGTCGTTCAAATGGCGAGCGGCCTCCCTCGTTCGCACATCTTCGTTCGATTTCTGCGGAAGCTTGTGAACATCCCACTGGACCACTGGCTCGGAAGCGCGGCAGGCTGGCGGAGAGCTCAGAGGAAGGGAGCGGAGTATTCTTGATTGTTCGAATCCCTGATCACCCAGAGCTTTCGTCGGGCATTCAGCCGTGAAAACTCATCAATGAACATTTCCCTTATGAACTTCTAAGTATGGTGAGATGCCGTCGCAACGCGGTTCCCCTCGACTCACCGATATGTATCTTCCTCGAGCCCCCGGGAGTTCACCAACGTGAGGAGATGAATAAGATTTAATTTTACTTCGATATTTCCGCCATTCAGTAGTTTCGCTATTGTCGCTGCTGATGATGGGTCTCAGCTTGGGCCACTGAGCGGGAAGCACAGCGGAGCATACAGTCCAAGAATGACTCTCAATCGGCTTGAATCAATTAGTATAGAGCTTCTAAAGCGAGACGCAGGCTGAGACCTCATGGGCAAGTTCATGTTTGCTCGTCAACATACATACGAGGAGAAGTTTCCTGAGCAGGACTCCTCACTGGCCTTCGCTATTCGAAGTAGACTCATCCAAGATCGCTCTTCTGACGAGCATACGCGGCATCCGATCACTGACCCAATGTAGAGGAAATTTTCAATCGAGCTTAGCTCGGCACGATGCGATTCTTCTGTGACGAGGGAGCTCACTGTTCAGTGGAGACTCGGACACCATGAGGCTCGGGTGGGGGAGGAAACAGAGATCTGCCTTCGAGGAGGATACGCGACGCTAGGAGACTCCTACAGCGGTCGGAGGAAGGAACCCTCAATATCCTCTGAGAATACTCGCCACTGAAGTGAAAATGTCATTTAAATGAGGATGAACGAATACCAATACGCCCTGGAATTGAGCCGGCCCTGGTTACACAAGTCAGCGTATACTTTCGTGTAAAATTCTGGACCCTTCATTCCTACGGTATTCAAGCCTCATACGAGAGAATATACGAGTTTCAAGTTCTACCCCTTACGCAGAAAAGAAAAAGATCGCATATGTTTGTTCTGTCACTTCGAGATGATTCAGCAAAGTCGCATGTTTCCTTACCCGCTTTCCGTGGTCCGTATCGTCGTTCGCCGAGCTAGAAGAAAAGACATCGTCGGCTATACTCGGTGTTTCGTGGGGCGCGACCCGACGAACTGCCAGAACAACTGGATGCGGCGGTAGCCGTGGCAGCAGCGGCGGCAGGTCAACTGGCCAATAAACTATCGATTTGTTACACTTTAACTAACACTTACCGAATATGGCGGCGTCTACCGTGTGCGCTGTTGTCGCACTTCAAAAACCGGCACCGCCGATGCCGGGACCTGCGTAGAAGTTCGTGTCGATCTCCGTCGTTGTGCGCTCATATCAAATTATTGCGACAGCTGATTCGCCAGACTACGGCTGACCGAGCTCGTGCGGTCCGCTAGGCTCGCTGTAATAAATTCGACGAATCATTAGGGCGCTTATTCCAAAAAGTCAAACCGCTGGATATTGCTGATGATGGGCATTTTCCGATCCACGAAGCGAATCATCGTCATGTCATCGAGTTATTGTTCGGGCACAGGGGTATTCTTCCATGAACCACCGGCTCAGATACCAACCCTGGAGCTTCGAAGTCCCCATTCTACGTTGACGTACAGCCTGGTCATCATCGAGCTCGGCATTGTTCCTCAAGATCGGATACCGTCACGTCAGATAAAAGCATCAGAAGCATCGACTCATTCACGGATTCATGGCCGGGGTGAACTTTCTGTCTGAATTGAGCTCTCGATACATCTCGCTAGAAGTCTTAGATCGATTGTACGAAGGAGTCCCTGAGTCCCGCCGCCTCCGAGAGAATCGCCGTGGACACCGGTGGGTGAGCAACCTCTACACGCTTCACGGTTGAGGTGGGCCACGGCGAAAGATCCTCGGCGAGCCCTGCATGCATGCTGGCAACAGGTATTCCGAGGATTGATTACCCGATAACCCTCCCCGAATGCCGGTTTACCCAACATGATCTACGCTACGCAGCCGCGTGAGCGATTAGGTTGACGTTTAAGCGGTGAATTGTGGTAAGAATCACATCAATCCACCATCTGAGGCTCGGATATCAAGCATATTACCGATTCATTACGGCAGTAGCGACGGACCCCCGATTTCTCTGCGAACCTCCGGCCTTCACACATATCTCTCCCTAGGGATCTCGTGTACTACTTATACTTGCGGAGTTTCTCCCTTTCTCGTGGTCGAGAGAAAGTTCTCGAGTGCTTCTGATGCAGTTCGGATAGTCTTCGTTCATTCATTTTCTGCATTTTCACATCTTTGCCGTGCAACGACTCTTCTCCGGAAAGTTGGCAAGTTCTCTTCAATTCCAGGAGGATGTTCCCAGTAATCCGCATACAGCTGTCAGGACTAGATCCGTTCGGTAGATACTCCGTCAGATTGGAGATTCCGCAGTTTGGGAGCAGCCGCTATAAATTTCAAGGTGTGTGAGATTTGAACGGTCGACAACTAATCATGCACGTGGCTCGAGAGCTAGGCGTTTTCACGGTCACGCCCCTTTGCCATTGCAGGGACGGAGTGGGTGCCGAGCGGGAAATGCGAATCACCGAGCGTTCAGAGCGGTTTCGTGCACCAGGAGTCTCCGAATTCGGGGAGTTTCTGGATGAAGGGACCTGTGGCTTTCAATAAAGTCAAGCTCACCAACAAAAATACCAGCGACTCGAGATACGTGAGTCTCCGGGCTTCGGTCTCCGAAGGATTGTGGAAGCATGATGACAGAGGGGTCGCAATCGTGTAGGCGAGTCTGGTAGCTAATTTTGAATAAGGACCTTTTTCCAGATCGTCCTGAATAGTCTTCATCTCTACGAGCCGCGCGTGATCATCACGGCCGAGGAAAGCGGTAACCAGTGGACTTTCCCCATGTCTGAAACGCAGTTCATCGCGGTGACGGCGTATCAGAATGAGAGGGTCACTTCACTGAAAGTTCGTCATAATCCGTTCGCAAAAGCGTTTCTAGACACCAGAGCAGATCACAGTGGCCCGGGTCTTCCGCAGACGCAATCTCCTTTCGCTCAGCCGATGGCGTCCTTGCAGAGCTCGGACGTACACGAGTCCGCATCGAACCCTTTGCCCAGCACAAGTTCCGGAGGTCGTATTCGAAAATTCTCGATCACATTCACAATGCGACGGAGACGTATCGAGTGCTCTAAACGTAGTCATAGCAGCAGCAGCGTTATTATCGTCGACTTTCCTCACTGACCCAGCTCACATCGCGGAGCGATATCATGCCTGTACCCTCTTCAACTATTTTTTGTCTCCAGGTGCCACTGATAATCGATGGGTGCAACACGTATACCGTTCTCCGTCGTTAGACTACTGGAAAAACGAGGCGTTCCGACTCTCGAATTCGACAATCAACGCCCAGCTTCCGTGCTCAGCGTTGGCGCCGCCTCCGGAATCACAAGCACCCATGTCAGCTCCACCTCCAATGATGGGTCAGACGTCTGCCTTCTTACCAAGTTCCTCGTTCGGCTTCCCCTACATCCAGTTTGTCGACTACTGGGACCCGCCTCCACCCACTCAAGATCTTGAAGAGTTATAGAAGAAAACAATTTATGATCTATTTAACTATTTATTACAATTTTTAAGAACATTGCGCTCGGTGCTGGTGCGAACAAACGTATGGGAGAAGAGAGACGGAATGAGGAAACGATGATGTATGTATGTGTTTATCAATCTCACCAGCCGAATTTCGGCTGACTGTAGTCTGTGGTTAGTTTTTCTGTTTCTGAACATGTCAAAATCGAATGGACGATGTTCCACGCCGGAAAGAATGGCGAAGATAGGCGTCTTGGCCTCCCACTTCATGAGAAAGACCGGAAAACCCGGAGTCTTTAGCGAATCAATGAATTCTAATCCCTAATCGAAGATCATGGCTCGTCGCCAAAAATTTTATTCGATACAGATTCGGGAGGACGCAGAAACTTCTCTCGGCCTCTGCTCGACACCGCATTTCCGAAGCGGGGTGGAGCGCCAGCGATTCGGGTCTACCACAAGCTCGACGTCTCGGACCGCTCGACTCCTTGCCGAGGGCAGCACACTAGCATTGCCCCTCTGCGATGGAGGGGAAGGATGGTGAGCACGATCCGAATCGTCGACGACAACGCTAGGTCGTTACCGAGTGTCTGTGCCACCATATCAATGGCGTGTGAAGGTACTGCTTTTAAGGAATTCGGATTGAGATACAGTGGAGCTTCCTCGCGACTCGAATCGATCCCACCAACATCGACTATCTCCGCGAGGAATGTTATTCAAGCAGTCATACGTGGGAAATAGCTAATTGGACGATGGGGGCCGTCGTGGCGAACCTCTGTTGTGCGAGTATCTAAATCTGGAATGCACGTCAGGTGAAGGAGGAAATTTCAATGTATCATGCGTGTTGAATAAAAAACTTGCACTGGAATCGGTCCTGCCGGGGATATAAATGTGCACCACGATGAGCCCGTTCACAGATTGCCAAGCGTGCACGCTCGTTTCAACCAATCGAGCCCGGCCTGTGCGACAAGAGGGGAACAGATAGGACGCGTTGTATTCACAATCTCGATTGCCTGTTAGGAGCGTCCGAAGCTCAGACACTCGGCACGCTCTTCACGAGATTGCGAACTTCACTCAGTCCCTCCATGCTCGCAAAAGTTCTGTTAACTTTTCCATCTATACCGGAACTTTCGACGGGGCTCTCGGTCGAGCCCAAAAAAACTTCATTCACATCATGACGTCAAGTGACCTTTCGCCACGAGCTTGGCGTGAAGCGCTCCGGCGTGCATTGGCGGGAGAGAGTCGGGTTCCGGCTAAGAAGCCTCCATTTACGGACTCGGATTGACTCAGCCTTAATGCAACAGAGCTTTCCATAAAATCTTCGGGGAGGAACAGCGGGCCGGAATGGATCCCTTGATTCATTCAAGCATCATACACTTTGCCTCAGACACACACGACAGGTGTTCTCTCACCCCTGCGTTTTCGCGCGATATTCTTCGCTTTCTCGGCTGAGTCTGAGAGGCACCGCATGCCATCTTGAAACCAGCGAAACCTCGAATGCGAGCAACGCGCAGGAAAGGAATAATATTTTGTTCCTTACACTCTTTCGGCATGCTTCCAGACCGGCTTCGCTCGGCACCAAGCGTTTGATAACTACACTACGGCGGTCTTATTCCGATGAGAGCCTTTCAATTCTCTCGATGGCCTAATTTCGGCATCATTGATGTTGATGATGTTCAGCATTATTTATGCCTACAGCCTCACCTCTCGTCAGGCATCCCTTGTATGCATTTGCAGAAGGTAATTCTTCTTTTAGCTCCCCTTTTTCCGAAAGTTGACCAGCCGAGTTCTCCCTCCAAAAATTATTTTGCTATATTAGACGCTAGTTCGCCCAGGGCTAATCTTGCAGCCCGTGTCCAGGCCGTTCCTGTATTTCTCCGTAGAGTATTTGACAAGACTGTGACCATGTTACATTATCCTCCCAGACTTTTTCTTGACGATCGAGGTAGTCGGTGCCCGTGCTCAGATGTGTGCCAGTATGCCCAAATATTCGTATGTCTATGCTCAAGAGATTGTCTGTCCTTCTATTTTTTCCTGTCTCCTCTCATTTGAGTCTTCCACTCGGTTGAATTCTGAACGAACTCTAAATGGGATGAGGAGCCTCGGCCATATCCGAAATGTTCATGTGATTCGGAGGAGTTTATCAATATCGCACCATGTGTGCGCGATGAGGACTAAATCGCCTTCAAAGCGCAATCCACGGAGTTTCTCATTCCTTTCTTGGATTGATTCGAAGGCATTCTCCGGATACCTCACATCCAATCCTTCTCTGGATTCGAGTAGAAGTTGGTTCTCCATAGTTCTGACTCTAGGCTAGGAATTTAGAGAACATAGGTGACAAGAGGCGGCCGTGCCTTGGTCCAAATGAAGTGGTGACTCTTTCTGAGGGCCATTCTCCGTTCTCAGCATAAACGGGTTGTCCTGAAACGGTACTTGAAGTAGTTCTACAACACTCCTTTCTATTCTTAGTTTTTTTAGGATTTTCGACAATATGATTTGAAGAGGATATTTTTGAAATCCTATGCTAAAGGAAATGAAAGTATCCTCGAATGAATTCCCGCTTCGAGCAGCGGAGCTCGACTCTGCGGAGAGCGGAAGTCTTCGAGGAGTCTTCTGAGCCATTTTGTCTCACGTAGAGCCATCTCCCTTGAAGGGTCTGGCTCATCGGTGATCGGCCGAGATTCACCCGGGGAATGTTTTCGACGTAATTGTTATCGACCGTAATTGTTCATCGGACTCCGCGGACCGACGGCATATACAGAGGTCAGCGGACCGTTCCTCTCCAGGAAGGGTCCGCTGCGAATAGCTTGTACCGATACAGATGATTTCGATCCATCTTCGGCTGGTGGACCTCTGAGATGGCCCCGAATTCCTCGAACCTTGGAGATCCCTCCGTGGACCCCGGTCGGCCATCCTAGAGGGGGCATGAGATCTCTGGCCCCGCGTCGAGCTCCTTTGTACGCTGTCCTCGAAGCGCAAGGATTTAGTTTTCTGAAAATAAATCATAGATCCAGGATTCCACCCGATATCGGTGTAGACAACGGAGAGCAGGAGGGGGGCAGACAGAGAATGCAGAGCCTACAATGCGCGATATGCGCCTCACGGGCATCATCACGCAGACTCACATCACCAGGAAAGAGGCGAGACTTGAGGCCGGGGATACGTGCAAGAGGACGCAGGCTCTGCGGAGGAAGCCGCCACCACGCAGGTAGGTATTGGAAAGTGGGACCTCCCTGGAAGCCCTGGACAGGAAACTCCACCGGAAGAGCGGCTTCGTGAATATTCCTTTCCACTTATTCGTCTCATATTGGCTGGGATGAAGCGTGGTCATTTCAATAATGAGATCTACTAGGACTCATCCCCTCGGAGCGTGTGCGAAAGGAGGTTTGCCCTGCTTTGATGGTCTCAGAACCGGAACGATAATCTAGCCTGGTTTAATGAGAGAGCTGTTTTTGATTCCTTCTTCCTTCACCTGAATCTCCTAATGGATGACTCGAGTGCGTTAGCGGCGATGACCATGAGGCCATTGGAGAAGTCGTTGTTCGTATACTGAATGTGAGCCTATATCAAATCAAAGATATGTTCTTATCGTTTGATGCGCGAACGAGTGTCAGCGATCGCTGTCTCGCGGAAGTGGCACCGAAGTATAATAAGTACCTCGAACGGTTCCCAGAAATCGAGCCACGAAGACAAATGACTGTTGCGCACCACTTGTGTATAATTCTCCGGGGGAGGTCACTGTGACTTCAGCGTCGTCCACACCGCCTAGATACAGATCAAACAAAGTCGGCCTTCATGAAGATTGTGTAGCCAAACGGAATAGATCTATTCCGTGGAAAGTGAGTGAGCGTAATATGAGAGAGACACTCGAGGAAGATTCCCGATCTAACAGTGGCGGCAGGTAAGCGAGCGAAACATGGAGGACTCACGGTCGAAACTTGCTCTCATCGATTAGAGAACGTCACCTGCGTCCGCCTCCCTTCGATCGAAACATCCTCCAGCGGAGACGCTCTCGCAAATTACCCAATGTCATATTCTACCTCATGGTGAGCAAAGATTCCGAGTTCACCTTGCCTGTCACCTTGCACGGGCACTCCTTCCTATTTCCAGTCGTGTATCGGATAGAATGGCATGATATCATTTGAATTCGATCGCCTCGCGTTTTCGCACCGTCTGGCGCAAAATTGGATGCCCCACCAGATTCAATTCCCCCGAGGCCTCGGGCACTGAAGACCGGAGGAGGAATCTCTTTCGACTTCCCCAGCGCTATTTCCTATTTAGACGCGCGACTCCGCGAACGATGGAATAAGGGTGAACCTCCAAATTCCATGAGATACGAGCACTTGGAGGACCGCCGGCACAATCATCCTAAATCATACCCTAGCCGGGGCTGAATGCTTCCTGAGCTGTGACGATTCAATACTTCGAACGTGATTAATCGACGGGATCCGTTCATTCCCCGCAAGCGGGGCTCAAGCATTCTGCCGGAGCGAATTCACCAGTTATGGACGTTTCTGGATCGACAAAAACTCGGCGGAATCTTTTTGATGGAAGATTCCCGTCTGTACGATCCGCAGCGGATAATTCCGGAGCGTCGGAACAAGTGAAAAATAACAATTTTCTCGATCTTGAATAGAGAAAAGCATTCTCTCCGGGCTCTGAGAATTTAGGATTTCGGCTGGAAAGTTCGCAAGCCTGCTCGTTGCGCGACGAGACCGCCGAGCTCCGCTGCGCTTTGGTCCCGATGCGGTCGGCAGACATCATACGCTTGGAGTTCGAGATTTGCATGTCTGTGGTGGCGTTTGCCCCCGTCAGGAATACCTCATCTTTCTCGAAAATATGGATTTTTCTAATCAAGCACCCGGGTGGGCGAGCCAGAGAACGCCTCGAGCGTTGCCATAGGATGTCTTGGCGACTTTTACCCTATCTCTTCCTCTCTCGGCTTCATCGAGCCCTTACCACGGAAAGGGTCCGATGGAGGTCCCATGTGCCACAGCCGGTCAGAGCTCGACGAGGCTTTACCACAATGGGAGGCCACTTCTGAAGTCTGTTCGGCTGCGATTGAGTTCTAGCTTTGCACGGTTTCTATCTGGGAGAGGACACCGTTCACCTGTTGTCCGTTCCCGCCTCGGCACATCGGGAGAAAAACTCCTGCAATCAGTTGATTGATCCATCGCGGAAACGATAGGACCACGTTGATGAGGTGTCGATTGATGAAACGAAGTCGATCAACTGATTGTTGAAGAAGAGGAGGAAACCAACAATCACCGCAGACAGCGATTCTCACAGTGCCAAACCGCTAGACTCGAGCTTGTCACCGGCGCAACAGAAGACAGCCGGCCCGAGCACAGCCTTCTCGATAAGAGCGGAAACTTCTCGCATCACTGCCAATCACGGCCGAGCACATTTTCGGCTGCGTCGACATCTCCGAAGCGGCAGCCTTCTCACTCACTCGCTCATTTATTCATTTTATCATCACCTACTCAGACGACCAATCGAGAACGAGTTCACCCACGAAGCTGGATCGCTGCCCATCGAGAAAAGCACCCCCGTACGTCGCTCGTGGAGAACGTCGATCAGCAGTAGATTGAGGAACATCGAAGATTCGGAACGCAGTCCGATTTCACTCCACTGCAGCACTGCCCAGGTGTGAAGGAGCGGCTGAGGTTTGGCGCATGCAAATTTCAGTCCACCAGTAGCCCGACTGACTTCGACTCACAAACGACCAGAGAAAGTGACGGAATAGCCTCTCTGGAAGGGGGAGAATCGACAGTTCGTTCGCGAAAGTGTTTTGCTCGTCTATTCCGAGGAGCCTACTCCACAAACATGAAGTCAATGGCTCTGCTCGCGATGATCGGTGCGTTATTACCTACCTCGACGATACCACAGAAAATGTAAGTTGATCGACACGCGAATTACCTCAAAACGTTCCCTGCGAGACTTTCCGCGACTTTTTCTGTGACAATGAGTAGACTTCCATCGTTGTGCCGAGTGATTGCCTTTCTGATTACTCTGTGGTGCTCAGATGAGAATTTATCGGTGGGCAGGACGTCGTCATGGATCCTTGAAAATTTTCCGAAAAAGAACACGACCCGGGTTCGATCGAATCCTAGGATTCGGATTCCGAACCTGCACTGATGCATCTGAACAATTATCCTAAAATTGAGATCCATACCTCTCCTGAAGTTGAGGGCAGTCGCATACGCTTAGGGACGGGGTTCAGAGGACGATATCTCGCGGGAGTTTTCGGTTACTGAAAACCATGGGAGCGCCCCCTAATGCTTTTGCGCCTCTTGCGACTTCGGCACTTTGTCTCATGGGATCTATTCTTCGGATCGGAGTGGTCCGATGATTCCCAGAAGAAAGCTCAACAGAGAAAGTCTGCCCGCGATAAGGTTCCACGGAGAAGCGAAATTATCATAGGAGCCAAGAATCACTTTCTCGCGGGTCGCTCCGCGCAAACACGGGGACAGAATCACCATAAGATTATCCTGCTTCATGAGAGAATGTAGAAGTCTCCGAAGGAATGATCGAATGATTATATGTACGTGGCCATGTATACTTAGCATGTCATTCGATCAGATTCGAAAATAATTTCTGACCGGTCGGTGACACGCAAGGATCGATCGTGACTGTCCGGAAGGAAAATACTCTCCGTGTGATGAAAATTGCAGGCGAAGATAGAGGATAGAGTTGGTTGAGTCAGCGTTTCAGAGCTCTTCCACTGAGGAGGTGGGATGAGTATCTGAACGGTTGGACATCCCGCTCCGTTCAGCCGTGGATCTCGGGAATTTGGTCATTAAGCACCCGGTCGGATTAAGCAGTCGCTGTTTCGCTCCGCTCGACGCTCTCGCCAAATAGACCGCGAGCGTTCGTAGTCTTCAGAGCGGCCCCGATTGATGTCAGAGAAGTAAAGAAAACTCTCGAGATTGAAGAGCCACATGACTTCTGTGGCGCCATCAGAATCCCGCGGTAGTGGAATGTTATATTCAAAACTGGAAGGCGAAACTATCGGATGCAAGAGCTAGCAAGCTGTCGGTCGACTCATTTTGGACGGTCTGGGGAGACTTCTCTCTTCCTAATGCGGATACCCGAGATTTGATTAAAGTTGTTGAGGCTTGACAAAGATACAAGTTCCAATGGGCTCCGATTGGTCCAAGAGAAGGCTTGTCGACTCGGATTTGTGAGAAAAAGACACTTGTTGCGTCTGGACCCGGGAAACATCGTTGCGAGAGCTTATTCGAACGCACGAACGATATCCCACAATATATTCTGCTTGTGGGCCGTTGCAATCACGGTTTCACTGGATAGAGGGGTAGAGGGGGCGGGTCATCGCCTCCAGGTCGAGATTCCCCGGAGGAATCCAGAGGGACTTGGAGTAGAAAAGAAGCGGTGCGGCGAGAAATATCCGATTCAATCAGCTATCGGCGAGACCACTCTAATGCTCATCTGTTTCCGAAGTCGTATTCAATATTCGGAGTGCATGCCGTAGCGGTGCTTCCCTGAAAACGGTGACTCCACAAGAGCTGGGGAACTTCTCGAGAACCCGCGTTCTTCAATCGGCAATCCCGGAAGGGAGCTTGGCTCTAAGGCTCGGCCAGATCCGGAAAATGTAGACGAGGACTTGCATCTACTCCAAGCACTCCCTCGTTGCTCGATTTCACGATGCGCGAGTGCTCTGGTCGTAAATTCGTGGGTGGTGGAAGGGGATACTCTTCCGTAGAATCGTCCGACTTCGCAAACGCTGTCTGTCGCGGCGAGCGAAAACCCCTCACGTGTCCGATCCTCAGATCGAGAGTATCGAGCACGTGGCGGAGTCGGTGACAACTTTCATCAGCCGCTTATCTAGAGGATCAGACGGGAGCGGTTTCTCGAGACCTGCCCTCCACGTTCTCGACGAATTCGAGCCGGATCATCCCTCGACGGGACCATCCCAGTCGAATTGCCCTTCTGTGTCCCCCCAGGTCGTGTGGACCTCTTCTGCGCCAGTTATACCATTTGATGGATCGAAATGAATTCTGACGAGCGGCAGTCGGAGCTCCGACACGGAGACAGCTGATCTCCGACGGAACGGCGCGGAGCTCTCTGTAGGCACCGCATGTCTCCGGGGTTCCCACCGCAGTGTGTTTACCGTTCTTGGGCGGTCGAACTCGCGTGTGAGCATGCATCAAATTTGATTTCATTATATCATCGAGGCTCGCGATCGAAGATATACAAGCTGCAGAACAGAGTAACGATCTTTATCCGATTTGGCACGCTGTCACGGAAATCACATTGTTGCCACGGTACAGTCGGTCAGCGAAAGCCTTGAGAAGAATGTAGATTGTAGAATAATTCGCAAGGCTCGGGTGTTATGAAATTCGCCCGTCGTAGGGTCTGCTCGGGGCTGAGTCGGAGTCGAATTCGATCGATGTGATCACTTGTCAAACATCCATCAAAACGTACAGGAATTGAGGTGACGGTGAAGTTTCGGCATCCGGGCCGATAGTTTCGAACCCGCTTTCCGCATCAATTCCTTGCGTTGGGAACGCAAAAGCGGCATGCGCCTTGCTCTGGGCAAGGAATGAGGTCCGTTACGGTATTTGATTGGCTGCGAGTCATCGCTGGAGTCGATGTCCTGCCACCCGCCATGTCCGATACGGATCCACTTCGTAGATATTTCGTAGATAGCCCGGTGGCCGATTGCCGACAGTTTGTGCTCAGGAATTATTCATCTTTCACCGCTTTGATTCCGTCCTCTCATCGAATCAATCATTCCGCACGCCTGGCTGACGCAATTCTCTTCACACGTTCCTCAAGTCCATCCGTTCCTAGTCAGTCATGGGATAGGACTGCACGTGTGACGGCTCCATGACCAACGATCGGGGCATTCGTCTCCTGTTTCTGATGCCAGAACGTGATTCAACTGTATGATTTACGGTGGTTTGAATTCTCCAATCGGCCTTGGCTAACTGGGCGACGAATTCGCACGTATGCGCGTTGGATTCCGTTCCCGATGAGGGAAGAATACCATGTCGAGTCGCGAATGAGCCCGCGAATAGAGCTCGACACGACCCGCTTGTCGTGTACCTAGCGTGCACAATCACTAGCGCTTAGCTTCCTACGTGATGCCTCCTTTGATCCAAGTACACCCCTCGTTATGACGGAACGGCAGCTCTCTCTGCGATGCATTTGCCCGCAACCCTGGCTCCGGCTCCGGTTCCCTCTCTGACGCCCCCCTGCCCTCAGAAGTCAGCGCAAGTCCAACTCCGTGTTGCGGAATCATAACCTGCGACCGGGACCCTTTGCGACAGCCGTGAAGCGAGTGAAACTTCGGAGGAACGGCGTTCCATCCTTCATATAACAGGTTTACATACCTAGCAGATTTCGTTCAGGCCACCCCCTCGAGTCGCAACTCATCTCGATCAACCGCGCCGCGGCTTTTGCGTCACGTATCGTTGCACGGCGAGTTCGCAGTGGATCCGCCTTTGCTATTCAGCTCTGGATGCGACGGGGCGGAGCGAAGATTTCAATCGAGCGGTAAGCAATGTCGGAGCCTCTCGCGAAACGATCGCGAACAATAGCCTGCGGATACGCTCAATCTGTAAGCTGCCGACAAGGCCACCGGAGGCAAGATCCGAGTCCCATGCTCTATCCGTGTGGAAAGCTTTTCAGAAATGGCGATCTCACCGCAGCATTCGGACAGGGGTACCCTGAGGGAGACGTCTCGCGGGGCACCGAGCTGTTCACATGACCTCCGACGGTCGTGCAGCACACTGAATGAGCGGTGGATCCGCTCGCGGATCGGACAATATATTCAACAGATCCTCGCCGCTTCTCCTGAGTAGCATTCGGAGCCGTGCTCCGCTTCGCTCGACCATGGCGATAACGTCGGGCGGGAGCAATTCGAGGGGTCATTATACGGAGAATAAGAAACGAATCGTTATGTACCCTTAATGCATGACAACCCTGGCGTGCTGAGAAGCATACCAGGGTCGAGTCGGCCCTCGCCGTCCTCCTCCGGCCTCGGGAGCGATTTCTGGGGGACGCATTTTCACAGAGATACCCATCCGATTCCGGAGAGGTATTCTCGCAGCCGATTATGATCGTTCGTCGAGGCCTTCCGTGATCGAAGCGATACCTAGAGATGAACTAGTTCTCGAGAATTCAGAGTAGACTCCCTTCCCGGCAAGAGGGGGACTTCCTCGCAAGCTCTCGATTTTGGGCTTTCGAGAAATTTCGACGGAAGACCGGGAGATCCAAGTCCCGATCTGACCGGTGGGATGGCTCTGAGATGTGTCAACACGTTCTCACCGGCCCTGGGGTAGGCCTGGTTTGGACGCACTGACTGAGGAGAAGTCCAGGTGGGATTTTCGGGGATTCCGCAGACCGTTCGGAGATGGAGAGCCTTCCTTGGTGATAGCTTGGGAGGCAGGGGAGGGGGTCGTCCCTCCGGCGGATCCGCGTGGGAGTGACAAGGAAGAAGGAATCAGAATTCGCAACAGAACCCTCCAGGCCAGGGAGACGGAAATATTGATTAGGTAATTTCTTTGGGAGATCGTAATTAGCTGTCCGACCACTGACGGATGTACTCGCCACAAATGGAAAGAAAACTGTTACCTGATATATACCACCGACGTCATCTCCAGCACCGAATTGAATGGAGAGCTTGGAATAGAGCTCAGTGCGTATTTCAGCTTCGTCCCAGGCTCCCCATCATCTCCTCAATCACCAGGCATTTTCACGGTAGTTTTTGATCTCATGAGGAGCTCGAAAAACTGCTGGGGTCGTGGTCCCTCTCTCTCAAGTTCAGCTCAGGGCGTTCCAGGTCCGGTACGAAGCGTTGGCTCTTCTTCAAAAGAGAATTTTTCGAAGAACGATGCTACGAAGCTTTCAGATCATAATTCACACTGCCATGAACAGGCGATGCGAAAGCCTCTGTAGCTAATTCAAGCGTATGAGATCCTCCCGCGACTTCGGTTCGATTCATAATGAAAATGTGTTCTGTGCGAATCTATCGTCTCATCCGATGGTAATCCGCGAAGGGCGCACCCGCGAATCCGAGCATGAAGAATCCTCAGCTTCGACCACTCCAGCCTCCGACTCCGACAACATTTATGATCTCGGAATGATTCTGAGGTTTCGGGGCTCTCCGGATGAGTGAAACCACGATCGGAATTCGCGGCAATTAAGTTCAAGGTCTGCCCGATTTCGGGGCCTCGACCGGAGAGTAGGGGAACAGTCGTCTCATTTGACTTATGGACGGCTGACAACTTGTGTTACGTTTCAACACCCAATTCGGCCGAAAGGTCTCTCTCCGGAAGCTGAACTCTGTCACAAATGAAACATTCTCCACGACTCGAGACTAATAATTCGTTCGCCCTCTCCGTTGAGTCATGCTGTTACAGTCTAGCCTTAACGTCTGTTCACGAGATAGTAGTCCAAGCTCGGCTGAGACCAGTGGCAGTCCGTTTGTTATTTCAAGTCTCTCTTTCTTTCTCCGAACAAACACACCCGCCATGATGCGATAAAGGCACCCGAATGTTTCAGATACCTGCCCGGTCACGACAAGCAATTCAAACTGCCGTGGCGCATCTGCCGCTGGGAAAGTCTCGATTTTCCGTCAGCGGCGATTGGGCAAACATTGGAATGTCTCAAAGTCCCGATACGACTGCGAGTCCCACCTGGACGGAGGATGATTTTGGACTCGGCACAATTTTATTTCATTTCTCCTCCCGATCGCTCCGAACACCAGAATGTCTCGCTCGAGCGGCCCTTAAACCGAAGAATTCGAATGAAATCGAGCTAGGTTGCCGGGATCGAGACTGTGGCGCGCGATTGAGCTCCGTAGCTCCGAAATCGAAGGAATCGCCCGTCCATGCGGCGATTGTTCCCCAGTTGGAATGTCTAATGTTCTTGCCGAGTTTTCTACAGACGGGGATCGTGTCGGATGGATTTCATGCCCTTGGAGGGCTCTTAGCCAAGGTTGACGTCTCATTCCGTGTTTGGGCAACCGGACAGAAGTCGGAAAGCGAGTTCCAAGAGAAATTCGAAAGACATTTAGACGACCAGCAGCACAGCTTTGCCGGATATTCGAATACGGGATCCCCGGACGCAAATTCGTACTACATTTGCGTCTGGATAGCGCAGCGGCACTTGGCGAGTAGGTTCTACAAAGTGCTCAGGCTTCGATTAGATCTGAAACAAGCGAATCAATGAATATCTCCCTCCAGTTGAGGGAAATCGAATTCCTAGAGCACTCGTCTCTCCGGCTAACGGAGCTAGTCAGTTCGACTCTTCAGAACGCGTCTAACTCGAGAATAGACCCTCACGGAATTAAAGCTGCCAACAATCAGTCGGATACGAGGTCCGAGAACTCGACGGAGCCCGCTGACGGCAATCCGGACGCTCCGGAGCGGAATCGTGCATACCCCACCGCTCATATCAACGGACTGTCCGCCCAGTTGATTCCCAAGGCCGGCAACTTGTATAAAATTTACAGCGCATTTCACCGTAGCCAGCCCGCAGCTGCTCGAAACGACTCTAATGCCACCGACGGAATCGCCTAGGCGCACTGAATGATGCTGGTGCCGGGTCTCCGAGTGACACCGAGTCAGTCCATTCATAGCCTCGGAAAAATCTCAACTCGTTCGACTCTGCGCGATCGAGAGCACCTCTCGATAAAATTGAATCTACCTCGGTCAAAGGTCTTCTGGCCGCAAGCGGGACAGACTTAACACTGTGCGTGAACACGACCCGCGTGGGCAGACCGCGGGGAGACCCGCCGCGAGATCAGGAACAGAACATATCATTGTTCTCAGAGAATTAGAATCGCTGCTAGAACAAAGCACAGTGGTGTCCGCGCCAGCGTTTGCTCACTCGCTGATAGACCCGCGCCCGACAGCCAGCAATTGTGAGACGTTTAAATGCCCCAGATGCGATATTCCCGGAGGCTGATAGATAATTCGGCACTGAGCCGAGGGGACTCGGTCGATCCTCACAAATCAGGATCATCGACCGAGCCATCGGTAATCAAATTATTCCCCGTGGAGGCTCCGGTTGCGGCTTCCTCCTAGGAATCCTTATGCCTCGCAAACGGTGTACACCTGGGCCCTCACACAGAAGCTGCAGCATCAGCGGATTGTCATTCGTCGAATCGGCGCCATTTCTAACGCGAGCACCTGCATTAGAATCGATGTATTCTTGTTCCCCCTGTGTGCATATACTCCGTTGTGGTACATTAGAGGAAACCTTGCTTCACGGAAGCCGACGGCAATACAAGCCGCAATGGCTGCAGTCAACACCGGGCCAAAGAAGTTTCCAAGGAGACGCATCGACCGGGCCTGAGATCGATCATCGTGGAATGAGAGAGGCTTTACCGAGAGCTCGTCCCCTCTATCAGGTGAGACAGACGTTTAGTCTCTGATGACCAAGCGCATTTTGTGGGAGATAAATAGTAGTAGTAGCTAAGGAAGCGCGGAAGCGGTCGCGCAAGCGATCATCGTTTGTGTCTTTGGGGTCCCTTCCATGCGGTCAGTCGGTCAAATCTTCAATCATTATCATTACCTAACTTCGTTCGTCAGCTCGTCTGCTGCTCCACCGATGCATCGGTGCAGCGAACTTCAGTCCGCTGGATTTCGTCACCCCTGAGCCCCTCGATGATTTCCCTCCCGGATAAGGAATAGCTCTAGACGTGGATAAGCACTTACATCAGACATTTTTTACAAAAAGTCATTCTATTCATCCTATGTTCTCTCTGCTCCCAATCGGCTCTCCTAAAAGAAAACTTTTTCGAGCTGATCCACACAGCCAAGGTTTAACGTCCCGGGTACTGTTATTCACATCGCTTCCAAGGACGGATCCATAGAGCGAATGTACCCAGGAGGATCAAGGCCGAGTACCTTCGTTTCCGTAAGGAATATTCTTCCGGCAGCAGGGATCGAACCCACACCGCCTCCCGCGCGAGCAACGTCGTTGCGGCATTTCACGAAGTGAAACGCACGTTTGCACGAGTAGTGACAAACGCGCCAACCACTAGACCACCCGCCGGTGATCCAGAGTGCCTTACTGTGATACAATACGAGATTATGAAGGAAGAAAAAACTCGCAGCATATGCCGCCTTGGGAAGCCCACGCGCGAAAATATTCTATCCAGCGTAAACTGCGATACCATCGAGCAAAACAGCTATAGCAGACAGGCCTATCAGCAAGTTGACGATCATCCGTAGTTCGTCATAGGGGAATCTGCACCAGAACCTGACGATCTTGGCACCAGCCAAGGTTTAACGTCCAGGGCACTGTTATTTACATTGCTTCCGAGGACGGATCCATAGAGCAAATGTACCCAGGAGGATCAAGGCCGAGTACCTGCGTTTCCGTAAGGAATATTCTTCCGGCAGCAGGGATCGAACCCACACCGCCTCCCGCGCGAGCGGCGTCGTTGCGGCATTTCACGAAGGGAAACGCACGTTTGCACGAGTAGTGACAAACGCGCTAACCACTCGACCACCCGTCGGTATCAATCGGCTCTCCTGGATTCCTCGAATCCGCCGATAAATATGCAAAACGAGCGAAATGACGCCGACCTTGAACCCGGGGGGCCCTATCACATCATGCGGTACGTTTGTCGTCGCCTGCAAGGAAGTTGCCTCACGTCGAGACTTGGATTCTAGGACTCTGCGCGAGCTGCTAAATTTCTGAAGAATTGTTTGAAGATGTAAGAATAATCGATGATCATCGGGAAAAGTATTCGCAGGCGATCATGCGCGAGAACAATGACGCCGCAATCCCTCAGGTCCCTCCTCCTACCGAAGTTCGTTTAACGCTGATCGCGGAAAATTAGCTCAATTTCTCCCTCTCGAGATCTCGGAGCTAATGGAGTCGAACCGAGCTATGGGGAGCTTGCGTCGCTGAGGGATACTACTTCCTCCGAGAACACGCAGGGCTTCTAGGATAATTTGCGAAAACGGGCTCAAGATCGTGAGGTTTCCCCGATGCCGGGATACTGCATAGCAGCAGAGTTTCCGCTTCGACGTCAAGTGTTTCTCCTGAATTTTTCCCTCTCAGAACTCGTCGCTGTACCTCCCCTCCAACCCTTGACCTCGATCTCCCCGAACCACTTCATAGGAGAACTTCGTCGCGAGAAGTCTCCGTTTTCAGAGAACTCTCAGAGGAGTCGGGGTCCGCGCGTTCGCATCTGAAGAACACCTCAGGTAGAATCTGGTCTCCGACCCCAGTCACGTTTGAATACCCATTGTTATTCTGTCACTTTCGACAATAGCTGGCAAACCACCAGGTTCGGGGAAATTCGAAACAGTTCTCCGAGACGATTGTGATGGCATCGACGAATGCTTTATGGCTTCATTGTCGATACAGATCGGACCTTCCGACGAATGAACAAACGAAGGGGTTTTCATGAAAAACTGAATGCATTGACGAATGCTAGATGTCCGGAATGTGGGTAGCGTGAAGGTCTCTGATAATTCGGTACAATGAACAAATCTCCCACGACGACTGAGCGAGGTCCAAATCACTCATTAGTGGAAGACTTTCGACTCGATTCGATATCGACTGAATCCACTAAATACAACGGGCACTGTGCTGGAGCCGGACATTGATACCCCACGAGCTTCCACGCCGATTGAGGCTTGTTCATGTGAATACATATTGGAAGTAGCGACGGATAAGCTTCCAACCATGAACTTATGGATCGACGGAGAGCCAACATAGCTGAGCTCAAAAGATGTCGAAGCCTCAGAAGACCACTTCCAATAGGTTCAATACCCGGTATCCCGACAGATTGAGATAAAATCCGCCAATACGCTCTGCCACTGCGAGCTCTGACGTCAATCTGAAAGACATCGTGAAGGCAGGGGACAGTTGTCAGAATGCGCTTTACATATTGGGTGAAGCGATTGCGTTATCCGGGATTCGGGATCAATCGACAGATATTCGGGAGATATCTCCACTGAAATCCACGGACTACTTGCGAAACTCACGAATCGGAGTGGAATCCATCGCAGTATTCTATAGGTGCCCCGGGGGTGACCGCTTGCAGATTCGCCGAGCTCATGGTTGTCAACATCGATAGCGGTTCTGGCTTCCAATCCAGCGGTCGATCCGCGGTCCATCAATCAACATTAGCGGAACTTCGAGTGTTCGGAGTTCCGCTTGGAGCCTCAGTCATTTCTCATTTCAACGAGACATTCTGAATACTTTCGGATCCTGTTGTACCGTCCCAGCGTGGACTACGTGACTGATTGCCTCGCGCTTGCAATGCAGCCGATTTCGGCTGATGACAGCATCGATCTGAATCTTACGGACATGGCGTAATATGGGATAAGTTATGTTGGGAAGGATAATTTAGAACGCCGGAACGGAATGAACGTCGGCTCGATCCTCTATCAGCTCGCGGAGGGATTCGACGTCATGGAGGCTCGCCTGGAGATTGAAAGAAGGCTCAGGCACGCCGAGACGTAGTTTTCTCGATGCTATACTGCTCAGCTGACCATAATATTCCCTGAAGGCGGTATGAGCCAAGTCTTGAATAGTTTAACGGGAATCTCATTGAATTAGATTGGCCTCCGAAGATCGGCCCCTTGAGAATCGCTTCAATAACTTATTACGGAGCGTTTCCCGCGACCAATGCTCCTTGAGTAGAAAAGCGTCGACTCGACCTCGACTCTAACCTGCTGATTACTTTGGAGCTTCGTCAAGCTCGACAACGAAGCAGAATCTCGCATGATTCCTCCAGTTTTCGGCGCATTCGGCTTCGCCGAACGTCACGAGAACACACTGCTGTTCCATGACGAGCTCGCTTTTTATACAATGACAGTTCTCTCGGCGATGAGATTGGGCTACTTGGTCCTTGGCCGCATCGCTTCCTGGTTGGCGCAGTTCTATAACCGCGAATGGTTAGATGTTGGGAACATTTTCGCGCACGAGAATCTCTTCCAAGATCTCTGGATTCCATCGGACATCTTCATGAGTCCCCATAATCCCATGCCCTCGATGAGAGGCGACACCGTGCCTGGCGGCGAGTCGTTACCGGAGAAGCGGAGCACGACAAGGTTGAGGTTCAGAAGTGTTTTCACCATGTCCAGCATCGAAGATGAGCGCGATTGACCGCCGGTTCGGGCACAAATAAAACTCCTCTTAAGATACTCGGCGATGAATATTCATTTGATCGAATCTTCGAGACCGATTCGAACATCGGAAACTCATCGACCTCGCGGCGGTCTTCCGGTTTGATCCATTGCTGTCATCGAGAAAATCCGCGGAGCGTATCTAGTCAGTCGCGAGTCAGGTCTCAACGGTGAATTACCGGGTCGATCTGTCTATCAGAGTCAGACGTCGATGTGACGCGAAAGAAGAAATACGTCGCTGTCTCTCTTTTGTTCGGTATGACTGGACGGGCCTGGTAACTTGAGTCGCAGAGAATTTCGCCGAAAAAGATCCGGAGCCCTCCTCGCTGGCTGACTGAGTGAGTACTTTCCGGCGGACATTCTTCGAAGGCAATGGGAAGTAAGATGGAAAGTCAAATCAAGTGTTGTGTGGCGATCGACGCATTGATTCTTTTGGCGACCTTGGACTTGACCGACGACGAGACAGAAACGAAAAAGCCAACGAGACTCAGATGAAGCACACACCACAGATGGTCGAATAATGCTTTTGGCAATCTGTTTTTTCTCTCCTTCAACGAGGCGTCCAGAAACATACCTATTATTGAGCGGATCCACACAGCAAGTTGCTCGTCTCCACGGAATTCCCGTCGCGTCATAGGGGTGACTGTCTCCGTAAATGACTGCGGTCGCGGAACATTGAGTAACGGGCGAATGGAAGAACAAGCGGGACCCACTGCGTGCGTTAAAATTATTCGATTAGGGTGAATAACTTTCACCGACTAGACTCGACTCGAGATTTTCATGAGCATCAGAAGATCTGTCGAGCTCTGCAACCCACAAATGGAAGCAAATTCCGTCTCGAGGCAGTGGACTTCCGCCTGAACGTTCCGCATTCGTTTAATTTTGAATCGACGAGACCGAGTGCTTTCATCTGTAGGGGGTATCCACAGATGGGCAAGGGGTGGAGGTGAGAATACAGCCGAAGAGCGCTGAGAGTTGATTTCCTGTACATTGAGCCTGTCCATCAACAATGGCTCCCGACGGGGAATCTGACAGGCAGATTCGCAATGGACGGACTTATTGGAGCTGCTGTACAAACCAGCCATCCGCGCATTGTTGGCTGACGATCGATAACGGCGTGTCGAGCATTTCGATGAAATTTGCCGTAGGTTAGTCGGATAGCGGCGTAGAGCGGATCCAGAGCCGAAGCTAGAGTCAATGTTATCCTACTGTGTACTTGGCTGAGGGCGGCGAGCAAGTTTTTTTGACAACTGTCGATTTATGAAGGCACGATTTCGAGAGAGCAGAGCCGGGTCGGTAAACACGCCGCGTCGCACGTCTCACTCAACGCAAACGAGAAACTGTTTGGTTTACCGGGCTCGGTCACCGTCGCGAGCTCCCTGCCCGTTCGGATCCTGACGTGTCGTGTCTCGGAAGGATTTCGCCCCCCCCCCTGTCTCCCAAGCAAAAGCCCCAGCGGGAGGACCAGGACGCACCAGACGAGAATAAAATCGTCCGCAGCATCGATCGGCTCAGGAACACATCTGCCGAGGCAGGTCCTCTCCATACAGCTATATTTACAGTCATCAACGTAGCTCGGAAATCCCTGACTCACGTAGACAACCCTGTATGAGGTAGAGCTCCACGAGTTTTGCGGATTCAATGAAATGATATTCATGAGATCGAGTTATGTCATAGCGGGCCTCGGGTAGCCCGCTTATGGCAATTATCATGTCATGGGAGACGCTATAGTCGCGACGTGCGTCAGTGTTCTCTTACCTCATCTTATTGTCGAGCATCGATTATTATTGTCCAGATTGTACTCTGGGTTTCAGCCAGGCCCCATTTATTTCCGAATTCTAGAATACGTCCGTACACGAGACGAATATAATCCCCGTTCACTCGCGTCGCTGTTTTCTGTCCCGGAAGGATTTTTGCGTTCTCAAAGGCGACGGCGCGGCGTGCTCAATCGGGAGTAAGACGAAAGCGGACGCAAATACGATTCGATAAACTGCCCCAAAGCCTCGTGGAATGGGCTGCCGATAGCTCCGTGCGGGGAAGAGTGAGCTATTTATCCATGACGGATTGTTCCATTTTCGAAGGGAACCTCTCCTCACGGGGAATAGGTCTACGATTCCTGATCGATACAAACGCTTTCGTCCGCTGGCAGTAAGCTAGCGACTGTGGGAGACCCACTCAACGGAGCGGAGAGGTCTTCCGCACTTGTCGGTCATTCCCTGAACGAGGAATATTCTCAAGGAAGGCGGATAGTTTGCGTAGAGAGCCGCATACTTCCGGTTGCTCGAGAAGAGCGACTGTCGAGCCCGAGTACGGAAACTGCCACAAACATTGTTCGTCTGATATCGTCCCCCGATGTCGTGTAAGCAAGTACCAGCTAGCGAAGAACTGCGTATGCCAACTCCCACCTCGATGGGGTCTGCCCTGGCTGTCCGCGGCTGTTCTCCTCCAGAGCGTAACCGCAGCAATTCTGAGCGCGGTAGGCGGGCAACAGAAGCTACGGCCTCCGTATGTCGGCTATGTAGTTCGCCCGTCTGAGAGTGGGTCGACCCGCACGCTGAGGACGTGATCTCGGCCCGGGCCGCCAGTTCGTCCTCGACGCTGCCGAATGGTGGAGAGAGACAGGGAGAAATACAAAGATAGAGAGAGAGGACCATGCTGTTGATTAGAGCCACGTTTGAATGGCGATTTTCCATGAACACTGATATTCGAGCCATATTCATTAAACGCCACCATGATACTAATCTACCTTTACGCATCTCTCTCTCCTCCGCTACCTGGTTTGTTCCGCACCGCGGGTCGCTTGTATGTAGCGGCACAAGCAGTCGATTCGACCTTGTGTTCGAAAACATGGGAGCTACGAGGCGTTCTGGGGGAAGAATAGAGTGGAGCCGCGGCTCGGATCTCATGAACAAAGAACGCCCTGCTGCAACGTTCCGCGGAGTCGGCGAAGACGCAGAGCCGAGAGGCTTCTGAAATAAAATCACGCCGGTGGCTCGAGCTGGCTCACTTGCGTCTCACGTGCGCTCTCCGCACGTAAACTTCAGTAACATTGCCACCACATCTACTCGAACAACATCGGCGCCGTCGAACGATCCGCACCGGAGCTGTTCGGAGACGAGAGTGTCAGAGCGTGCATAGACCGCTTTTATCTGATGCGATCGAACAAGCGAGATCGTCCACGATTCTCTGGAGAGCTCGAACTTACTTTCGATGGGATTAGAAGCCACTTCGTCTGCGTGCATTGTGTCTTCTGAGCTCGATTTCTATTTAGTGATGGTAGGCTATCACGCGGCTTTGAGCTCGGAATCGAGATTGAAACTCGACTGATCACCGGACGGGAGCCCCTTGTCTCGTTTTCTAGAAAGACGCCGTTCGATACGCCGACGATGGAATCCGATTGGGGAATCGCAGTCTTCTGACGGAATCTCGCGCGAATAGCGTGATACAGTATTAACGTGAGCGCGCGTCGTGAGCTGATGGACGAGTTCTCTCTTCGCGCGCACTCACGATAAATGCGTCGACCATTCACCAAATCAATTCTCGCTGCACGGCCTGTCCTGAAAACAAGTCATCGGAGCTCCAGGTTTTCGCGCATCGGAGTTTCCGCTATTTCTTTCATCCGCCACCATCATCGGCCAGGGAAGATTGACCGATCCGTCAATGAAAGCAATCTCCAGATGGCTTTCACTTTAGCTAGCCCCTCCCGAGTCGCGGCTCCCTCGGGTTCCGTTCCGCTCGCATTACATCGGGACATTCGATAACGGCGCGGCGCACAACTGCAACTGAAAATAAAAGCAAGCATTTTCCTGTCCCTATGCTGAGGTCTACAAGTCCCACGAGAGAAGTTCCATCGCTTGGCTCCTCTGGAATTCTATGCTGAAATCATGAACTCCATCCCATGTAAGGCCTCCCCGACTCCGGGAACCTGGGGGATGACCCTTGTCGAGCGAATGCCGAGTATTCAATGCGACTTTCGGTGGGGCTTCTCCCGTCGTCGGGGCTTCTCTGAGTGATTGAGACTCCCCGAGAGAGGCCACGGCTCCCACCGGAGGCTCCGATCTTCGCAGCCGAAGTTATTTGCGTTCTGGATTCAAGCATGGCAGAAGTAGCTCTTCGAGGATATCCGCCACACTGAAGTTCCCGGATTAGGGGAGCCAACACTTTACGTGCCGCCGCCGCTTGCGCCGCCGTCATGACGCATATGGGGTTCGAGTCGAGGCGAAGCTCTTCAGCTTCTCCCGAAGCCTGAGGAGCATCTCTTCATCTCTGGAATGAGACAGATCACAGGGGTTCCCAGAGGATTGACGCGACCACCCTTCCGCCCTCTAATCCGCTCGCGGGAGCTCCCGAAACCCACCTGGGAATCCAGGAGCCTTTGTTTGTTCAAGCGCACTCTTGACGCACGCCAAAATGAAACGTGCGGGGCTCAGTGCTGTTTCGACCACGACCGACTTCCTGTAGCTCCGTCTCTCTTAGCACCCGGCATACCAGGCATAAAGTGCGGAGCCTAGGCAGACCACGCGGCTGTGGTATCGGTTGCGAGAGAGTTTGCAGACCGGAAAGAGCAATCAACTGATGAGGAGCGCTCCCGTTCGCAGTGCCCCGCGAGCCACCACATATTCCTTCCGACGCTCGTCGGCGCCGACGGCGAAAATCCGGAGTGGATTCGGCTTGTGCGGAACTTTAATGGATTTCCGCCGACTCGCATGTCCTTCGGGATAGCCTGCCCGCCGCCCTGCGAAAAATAAAAACTTGATTTACCAAAACTTGCACGTTCATCGAGGACTCCACGGATGATCTCATTTCGAACGATCATCCGCTCCTAATCATCCGTGACTCTGCTTTCGATGAACGAACTTATTCCCGAAAGCGTTCGTGCCGCGTGTGCACGAGTTCGCGAATATTTGTCTATTCGATTAGGCGCAGGAAGATCAGGTGTCGAGGCTAAGCATCCGAGCTGTACTTATCGACTGGAATAACTTGAAATTAGACAAAGGGGATCTCAGAGAGATCTACGGAATCGATCCGAGGTTCCGCACTAGGCCGAGAAGCCTCAAAGACGATCGAAGTAAACCTAAATTTAAATCAGCGCTCGGTCGACGTCCCGTTTCCTGAGGGAACCTCTTGCCCTCAGGAAAAATGCCTGAGCGGCAGTTTCTGGGCAACAGCGATTTCGATATGTGGGAAGTCGGTTCCACAAATTAAGTGATTGTTCAGCGACCTCAAGAATCCCGAGCTCCGCTGTTGACAATCGTTCGCGGGAGCACAGCTCGTTGATGCACAAGAACTAGATCGTTGGAACTTGTCCATTACCGAATGCGGCGTCTGACGCTCAAAAACTCACTCACCCTCTGAGTGGCCTTTATCACGTCTTTGAGGCTCATTAATGCCATTCGCTCGTCTTGTGGGCGTCGAAATAAACTTGCCAAGTTCTCAACTCTCCGAACCACGCTCAGAATTCGAGCTGAGAAAAAAAAGCAGCTCACTTGCTGAGACCGATCAGAGGAATTCCCTCGTCGCGATAATCGAGAAGCTCGTGCTGAACATAAGAATGAGCTCTCCGGCTTGACCAAACAGATCAGAAATTACCCCGCTTCTAGCGACCCAGAGAACTTTGTTCCGTCACCCCGGCAGAGAGCCGATGTCGCTTGAGACTAACTCTCTTAACTATTTTGCACATCGATTTCCTTCAGCGAGTTCGAGGATGCGCAAGCAGACGCTCCGATGGTTCATCAAGCAGACCAAAGTTCCAACTACGCAGCCTCGCACAGATTGGCCTTCCTTGACAAAGTTCTCGAAGGCTATGACAAGCGTGCCTGGCCAACGTATGGCGAAGGTAAGGACGTCAACAACTTCGGTCTGTTTCGACACACTTTCCCAGTTCCTTGTTCCCGTTCAGAGAGCGAACTCCGCTCGAAGCAGAGTAGTGGTGACTTTATCCCGAGTTTCGACCCGAGGAAATTCCGGGACTGGAGCGAGACTTCGTCTAAACCGCAACTCGACATACCGTGGAAAACATCACCGAGATCTGCGATTGCTCGGATAAATTGAGCTGATCAGGATTTTATTGCTCTTCGATCTCATATCGCACCTTGGCGTGTTTGAATTTTAGGCCGGCCGACCGAGGTCAAGGTAAACATCCACGTAAACAGCATTGGACCAATAGTGGCCGCAAACATGGTGAGTTTCATTTGCGAGTACCTAATGCCGAGAAGATTTGAATGAACTCTGCGGAATCGGATGCGCTTCCCTAGGAATGGATCGCCCCCTTGAACAAAATGTTCGCGGCTCGCAATATATTCCGCCTAATTGTCTGTGAAGCTTGTTTCTGCTCAGTGTCTGAGTGAGTGCATAACCCACCCGTCCAGCGAATCCCCCC